>NW_028295396.1:0-362535 GCF_964341445.2 Mesoplodon mirus
AGCCTCATGCCACATCCAGCTGTCATCGTAGATAGGGTCATTCCAGGTTGCATCAGAGACCCTGAAGGAATTGTAAAGAATTTCCCTGTTTCTTTGTTCTGTTTTTGAAATTCCTCTTTAGAGTGGGTTTGAGCTGATTCTCGCTGCCCTGTTTATGCCAGTCTAGACACACTTGATTCCCTTACGGAGACATATCAATACATAGGTTTTAAGATCCTTACTAGTCAGATCTATTCCTCTGCGGGAAATATGGGGTTTTGAGTCCCTTTCACTGAGGAAGGTGTAGGTCTTGTCTATTCCATAGTTGGTTTTTGGAACAGTACCTGTGCTTATATCAAACTCTGGTTTGATGCATCACCCCACCTCTCCTTCCCCCTTAAGCAGGCATAAGAGTGTTTTCTAAATGTGAGACTCTGTTCTCTTTCCTAACTCAGTTCATGTGTAGCCAGGTTTACAGGATCTTCCTAAGTGATATCTTATGATAAGTTTCTTTTCCTGTGTGACTTCTTTCCCTTAGAATCATCGTACCTGAATCCACTCATTTTGCTGCTACTGGTCTTAGGACATTGATTTCGTGGCTGAGGGATATTCCATCGTACGTAAGTTCCACAATGTTTGGAACCATTTTTATATTTCCTGGGATATTTCAGGTGTACCCAGGTTGAGGTTCTTGTAAGCAGTGCAGCCCTCAATTTGGGGGTGGCTCTGTCTTATGGATTTTCAGTTTCCCCAAGGTATATTCCCTAGACTGGAAGTGCCCTTGGCTCTGTAGCTCTGTTGTTTACTTGTTTTAGGGAACACAATGCACTCCTCCAGTGAGGCAGTTGGCAACTTACATCCCGCCCATCAGCATAACAAGGCTCCCTGTTCTCCAGGGCCTGTCTTGCCTTTCTGGTTTTTACACATTTTGTGGATGTCCCTTTTGACCGGTGGGAAGTGATACTTCTTTGTAGTGCAGATTTGCATTGCCCGCTTGCTTGCTTGGCCAAAAAGGGCGTATGCGTTTTCTCCTGAATATATTCAGGAGAAAACGCATACGCCCTTTTTGGCCCAGTGCATCATTGTCGAAGTTGTGCCCCTCTTCCTGTGCTTTACAGGCGATTCTAACGTACCTCTTGAAATCTGTTTCCTGCTATTCTGCCTCGCATTCAAGTCCGCCTCGTTGCCTTCCCTCAACAGATTTTTGGACGATAGTTGGCCTTGATTACTCTGCCAGTTTGTGAATTGCTGTGCCCCTGAGCTCCATTTTTCAACTCGTTTTTTGTGAGCTGAACGCAAGTCCAAACATTTGGTTCAGGACCTATACTGGTTCCCGGTGGGTGGCTGAGACTTTGGTGAATTCTTCTTCCTGCCGGGAAATTAGGGTGACATGTGCCCATCCAAATGCCTAACAGCTACTCTCTCATTGGTTCTCCCTCTTCCCTTTCCTCCTCTGCCAAATGGGCAACCTGTGTGAACCAGGAGCTTAAAGGGGCTGTCTCTCCAAGTTGGGAGATTGATAGTAAAGCTGTTGGAAAGTCAAACCGGAGCACCAGGAGAGGGACTCTTCGTTGAGTTTTAGAAACCTTTCGTATTCACAGTGTGTCCATTCTCTAGGTTTCCCGTACATGTTATAGCTGTAGTAATATTCCCTTCAACCTGGAGAGGTGGGACCCATGGAATGGTTGCCATGCATTATTGCTTTAAAGGGTCTGCCTTTGCTCACCCAATCTCACCAATCCTCTCAGTCCCAAGTGTCCAGCCTCATGCCACATCCAGCTGTCATCGTAGATAGGGTCATTCCAGGTTGCATCAGAGACCCTGAAGGAATTGTAAAGAATTTCCCTGTTTCTTTGTTCTGTTTTTGAAATTCCTCTTTAGAGTGGGTTTGAGCTGATTCTCGCTGCCCTGTTTATGCCAGTCTAGACACACTTGATTCCCTTACGGAGACATATCAATACATAGGTTTAAGATCCTTACTAGTCAGATCTATTCCTCTGCGGGAAATATGGGGTTTTGAGTCCCTTTCACTGAGGAAGGTGTAGGTCTTGTCTATTCCATAGTTGGTTTTTGGAACAGTACCTGTGCTTATATCAAACTCTGGTTTGATGCATCACCCCACCTCTCCTTCCCCCTTAAGCAGGCATAAGAGTGTTTTCTAAATGTGAGACTCTGTTCTCTTTCCTAACTCAGTTCATGTGTAGCCAGGTTTACAGGATCTTCCTAAGTGATATCTTATGATAAGTTTCTTTTCCTGTGTGACTTCTTTCCCTTAGAATCATCGTACCTGAATCCACTCATTTTGCTGCTACTGGTCTTAGGACATTGATTTCGTGGCTGAGGGATATTCCATCGTACGTAAGTTCCACAATGTTTGGAACCATTTTTATATTTCCTGGGATATTTCAGGTGTACCCAGGTTGAGGTTCTTGTAAGCAGTGCAGCCCTCAATTTGGGGGTGGCTCTGTCTTATGGATTTTCAGTTTCCCCAAGGTATATTCCCTAGACTGGAAGTGCCCTTGGCTCTGTAGCTCTGTTGTTTACTTGTTTTAGGGAACACAATGCACTCCTCCAGTGAGGCAGTTGGCAACTTACATCCCGCCCATCAGCATAACAAGGCTCCCTGTTCTCCAGGGCCTGTCTTGCCTTTCTGGTTTTTACACATTTTGTGGATGTCCCTTTTGACCGGTGGGAAGTGATACTTCTTTGTAGTGCAGATTTGCATTGCCCGCTTGCTTGCTTGGCCAAAAAGGGCGTATGCGTTTTCTCCTGAATATATTCAGGAGAAAACGCATACGCCCTTTTTGGCCCAGTGCATCATTGTCGAAGTTGTGCCCCTCTTCCTGTGCTTTACAGGCGATTCTAACGTACCTCTTGAAATCTGTTTCCTGCTATTCTGCCTCGCATTCAAGTCCGCCTCGTTGCCTTCCCTCAACAGATTTTTGGACGATAGTTGGCCTTGATTACTCTGCCAGTTTGTGAATTGCTGTGCCCCTGAGCTCCATTTTTCAACTCGTTTTTTGTGAGCTGAACGCAAGTCCAAACATTTGGTTCAGGACCTATACTGGTTCCCGGTGGGTGGCTGAGACTTTGGTGAATTCTTCTTCCTGCCGGGAAATTAGGGTGACATGTGCCCATCCAAATGCCTAACAGCTACTCTCTCATTGGTTCTCCCTCTTCCCTTTCCTCCTCTGCCAAATGGGCAACCTGTGTGAACCAGGAGCTTAAAGGGGCTGTCTCTCCAAGTTGGGAGATTGATAGTAAAGCTGTTGGAAAGTCAAACCGGAGCACCAGGGAGAGGGACTCTTCGTTGAGTTTTAGAAACCTTTCGTATTCACAGTGTGTCCATTCTCTAGGTTTCCCGTACATGTTATAGCTGTAGTAATATTCCCTTCAACCTGGAGAGGTGGGACCCATGGAATGGTTGCCATGCATTATTGCTTTAAAGGGTCTGCCTTTGCTCACCCAATCTCACCAATCCTCTCAGTCCCAAGTGTCCAGCCTCATGCCACATCCAGCTGTCATCGTAGATAGGGTCATTCCAGGTTGCATCAGAGACCCTGAAGGAATTGTAAAGAATTTCCCTGTTTCTTTGTTCTGTTTTTGAAATTCCTCTTTAGAGTGGGTTTGAGCTGATTCTCGCTGCCCTGTTTATGCCAGTCTAGACACACTTGATTCCCTTACGGAGACATATCAATACATAGGTTTTAAGATCCTTACTAGTCAGATCTATTCCTCTGCGGGAAATATGGGGTTTTGAGTCCCTTTCACTGAGGAAGGTGTAGGTCTTGTCTATTCCATAGTTGGTTTTTGGAACAGTACCTGTGCTTATATCAAACTCTGGTTTGATGCATCACCCCACCTCTCCTTCCCCCTTAAGCAGGCATAAGAGTGTTTTCTAAATGTGAGACTCTGTTCTCTTTCCTAACTCAGTTCATGTGTAGCCATGTTTACAGGATCTTCCTAAGTGATATCTTATGATAAGTTTCTTTTCCTGTGTGACTTCTTTCCCTTAGAATCATCGTACCTGAATCCACTCATTTTGCTGCTACTGGTCTTAGGACATTGATTTCGTGGCTGAGGGATATTCCATCGTACGTAAGTTCCACAATGTTTGGAACCATTTTTATATTTCCTGGGATATTTCAGGTGTACCCAGGTTGAGGTTCTTGTAAGCAGTGCAGCCCTCAATTTGGGGGTGGCTCTGTCTTATGGATTTTCAGTTTCCCCAAGGTATATTCCCTAGACTGGAAGTGCCCTTGGCTCTGTAGCTCTGTTGTTTACTTGTTTTAGGGAACACAATGCACTCCTCCAGTGAGGCAGTTGGCAACTTACATCCCGCCCATCAGCATAACAAGGCTCCCTGTTCTCCAGGGCCTGTCTTGCCTTTCTGGTTTTTACACATTTTGTGGATGTCCCTTTTGACCGGTGGGAAGTGATACTTCTTTGTAGTGCAGATTTGCATTGCCCGCTTGCTTGCTTGGCCAAAAAGGGCGTATGCGTTTTCTCCTGAATATATTCAGGAGAAAACGCATACGCCCTTTTTGGCCCAGTGCATCATTGTCGAAGTTGTGCCCCTCTTCCTGTGCTTTACAGGCGATTCTAACGTACCTCTTGAAATCTGTTTCCTGCTATTCTGCCTCGCATTCAAGTCCGCCTCGTTGCCTTCCCTCAACAGATTTTTGGACGATAGTTGGCCTTGATTACTCTGCCAGTTTGTGAATTGCTGTGCCCCTGAGCTCCATTTTTCAACTCGTTTTTTGTGAGCTGAACGCAAGTCCAAACATTTGGTTCAGGACCTATACTGGTTCCCGGTGGGTGGCTGAGACTTTGGTGAATTCTTCTTCCTGCCGGGAAATTAGGGTGACATGTGCCCATCCAAATGCCTAACAGCTACTCTCTCATTGGTTCTCCCTCTTCCCTTTCCTCCTCTGCCAAATGGGCAACCTGTGTGAACCAGGAGCTTAAAGGGGCTGTCTCTCCAAGTTGGGAGATTGATAGTAAAGCTGTTGGAAAGTCAAACCGGAGCACCAGGAGAGGGACTCTTCGTTGAGTTTTAGAAACCTTTCGTATTCACAGTGTGTCCATTCTCTAGGTTTCCCGTACATGTTATAGCTGTAGTAATATTCCCTTCAACCTGGAGAGGTGGGACCCATGGAATGGTTGCCATGCATTATTGCTTTAAAGGGTCTGCCTTTGCTCACCCAATCTCACCAATCCTCTCAGTCCCAAGTGTCCAGCCTCATGCCACATCCAGCTGTCATCGTAGATAGGGTCATTCCAGGTTGCATCAGAGACCCTGAAGGAATTGTAAAGAATTTCCCTGTTTCTTTGTTCTGTTTTTGAAATTCCTCTTTAGAGTGGGTTTGAGCTGATTCTCGCTGCCCTGTTTATGCCAGTCTAGACACACTTGATTCCCTTACGGAGACATATCAATACATAGGTTTTAAGATCCTTACTAGTCAGATCTATTCCTCTGCGGGAAATATGGGGTTTTGAGTCCCTTTCACTGAGGAAGGTGTAGGTCTTGTCTATTCCATAGTTGGTTTTTGGAACAGTACCTGTGCTTATATCAAACTCTGGTTTGATGCATCACCCCACCTCTCCTTCCCCCTTAAGCAGGCATAAGAGTGTTTTCTAAATGTGAGACTCTGTTCTCTTTCCTAACTCAGTTCATGTGTAGCCAGGTTTACAGGATCTTCCTAAGTGATATCTTATGATAAGTTTCTTTTCCTGTGTGACTTCTTTCCCTTAGAATCATCGTACCTGAATCCACTCATTTTGCTGCTACTGGTCTTAGGACATTGATTTCGTGGCTGAGGGATATTCCATCGTACGTAAGTTCCACAATGTTTGGAACCATTTTTATATTTCCTGGGATATTTCAGGTGTACCCAGGTTGAGGTTCTTGTAAGCAGTGCAGCCCTCAATTTGGGGGTGGCTCTGTCTTATGGATTTTCAGTTTCCCCAAGGTATATTCCCTAGACTGGAAGTGCCCTTGGCTCTGTAGCTCTGTTGTTTACTTGTTTTAGGGAACACAATGCACTCCTCCAGTGAGGCAGTTGGCAACTTACATCCCGCCCATCAGCATAACAAGGCTCCCTGTTCTCCAGGGCCTGTCTTGCCTTTCTGGTTTTTACACATTTTGTGGATGTCCCTTTTGACCGGTGGGAAGTGATACTTCTTTGTAGTGCAGATTTGCATTGCCCGCTTGCTTGCTTGGCCAAAAAGGGCGTATGCGTTTTCTCCTGAATATATTCAGGAGAAAACGCATACGCCCTTTTTGGCCCAGTGCATCATTGTCGAAGTTGTGCCCCTCTTCCTGTGCTTTACAGGCGATTCTAACGTACCTCTTGAAATCTGTTTCCTGCTATTCTGCCTCGCATTCAAGTCCGCCTCGTTGCCTTCCCTCAACAGATTTTTGGACGATAGTTGGCCTTGATTACTCTGCCAGTTTGTGAATTGCTGTGCCCCTGAGCTCCATTTTTCAACTCGTTTTTTGTGAGCTGAACGCAAGTCCAAACATTTGGTTCAGGACCTATACTGGTTCCCGGTGGGTGGCTGAGACTTTGGTGAATTCTTCTTCCTGCCGGGAAATTAGGGTGACATGTGCCCATCCAAATGCCTAACAGCTACTCTCTCATTGGTTCTCCCTCTTCCCTTTCCTCCTCTGCCAAATGGGCAACCTGTGTGAACCAGGAGCTTAAAGGGGCTGTCTCTCCAAGTTGGGAGATTGATAGTAAAGCTGTTGGAAAGTCAAACCGGAGCACCAGGAGAGGGACTCTTCGTTGAGTTTTAGAAACCTTTCGTATTCACAGTGTGTCCATTCTCTAGGTTTCCCGTACATGTTATAGCTGTAGTAATATTCCCTTCAACCTGGAGAGGTGGGACCCATGGAATGGTTGCCATGCATTATTGCTTTAAAGGGTCTGCCTTTGCTCACCCAATCTCACCAATCCTCTCAGTCCCAAGTGTCCAGCCTCATGCCACATCCAGCTGTCATCGTAGATAGGGTCATTCCAGGTTGCATCAGAGACCCTGAAGGAATTGTAAAGAATTTCCCTGTTTCTTTGTTCTGTTTTTGAAATTCCTCTTTAGAGTGGGTTTGAGCTGATTCTCGCTGCCCTGTTTATGCCAGTCTAGACACACTTGATTCCCTTACGGAGACATATCAATACATAGGTTTTAAGATCCTTACTAGTCAGATCTATTCCTCTGCGGGAAATATGGGGTTTTGAGTCCCTTTCACTGAGGAAGGTGTAGGTCTTGTCTATTCCATAGTTGGTTTTTGGAACAGTACCTGTGCTTATATCAAACTCTGGTTTGATGCATCACCCCACCTCTCCTTCCCCCTTAAGCAGGCATAAGAGTGTTTTCTAAATGTGAGACTCTGTTCTCTTTCCTAACTCAGTTCATGTGTAGCCAGGTTTACAGGATCTTCCTAAGTGATATCTTATGATAAGTTTCTTTTCCTGTGTGACTTCTTTCCCTTAGAATCATCGTACCTGAATCCACTCATTTTGCTGCTACTGGTCTTAGGACATTGATTTCGTGGCTGAGGGATATTCCATCGTACGTAAGTTCCACAATGTTTGGAACCATTTTTATATTTCCTGGGATATTTCAGGTGTACCCAGGTTGAGGTTCTTGTAAGCAGTGCAGCCCTCAATTTGGGGGTGGCTCTGTCTTATGGATTTTCAGTTTCCCCAAGGTATATTCCCTAGACTGGAAGTGCCCTTGGCTCTGTAGCTCTGTTGTTTACTTGTTTTAGGGAACACAATGCACTCCTCCAGTGAGGCAGTTGGCAACTTACATCCCGCCCATCAGCATAACAAGGCTCCCTGTTCTCCAGGGCCTGTCTTGCCTTTCTGGTTTTTACACATTTTGTGGATGTCCCTTTTGACCGGTGGGAAGTGATACTTCTTTGTAGTGCAGATTTGCATTGCCCGCTTGCTTGCTTGGCCAAAAAGGGCGTATGCGTTTTCTCCTGAATATATTCAGGAGAAAACGCATACGCCCTTTTTGGCCCAGTGCATCATTGTCGAAGTTGTGCCCCTCTTCCTGTGCTTTACAGGCGATTCTAACGTACCTCTTGAAATCTGTTTCCTGCTATTCTGCCTCGCATTCAAGTCCGCCTCGTTGCCTTCCCTCAACAGATTTTTGGACGATAGTTGGCCTTGATTACTCTGCCAGTTTGTGAATTGCTGTGCCCCTGAGCTCCATTTTTCAACTCGTTTTTTGTGAGCTGAACGCAAGTCCAAACATTTGGTTCAGGACCTATACTGGTTCCCGGTGGGTGGCTGAGACTTTGGTGAATTCTTCTTCCTGCCGGGAAATTAGGGTGACATGTGCCCATCCAAATGCCTAACAGCTACTCTCTCATTGGTTCTCCCTCTTCCCTTTCCTCCTCTGCCAAATGGGCAACCTGTGTGAACCAGGAGCTTAAAGGGGCTGTCTCTCCAAGTTGGGAGATTGATAGTAAAGCTGTTGGAAAGTCAAACCGGAGCACCAGGAGAGGGACTCTTCGTTGAGTTTTAGAAACCTTTCGTATTCACAGTGTGTCCATTCTCTAGGTTTCCCGTACATGTTATAGCTGTAGTAATATTCCCTTCAACCTGGAGAGGTGGGACCCATGGAATGGTTGCCATGCATTATTGCTTTAAAGGGTCTGCCTTTGCTCACCCAATCTCACCAATCCTCTCAGTCCCAAGTGTCCAGCCTCATGCCACATCCAGCTGTCATCGTAGATAGGGTCATTCCAGGTTGCATCAGAGACCCTGAAGGAATTGTAAAGAATTTCCCTGTTTCTTTGTTCTGTTTTTGAAATTCCTCTTTAGAGTGGGTTTGAGCTGATTCTCGCTGCCCTGTTTATGCCAGTCTAGACACACTTGATTCCCTTACGGAGACATATCAATACATAGGTTTTAAGATCCTTACTAGTCAGATCTATTCCTCTGCGGGAAATATGGGGTTTTGAGTCCCTTTCACTGAGGAAGGTGTAGGTCTTGTCTATTCCATAGTTGGTTTTTGGAACAGTACCTGTGCTTATATCAAACTCTGGTTTGATGCATCACCCCACCTCTCCTTCCCCCTTAAGCAGGCATAAGAGTGTTTTCTAAATGTGAGACTCTGTTCTCTTTCCTAACTCAGTTCATGTGTTGCCATGTTTACAGGATCTTCCTAAGTGATATCTTATGATAAGTTTCTTTTCCTGTGTGACTTCTTTCCCTTAGAATCATCGTACCTGAATCCACTCATTTTGCTGCTACTGGTCTTAGGACATTGATTTCGTGGCTGAGGGATATTCCATCGTACGTAAGTTCCACAATGTTTGGAACCATTTTTATATTTCCTGGGATATTTCAGGTGTACCCAGGTTGAGGTTCTTGTAAGCAGTGCAGCCCTCAATTTGGGGGTGGCTCTGTCTTATGGATTTTCAGTTTCCCCAAGGTATATTCCCTAGACTGGAAGTGCCCTTGGCTCTGTAGCTCTGTTGTTTACTTGTTTTAGGGAACACAATGCACTCCTCCAGTGAGGCAGTTGGCAACTTACATCCCGCCCATCAGCATAACAAGGCTCCCTGTTCTCCAGGGCCTGTCTTGCCTTTCTGGTTTTTACACATTTTGTGGATGTCCCTTTTGACCGGTGGGAAGTGATACTTCTTTGTAGTGCAGATTTGCATTGCCCGCTTGCTTGCTTGGCCAAAAAGGGCGTATGCGTTTTCTCCTGAATATATTCAGGAGAAAACGCATACGCCCTTTTTCGCCCAGTGCATCATTGTCGAAGTTGTGCCCCTCTTCCTGTGCTTTACAGGCGATTCTAACGTACCTCTTGAAATCTGTTTCCTGCTATTCTGCCTCGCATTCAAGTCCGCCTCGTTGCCTTCCCTCAACAGATTTTTGGACGATAGTTGGCCTTGATTACTCTGCCAGTTTGTGAATTGCTGTGCCCCTGAGCTCCATTTTTCAACTCGTTTTTTGTGAGCTGAACGCAAGTCCAAACATTTGGTTCAGGACCTATACTGGTTCCCGGTGGGTGGCTGAGACTTTGGTGAATTCTTCTTCCTGCCGGGAAATTAGGGTGACATGTGCCCATCCAAATGCCTAACAGCTACTCTCTCATTGGTTCTCCCTCTTCCCTTTCCTCCTCTGCCAAATGGGCAACCTGTGTGAACCAGGAGCTTAAAGGGGCTGTCTCTCCAAGTTGGGAGATTGATAGTAAAGCTGTTGGAAAGTCAAACCGGAGCACCAGGAGAGGGACTCTTCGTTGAGTTTTAGAAACCTTTCGTATTCACAGTGTGTCCATTCTCTAGGTTTCCCGTACATGTTATAGCTGTAGTAATATTCCCTTCAACCTGGAGAGGTGGGACCCATGGAATGGTTGCCATGCATTATTGCTTTAAAGGGTCTGCCTTTGCTCACCCAATCTCACCAATCCTCTCAGTCCCAAGTGTCCAGCCTCATGCCACATCCAGCTGTCATCGTAGATAGGGTCATTCCAGGTTGCATCAGAGACCCTGAAGGAATTGTAAAGAATTTCCCTGTTTCTTTGTTCTGTTTTTGAAATTCCTCTTTAGAGTGGGTTTGAGCTGATTCTCGCTGCCCTGTTTATGCCAGTCTAGACACACTTGATTCCCTTACGGAGACATATCAATACATAGGTTTTAAGATCCTTACTAGTCAGATCTATTCCTCTGCGGGAAATATGGGGTTTTGAGTCCCTTTCACTGAGGAAGGTGTAGGTCTTGTCTATTCCATAGTTGGTTTTTGGAACAGTACCTGTGCTTATATCAAACTCTGGTTTGATGCATCACCCCACCTCTCCTTCCCCCTTAAGCAGGCATAAGAGTGTTTTCTAAATGTGAGACTCTGTTCTCTTTCCTAACTCAGTTCATGTGTAGCCAGGTTTACAGGATCTTCCTAAGTGATATCTTATGATAAGTTTCTTTTCCTGTGTGACTTCTTTCCCTTAGAATCATCGTACCTGAATCCACTCATTTTGCTGCTACTGGTCTTAGGACATTGATTTCGTGGCTGAGGGATATTCCATCGTACGTAAGTTCCACAATGTTTGGAACCATTTTTATATTTCCTGGGATATTTCAGGTGTACCCAGGTTGAGGTTCTTGTAAGCAGTGCAGCCCTCAATTTGGGGGTGGCTCTGTCTTATGGATTTTCAGTTTCCCCAAGGTATATTCCCTAGACTGGAAGTGCCCTTGGCTCTGTAGCTCTGTTGTTTACTTGTTTTAGGGAACACAATGCACTCCTCCAGTGAGGCAGTTGGCAACTTACATCCCGCCCATCAGCATAACAAGGCTCCCTGTTCTCCAGGGCCTGTCTTGCCTTTCTGGTTTTTACACATTTTGTGGATGTCCCTTTTGACCGGTGGGAAGTGATACTTCTTTGTAGTGCAGATTTGCATTGCCCGCTTGCTTGCTTGGCCAAAAAGGGCGTATGCGTTTTCTCCTGAATATATTCAGGAGAAAACGCATACGCCCTTTTTGGCCCAGTGCATCATTGTCGAAGTTGTGCCCCTCTTCCTGTGCTTTACAGGCGATTCTAACGTACCTCTTGAAATCTGTTTCCTGCTATTCTGCCTCGCATTCAAGTCCGCCTCGTTGCCTTCCCTCAACAGATTTTTGGACGATAGTTGGCCTTGATTACTCTGCCAGTTTGTGAATTGCTGTGCCCCTGAGCTCCATTTTTCAACTCGTTTTTTGTGAGCTGAACGCAAGTCCAAACATTTGGTTCAGGACCTATACTGGTTCCCGGTGGGTGGCTGAGACTTTGGTGAATTCTTCTTCCTGCCGGGAAATTAGGGTGGCATGTGCCCATCCAAATGCCTAACAGCTACTCTCTCATTGGTTCTCCCTCTTCCCTTTCCTCCTCTGCCAAATGGGCAACCTGTGTGAACCAGGAGCTTAAAGGGGCTGTCTCTCCAAGTTGGGAGATTGATAGTAAAGCTGTTGGAAAGTCAAACCGGAGCACCAGGAGAGGGACTCTTCGTTGAGTTTTAGAAACCTTTCGTATTCACAGTGTGTCCATTCTCTAGGTTTCCCGTACATGTTATAGCTGTAGTAATATTCCCTTCAACCTGGAGAGGTGGGACCCATGGAATGGTTGCCATGCATTATTGCTTTAAAGGGTCTGCCTTTGCTCACCCAATCTCACCAATCCTCTCAGTCCCAAGTGTCCAGCCTCATGCCACATCCAGCTGTCATCGTAGATAGGGTCATTCCAGGTTGCATCAGAGACCCTGAAGGAATTGTAAAGAATTTCCCTGTTTCTTTGTTCTGTTTTTGAAATTCCTCTTTAGAGTGGGTTTGAGCTGATTCTCGCTGCCCTGTTTATGCCAGTCTAGACACACTTGATTCCCTTACGGAGACATATCAATACATAGGTTTTAAGATCCTTACTAGTCAGATCTATTCCTCTGCGGGAAATATGGGGTTTTGAGTCCCTTTCACTGAGGAAGGTGTAGGTCTTGTCTATTCCATAGTTGGTTTTTGGAACAGTACCTGTGCTTATATCAAACTCTGGTTTGATGCATCACCCCACCTCTCCTTCCCCCTTAAGCAGGCATAAGAGTGTTTTCTAAATGTGAGACTCTGTTCTCTTTCCTAACTCAGTTCATGTGTTGCCATGTTTACAGGATCTTCCTAAGTGATATCTTATGATAAGTTTCTTTTCCTGTGTGACTTCTTTCCCTTAGAATCATCGTACCTGAATCCACTCATTTTGCTGCTACTGGTCTTAGGACATTGATTTCGTGGCTGAGGGATATTCCATCGTACGTAAGTTCCACAATGTTTGGAACCATTTTTATATTTCCTGGGATATTTCAGGTGTACCCAGGTTGAGGTTCTTGTAAGCAGTGCAGCCCTCAATTTGGGGGTGGCTCTGTCTTATGGATTTTCAGTTTCCCCAAGGTATATTCCCTAGACTGGAAGTGCCCTTGGCTCTGTAGCTCTGTTGTTTACTTGTTTTAGGGAACACAATGCACTCCTCCAGTGAGGCAGTTGGCAACTTACATCCCGCCCATCAGCATAACAAGGCTCCCTGTTCTCCAGGGCCTGTCTTGCCTTTCTGGTTTTTACACATTTTGTGGATGTCCCTTTTGACCGGTGGGAAGTGATACTTCTTTGTAGTGCAGATTTGCATTGCCCGCTTGCTTGCTTGGCCAAAAAGGGCGTATGCGTTTTCTCCTGAATATATTCAGGAGAAAACGCATACGCCCTTTTTGGCCCAGTGCATCATTGTCGAAGTTGTGCCCCTCTTCCTGTGCTTTACAGGCGATTCTAACGTACCTCTTGAAATCTGTTTCCTGCTATTCTGCCTCGCATTCAAGTCCGCCTCGTTGCCTTCCCTCAACAGATTTTTGGACGATAGTTGGCCTTGATTACTCTGCCAGTTTGTGAATTGCTGTGCCCCTGAGCTCCATTTTTCAACTCGTTTTTTGTGAGCTGAACGCAAGTCCAAACATTTGGTTCAGGACCTATACTGGTTCCCGGTGGGTGGCTGAGACTTTGGTGAATTCTTCTTCCTGCCGGGAAATTAGGGTGGCATGTGCCCATCCAAATGCCTAACAGCTACTCTCTCATTGGTTCTCCCTCTTCCCTTTCCTCCTCTGCCAAATGGGCAACCTGTGTGAACCAGGAGCTTAAAGGGGCTGTCTCTCCAAGTTGGGAGATTGATAGTAAAGCTGTTGGAAAGTCAAACCGGAGCACCAGGAGAGGGACTCTTCGTTGAGTTTTAGAAACCTTTCGTATTCACAGTGTGTCCATTCTCTAGGTTTCCCGTACATGTTATAGCTGTAGTAATATTCCCTTCAACCTGGAGAGGTGGGACCCATGGAATGGTTGCCATGCATTATTGCTTTAAAGGGTCTGCCTTTGCTCACCCAATCTCACCAATCCTCTCAGTCCCAAGTGTCCAGCCTCATGCCACATCCAGCTGTCATCGTAGATAGGGTCATTCCAGGTTGCATCAGAGACCCTGAAGGAATTGTAAAGAATTTCCCTGTTTCTTTGTTCTGTTTTTGAAATTCCTCTTTAGAGTGGGTTTGAGCTGATTCTCGCTGCCCTGTTTATGCCAGTCTAGACACACTTGATTCCCTTACGGAGACATATCAATACATAGGTTTTAAGATCCTTACTAGTCAGATCTATTCCTCTGCGGGAAATATGGGGTTTTGAGTCCCTTTCACTGAGGAAGGTGTAGGTCTTGTCTATTCCATAGTTGGTTTTTGGAACAGTACCTGTGCTTATATCAAACTCTGGTTTGATGCATCACCCCACCTCTCCTTCCCCCTTAAGCAGGCATAAGAGTGTTTTCTAAATGTGAGACTCTGTTCTCTTTCCTAACTCAGTTCATGTGTTGCCATGTTTACAGGATCTTCCTAAGTGATATCTTATGATAAGTTTCTTTTCCTGTGTGACTTCTTTCCCTTAGAATCATCGTACCTGAATCCACTCATTTTGCTGCTACTGGTCTTAGGACATTGATTTCGTGGCTGAGGGATATTCCATCGTACGTAAGTTCCACAATGTTTGGAACCATTTTTATATTTCCTGGGATATTTCAGGTGTACCCAGGTTGAGGTTCTTGTAAGCAGTGCAGCCCTCAATTTGGGGGTGGCTCTGTCTTATGGATTTTCAGTTTCCCCAAGGTATATTCCCTAGACTGGAAGTGCCCTTGGCTCTGTAGCTCTGTTGTTTACTTGTTTTAGGGAACACAGTGCACTCCTCCAGTGAGGCAGTTGGCAACTTACATCCCGCCCATCAGCATAACAAGGCTCCCTGTTCTCCAGGGCCTGTCTTGCCTTTCTGGTTTTTACACATTTTGTGGATGTCCCTTTTGACCGGTGGGAAGTGATACTTCTTTGTAGTGCAGATTTGCATTGCCCGCTTGCTTGCTTGGCCAAAAAGGGCGTATGCGTTTTCTCCTGAATATATTCAGGAGAAAACGCATACGCCCTTTTTGGCCCAGTGCATCATTGTCGAAGTTGTGCCCCTCTTCCTGTGCTTTACAGGCGATTCTAACGTACCTCTTGAAATCTGTTTCCTGCTATTCTGCCTCGCATTCAAGTCCGCCTCGTTGCCTTCCCTCAACAGATTTTTGGACGATAGTTGGCCTTGATTACTCTGCCAGTTTGTGAATTGCTGTGCCCCTGAGCTCCATTTTTCAACTCGTTTTTTGTGAGCTGAACGCAAGTCCAAACATTTGGTTCAGGACCTATACTGGTTCCCGGTGGGTGGCTGAGACTTTGGTGAATTCTTCTTCCTGCCGGGAAATTAGGGTGGCATGTGCCCATCCAAATGCCTAACAGCTACTCTCTCATTGGTTCTCCCTCTTCCCTTTCCTCCTCTGCCAAATGGGCAACCTGTGTGAACCAGGAGCTTAAAGGGGCTGTCTCTCCAAGTTGGGAGATTGATAGTAAAGCTGTTGGAAAGTCAAACCGGAGCACCAGGAGAGGGACTCTTCGTTGAGTTTTAGAAACCTTTCGTATTCACAGTGTGTCCATTCTCTAGGTTTCCCGTACATGTTATAGCTGTAGTAATATTCCCTTCAACCTGGAGAGGTGGGACCCATGGAATGGTTGCCATGCATTATTGCTTTAAAGGGTCTGCCTTTGCTCACCCAATCTCACCAATCCTCTCAGTCCCAAGTGTCCAGCCTCATGCCACATCCAGCTGTCATCGTAGATAGGGTCATTCCAGGTTGCATCAGAGACCCTGAAGGAATTGTAAAGAATTTCCCTGTTTCTTTGTTCTGTTTTTGAAATTCCTCTTTAGAGTGGGTTTGAGCTGATTCTCGCTGCCCTGTTTATGCCAGTCTAGACACACTTGATTCCCTTACGGAGACATATCAATACATAGGTTTTAAGATCCTTACTAGTCAGATCTATTCCTCTGCGGGAAATATGGGGTTTTGAGTCCCTTTCACTGAGGAAGGTGTAGGTCTTGTCTATTCCATAGTTGGTTTTTGGAACAGTACCTGTGCTTATATCAAACTCTGGTTTGATGCATCACCCCACCTCTCCTTCCCCCTTAAGCAGGCATAAGAGTGTTTTCTAAATGTGAGACTCTGTTCTCTTTCCTAACTCAGTTCATGTGTAGCCATGTTTACAGGATCTTCCTAAGTGATATCTTATGATAAGTTTCTTTTCCTGTGTGACTTCTTTCCCTTAGAATCATCGTACCTGAATCCACTCATTTTGCTGCTACTGGTCTTAGGACATTGATTTCGTGGCTGAGGGATATTCCATCGTACGTAAGTTCCACAATGTTTGGAACCATTTTTATATTTCCTGGGATATTTCAGGTGTACCCAGGTTGAGGTTCTTGTAAGCAGTGCAGCCCTCAATTTGGGGGTGGCTCTGTCTTATGGATTTTCAGTTTCCCCAAGGTATATTCCCTAGACTGGAAGTGCCCTTGGCTCTGTAGCTCTGTTGTTTACTTGTTTTAGGGAACACAATGCACTCCTCCAGTGAGGCAGTTGGCAACTTACATCCCGCCCATCAGCATAACAAGGCTCCCTGTTCTCCAGGGCCTGTCTTGCCTTTCTGGTTTTTACACATTTTGTGGATGTCCCTTTTGACCGGTGGGAAGTGATACTTCTTTGTAGTGCAGATTTGCATTGCCCGCTTGCTTGCTTGGCCAAAAAGGGCGTATGCGTTTTCTCCTGAATATATTCAGGAGAAAACGCATACGCCCTTTTTGGCCCAGTGCATCATTGTCGAAGTTGTGCCCCTCTTCCTGTGCTTTACAGGCGATTCTAACGTACCTCTTGAAATCTGTTTCCTGCTATTCTGCCTCGCATTCAAGTCCGCCTCGTTGCCTTCCCTCAACAGATTTTTGGACGATAGTTGGCCTTGATTACTCTGCCAGTTTGTGAATTGCTGTGCCCCTGAGCTCCATTTTTCAACTCGTTTTTTGTGAGCTGAACGCAAGTCCAAACATTTGGTTCAGGACCTATACTGGTTCCCGGTGGGTGGCTGAGACTTTGGTGAATTCTTCTTCCTGCCGGGAAATTAGGGTGGCATGTGCCCATCCAAATGCCTAACAGCTACTCTCTCATTGGTTCTCCCTCTTCCCTTTCCTCCTCTGCCAAATGGGCAACCTGTGTGAACCAGGAGCTTAAAGGGGCTGTCTCTCCAAGTTGGGAGATTGATAGTAAAGCTGTTGGAAAGTCAAACCGGAGCACCAGGAGAGGGACTCTTCGTTGAGTTTTAGAAACCTTTCGTATTCACAGTGTGTCCATTCTCTAGGTTTCCCGTACATGTTATAGCTGTAGTAATATTCCCTTCAACCTGGAGAGGTGGGACCCATGGAATGGTTGCCATGCATTATTGCTTTAAAGGGTCTGCCTTTGCTCACCCAATCTCACCAATCCTCTCAGTCCCAAGTGTCCAGCCTCATGCCACATCCAGCTGTCATCGTAGATAGGGTCATTCCAGGTTGCATCAGAGACCCTGAAGGAATTGTAAAGAATTTCCCTGTTTCTTTGTTCTGTTTTTGAAATTCCTCTTTAGAGTGGGTTTGAGCTGATTCTCGCTGCCCTGTTTATGCCAGTCTAGACACACTTGATTCCCTTACGGAGACATATCAATACATAGGTTTTAAGATCCTTACTAGTCAGATCTATTCCTCTGCGGGAAATATGGGGTTTTGAGTCCCTTTCACTGAGGAAGGTGTAGGTCTTGTCTATTCCATAGTTGGTTTTTGGAACAGTACCTGTGCTTATATCAAACTCTGGTTTGATGCATCACCCCACCTCTCCTTCCCCCTTAAGCAGGCATAAGAGTGTTTTCTAAATGTGAGACTCTGTTCTCTTTCCTAACTCAGTTCATGTGTTGCCATGTTTACAGGATCTTCCTAAGTGATATCTTATGATAAGTTTCTTTTCCTGTGTGACTTCTTTCCCTTAGAATCATCGTACCTGAATCCACTCATTTTGCTGCTACTGGTCTTAGGACATTGATTTCGTGGCTGAGGGATATTCCATCGTACGTAAGTTCCACAATGTTTGGAACCATTTTTATATTTCCTGGGATATTTCAGGTGTACCCAGGTTGAGGTTCTTGTAAGCAGTGCAGCCCTCAATTTGGGGGTGGCTCTGTCTTATGGATTTTCAGTTTCCCCAAGGTATATTCCCTAGACTGGAAGTGCCCTTGGCTCTGTAGCTCTGTTGTTTACTTGTTTTAGGGAACACAATGCACTCCTCCAGTGAGGCAGTTGGCAACTTACATCCCGCCCATCAGCATAACAAGGCTCCCTGTTCTCCAGGGCCTGTCTTGCCTTTCTGGTTTTTACACATTTTGTGGATGTCCCTTTTGACCGGTGGGAAGTGATACTTCTTTGTAGTGCAGATTTGCATTGCCCGCTTGCTTGCTTGGCCAAAAAGGGCGTATGCGTTTTCTCCTGAATATATTCAGGAGAAAACGCATACGCCCTTTTTGGCCCAGTGCATCATTGTCGAAGTTGTGCCCCTCTTCCTGTGCTTTACAGGCGATTCTAACGTACCTCTTGAAATCTGTTTCCTGCTATTCTGCCTCGCATTCAAGTCCGCCTCGTTGCCTTCCCTCAACAGATTTTTGGACGATAGTTGGCCTTGATTACTCTGCCAGTTTGTGAATTGCTGTGCCCCTGAGCTCCATTTTTCAACTCGTTTTTTGTGAGCTGAACGCAAGTCCAAACATTTGGTTCAGGACCTATACTGGTTCCCGGTGGGTGGCTGAGACTTTGGTGAATTCTTCTTCCTGCCGGGAAATTAGGGTGACATGTGCCCATCCAAATGCCTAACAGCTACTCTCTCATTGGTTCTCCCTCTTCCCTTTCCTCCTCTGCCAAATGTGCAACCTGTGTGAACCAGGAGCTTAAAGGGGCTGTCTCTCCAAGTTGGGAGATTGATAGTAAAGCTGTTGGAAAGTCAAACCGGAGCACCAGGAGAGGGACTCTTCGTTGAGTTTTAGAAACCTTTCGTATTCACAGTGTGTCCATTCTCTAGGTTTCCCGTACATGTTATAGCTGTAGTAATATTCCCTTCAACCTGGAGAGGTGGGACCCATGGAATGGTTGCCATGCATTATTGCTTTAAAGGGTCTGCCTTTGCTCACCCAATCTCACCAATCCTCTCAGTCCCAAGTGTCCAGCCTCATGCCACATCCAGCTGTCATCGTAGATAGGGTCATTCCAGGTTGCATCAGAGACCCTGAAGGAATTGTAAAGAATTTCCCTGTTTCTTTGTTCTGTTTTTGAAATTCCTCTTTAGAGTGGGTTTGAGCTGATTCTCGCTGCCCTGTTTATGCCAGTCTAGACACACTTGATTCCCTTACGGAGACATATCAATACATAGGTTTTAAGATCCTTACTAGTCAGATCTATTCCTCTGCGGGAAATATGGGGTTTTGAGTCCCTTTCACTGAGGAAGGTGTAGGTCTTGTCTATTCCATAGTTGGTTTTTGGAACAGTACCTGTGCTTATATCAAACTCTGGTTTGATGCATCACCCCACCTCTCCTTCCCCCTTAAGCAGGCATAAGAGTGTTTTCTAAATGTGAGACTCTGTTCTCTTTCCTAACTCAGTTCATGTGTTGCCAGGTTTACAGGATCTTCCTAAGTGATATCTTATGATAAGTTTCTTTTCCTGTGTGACTTCTTTCCCTTAGAATCATCGTACCTGAATCCACTCATTTTGCTGCTACTGGTCTTAGGACATTGATTTCGTGGCTGAGGGATATTCCATCGTACGTAAGTTCCACAATGTTTGGAACCATTTTTATATTTCCTGGGATATTTCAGGTGTACCCAGGTTGAGGTTCTTGTAAGCAGTGCAGCCCTCAATTTGGGGGTGGCTCTGTCTTATGGATTTTCAGTTTCCCCAAGGTATATTCCCTAGACTGGAAGTGCCCTTGGCTCTGTAGCTCTGTTGTTTACTTGTTTTAGGGAACACAATGCACTCCTCCAGTGAGGCAGTTGGCAACTTACATCCCGCCCATCAGCATAACAAGGCTCCCTGTTCTCCAGGGCCTGTCTTGCCTTTCTGGTTTTTACACATTTTGTGGATGTCCCTTTTGACCGGTGGGAAGTGATACTTCTTTGTAGTGCAGATTTGCATTGCCCGCTTGCTTGCTTGGCCAAAAAGGGCGTATGCGTTTTCTCCTGAATATATTCAGGAGAAAACGCATACGCCCTTTTTGGCCCAGTGCATCATTGTCGAAGTTGTGCCCCTCTTCCTGTGCTTTACAGGCGATTCTAACGTACCTCTTGAAATCTGTTTCCTGCTATTCTGCCTCGCATTCAAGTCCGCCTCGTTGCCTTCCCTCAACAGATTTTTGGACGATAGTTGGCCTTGATTACTCTGCCAGTTTGTGAATTGCTGTGCCCCTGAGCTCCATTTTTCAACTCGTTTTTTGTGAGCTGAACGCAAGTCCAAACATTTGGTTCAGGACCTATACTGGTTCCCGGTGGGTGGCTGAGACTTTGGTGAATTCTTCTTCCTGCCGGGAAATTAGGGTGGCATGTGCCCATCCAAATGCCTAACAGCTACTCTCTCATTGGTTCTCCCTCTTCCCTTTCCTCCTCTGCCAAATGGGCAACCTGTGTGAACCAGGAGCTTAAAGGGGCTGTCTCTCCAAGTTGGGAGATTGATAGTAAAGCTGTTGGAAAGTCAAACCGGAGCACCAGGAGAGGGACTCTTCGTTGAGTTTTAGAAACCTTTCGTATTCACAGTGTGTCCATTCTCTAGGTTTCCCGTACATGTTATAGCTGTAGTAATATTCCCTTCAACCTGGAGAGGTGGGACCCATGGAATGGTTGCCATGCATTATTGCTTTAAAGGGTCTGCCTTTGCTCACCCAATCTCACCAATCCTCTCAGTCCCAAGTGTCCAGCCTCATGCCACATCCAGCTGTCATCGTAGATAGGGTCATTCCAGGTTGCATCAGAGACCCTGAAGGAATTGTAAAGAATTTCCCTGTTTCTTTGTTCTGTTTTTGAAATTCCTCTTTAGAGTGGGTTTGAGCTGATTCTCGCTGCCCTGTTTATGCCAGTCTAGACACACTTGATTCCCTTACGGAGACATATCAATACATAGGTTTTAAGATCCTTACTAGTCAGATCTATTCCTCTGCGGGAAATATGGGGTTTTGAGTCCCTTTCACTGAGGAAGGTGTAGGTCTTGTCTATTCCATAGTTGGTTTTTGGAACAGTACCTGTGCTTATATCAAACTCTGGTTTGATGCATCACCCCACCTCTCCTTCCCCCTTAAGCAGGCATAAGAGTGTTTTCTAAATGTGAGACTCTGTTCTCTTTCCTAACTCAGTTCATGTGTAGCCATGTTTACAGGATCTTCCTAAGTGATATCTTATGATAAGTTTCTTTTCCTGTGTGACTTCTTTCCCTTAGAATCATCGTACCTGAATCCACTCATTTTGCTGCTACTGGTCTTAGGACATTGATTTCGTGGCTGAGGGATATTCCATCGTACGTAAGTTCCACAATGTTTGGAACCATTTTTATATTTCCTGGGATATTTCAGGTGTACCCAGGTTGAGGTTCTTGTAAGCAGTGCAGCCCTCAATTTGGGGGTGGCTCTGTCTTATGGATTTTCAGTTTCCCCAAGGTATATTCCCTAGACTGGAAGTGCCCTTGGCTCTGTAGCTCTGTTGTTTACTTGTTTTAGGGAACACAATGCACTCCTCCAGTGAGGCAGTTGGCAACTTACATCCCGCCCATCAGCATAACAAGGCTCCCTGTTCTCCAGGGCCTGTCTTGCCTTTCTGGTTTTTACACATTTTGTGGATGTCCCTTTTGACCGGTGGGAAGTGAAACTTCTTTGTAGGGCAGATTTGCATTGCCCGCTTGCTTGCTTGGCCAAAAAGGGCGTATGCGTTTTCTCCTGAATATATTCAGGAGAAAACGCATACGCCCTTTGTGGCCCAGTGCATCATTGTCGAAGTTGTGCCCCTCTTCCTGTGCTTTACAGGCGATTCTAACGTACCTCTTGAAATCTGTTTCCTGCTATTCTGCCTCGCATTCAAGTCCGCCTCGTTGCCTTCCCTCAACAGATTTTTGGACGATAGTTGGCCTTGATTACTCTGCCAGTTTGTGAATTGCTGTGCCCCTGAGCTCCATTTTTCAACTCGTTTTTTGTGAGCTGAACGCAAGTCCAAACATTTGGTTCAGGACCTATACTGGTTCCCGGTGGGTGGCTGAGACTTTGGTGAATTCTTCTTCCTGCCGGGAAATTAGGGTGGCATGTGCCCATCCAAATGCCTAACAGCTACTCTCTCATTGGTTCTCCCTCTTCCCTTTCCTCCTCTGCCAAATGGGCAACCTGTGTGAACCAGGAGCTTAAAGGGGCTGTCTCTCCAAGTTGGGAGATTGATAGTAAAGCTGTTGGAAAGTCAAACCGGAGCACCAGGAGAGGGACTCTTCGTTGAGTTTTAGAAACCTTTCGTATTCACAGTGTGTCCATTCTCTAGGTTTCCCGTACATGTTATAGCTGTAGTAATATTCCCTTCAACCTGGAGAGGTGGGACCCATGGAATGGTTGCCATGCATTATTGCTTTAAAGGGTCTGCCTTTGCTCACCCAATCTCACCAATCCTCTCAGTCCCAAGTGTCCAGCCTCATGCCACATCCAGCTGTCATCGTAGATAGGGTCATTCCAGGTTGCATCAGAGACCCTGAAGGAATTGTAAAGAATTTCCCTGTTTCTTTGTTCTGTTTTTGAAATTCCTCTTTAGAGTGGGTTTGAGCTGATTCTCGCTGCCCTGTTTATGCCAGTCTAGACACACTTGATTCCCTTACGGAGACATATCAATACATAGGTTTTAAGATCCTTACTAGTCAGATCTATTCCTCTGCGGGAAATATGGGGTTTTGAGTCCCTTTCACTGAGGAAGGTGTAGGTCTTGTCTATTCCATAGTTGGTTTTTGGAACAGTACCTGTGCTTATATCAAACTCTGGTTTGATGCATCACCCCACCTCTCCTTCCCCCTTAAGCAGGCATAAGAGTGTTTTCTAAATGTGAGACTCTGTTCTCTTTCCTAACTCAGTTCATGTGTTGCCATGTTTACAGGATCTTCCTAAGTGATATCTTATGATAAGTTTCTTTTCCTGTGTGACTTCTTTCCCTTAGAATCATCGTACCTGAATCCACTCATTTTGCTGCTACTGGTCTTAGGACATTGATTTCGTGGCTGAGGGATATTCCATCGTACGTAAGTTCCACAATGTTTGGAACCATTTTTATATTTCCTGGGATATTTCAGGTGTACCCAGGTTGAGGTTCTTGTAAGCAGTGCAGCCCTCAATTTGGGGGTGGCTCTGGCTTATGGATTTTCAGTTTCCCCAAGGTATATTCCCTAGACTGGAAGTGCCCTTGGCTCTGTAGCTCTGTTGTTTACTTGTTTTAGGGAACACAGTGCACTCCTCCAGTGAGGCAGTTGGCAACTTACATCCCGCCCATCAGCATAACAAGGCTCCCTGTTCTCCAGGGCCTGTCTTGCCTTTCTGGTTTTTACACATTTTGTGGATGTCCCTTTTGACCGGTGGGAAGTGATACTTCTTTGTAGTGCAGATTTGCATTGCCCGCTTGCTTGCTTGGCCAAAAAGGGCGTATGCGTTTTCTCCTGAATATATTCAGGAGAAAACGCATACGCCCTTTTTGGCCCAGTGCATCATTGTCGAAGTTGTGCCCCTCTTCCTGTGCTTTACAGGCGATTCTAACGTACCTCTTGAAATCTGTTTCCTGCTATTCTGCCTCGCATTCAAGTCCGCCTCGTTGCCTTCCCTCAACAGATTTTTGGACGATAGTTGGCCTTGATTACTCTGCCAGTTTGTGAATTGCTGTGCCCCTGAGCTCCATTTTTCAACTCGTTTTTTGTGAGCTGAACGCAAGTCCAAACATTTGGTTCAGGACCTATACTGGTTCCCGGTGGGTGGCTGAGACTTTGGTGAATTCTTCTTCCTGCCGGGAAATTAGGGTGGCATGTGCCCATCCAAATGCCTAACAGCTACTCTCTCATTGGTTCTCCCTCTTCCCTTTCCTCCTCTGCCAAATGGGCAACCTGTGTGAACCAGGAGCTTAAAGGGGCTGTCTCTCCAAGTTGGGAGATTGATAGTAAAGCTGTTGGAAAGTCAAACCGGAGCACCAGGAGAGGGACTCTTCGTTGAGTTTTAGAAACCTTTCGTATTCACAGTGTGTCCATTCTCTAGGTTTCCCGTACATGTTATAGCTGTAGTAATATTCCCTTCAACCTGGAGAGGTGGGACCCATGGAATGGTTGCCATGCATTATTGCTTTAAAGGGTCTGCCTTTGCTCACCCAATCTCACCAATCCTCTCAGTCCCAAGTGTCCAGCCTCATGCCACATCCAGCTGTCATCGTAGATAGGGTCATTCCAGGTTGCATCAGAGACCCTGAAGGAATTGTAAAGAATTTCCCTGTTTCTTTGTTCTGTTTTTGAAATTCCTCTTTAGAGTGGGTTTGAGCTGATTCTCGCTGCCCTGTTTATGCCAGTCTAGACACACTTGATTCCCTTACGGAGACATATCAATACATAGGTTTTAAGATCCTTACTAGTCAGATCTATTCCTCTGCGGGAAATATGGGGTTTTGAGTCCCTTTCACTGAGGAAGGTGTAGGTCTTGTCTATTCCATAGTTGGTTTTTGGAACAGTACCTGTGCTTATATCAAACTCTGGTTTGATGCATCACCCCACCTCTCCTTCCCCCTTAAGCAGGCATAAGAGTGTTTTCTAAATGTGAGACTCTGTTCTCTTTCCTAACTCAGTTCATGTGTTGCCATGTTTACAGGATCTTCCTAAGTGATATCTTATGATAAGTTTCTTTTCCTGTGTGACTTCTTTCCCTTAGAATCATCGTACCTGAATCCACTCATTTTGCTGCTACTGGTCTTAGGACATTGATTTCGTGGCTGAGGGATATTCCATCGTACGTAAGTTCCACAATGTTTGGAACCATTTTTATATTTCCTGGGATATTTCAGGTGTACCCAGGTTGAGGTTCTTGTAAGCAGTGCAGCCCTCAATTTGGGGGTGGCTCTGTCTTATGGATTTTCAGTTTCCCCAAGGTATATTCCCTAGACTGGAAGTGCCCTTGGCTCTGTAGCTCTGTTGTTTACTTGTTTTAGGGAACACAGTGCACTCCTCCAGTGAGGCAGTTGGCAACTTACATCCCGCCCATCAGCATAACAAGGCTCCCTGTTCTCCAGGGCCTGTCTTGCCTTTCTGGTTTTTACACATTTTGTGGATGTCCCTTTTGACCGGTGGGAAGTGATACTTCTTTGTAGTGCAGATTTGCATTGCCCGCTTGCTTGCTTGGCCAAAAAGGGCGTATGCGTTTTCTCCTGAATATATTCAGGAGAAAACGCATACGCCCTTTTTGGCCCAGTGCATCATTGTCGAAGTTGTGCCCCTCTTCCTGTGCTTTACAGGCGATTCTAACGTACCTCTTGAAATCTGTTTCCTGCTATTCTGCCTCGCATTCAAGTCCGCCTCGTTGCCTTCCCTCAACAGATTTTTGGACGATAGTTGGCCTTGATTACTCTGCCAGTTTGTGAATTGCTGTGCCCCTGAGCTCCATTTTTCAACTCGTTTTTTGTGAGCTGAACGCAAGTCCAAACATTTGGTTCAGGACCTATACTGGTTCCCGGTGGGTGGCTGAGACTTTGGTGAATTCTTCTTCCTGCCGGGAAATTAGGGTGACATGTGCCCATCCAAATGCCTAACAGCTACTCTCTCATTGGTTCTCCCTCTTCCCTTTCCTCCTCTGCCAAATGGGCAACCTGTGTGAACCAGGAGCTTAAAGGGGCTGTCTCTCCAAGTTGGGAGATTGATAGTAAAGCTGTTGGAAAGTCAAACCGGAGCACCAGGAGAGGGACTCTTCGTTGAGTTTTAGAAACCTTTCGTATTCACAGTGTGTCCATTCTCTAGGTTTCCCGTACATGTTATAGCTGTAGTAATATTCCCTTCAACCTGGAGAGGTGGGACCCATGGAATGGTTGCCATGCATTATTGCTTTAAAGGGTCTGCCTTTGCTCACCCAATCTCACCAATCCTCTCAGTCCCAAGTGTCCAGCCTCATGCCACATCCAGCTGTCATCGTAGATAGGGTCATTCCAGGTTGCATCAGAGACCCTGAAGGAATTGTAAAGAATTTCCCTGTTTCTTTGTTCTGTTTTTGAAATTCCTCTTTAGAGTGGGTTTGAGCTGATTCTCGCTGCCCTGTTTATGCCAGTCTAGACACACTTGATTCCCTTACGGAGACATATCAATACATAGGTTTTAAGATCCTTACTAGTCAGATCTATTCCTCTGCGGGAAATATGGGGTTTTGAGTCCCTTTCACTGAGGAAGGTGTAGGTCTTGTCTATTCCATAGTTGGTTTTTGGAACAGTACCTGTGCTTATATCAAACTCTGGTTTGATGCATCACCCCACCTCTCCTTCCCCCTTAAGCAGGCATAAGAGTGTTTTCTAAATGTGAGACTCTGTTCTCTTTCCTAACTCAGTTCATGTGTAGCCATGTTTACAGGATCTTCCTAAGTGATATCTTATGATAAGTTTCTTTTCCTGTGTGACTTCTTTCCCTTAGAATCATCGTACCTGAATCCACTCATTTTGCTGCTACTGGTCTTAGGACATTGATTTCGTGGCTGAGGGATATTCCATCGTACGTAAGTTCCACAATGTTTGGAACCATTTTTATATTTCCTGGGATATTTCAGGTGTACCCAGGTTGAGGTTCTTGTAAGCAGTGCAGCCCTCAATTTGGGGGTGGCTCTGTCTTATGGATTTTCAGTTTCCCCAAGGTATATTCCCTAGACTGGAAGTGCCCTTGGCTCTGTAGCTCTGTTGTTTACTTGTTTTAGGGAACACAATGCACTCCTCCAGTGAGGCAGTTGGCAACTTACATCCCGCCCATCAGCATAACAAGGCTCCCTGTTCTCCAGGGCCTGTCTTGCCTTTCTGGTTTTTACACATTTTGTGGATGTCCCTTTTGACCGGTGGGAAGTGATACTTCTTTGTAGTGCAGATTTGCATTGCCCGCTTGCTTGCTTGGCCAAAAAGGGCGTATGCGTTTTCTCCTGAATATATTCAGGAGAAAACGCATACGCCCTTTTTGGCCCAGTGCATCATTGTCGAAGTTGTGCCCCTCTTCCTGTGCTTTACAGGCGATTCTAACGTACCTCTTGAAATCTGTTTCCTGCTATTCTGCCTCGCATTCAAGTCCGCCTCGTTGCCTTCCCTCAACAGATTTTTGGACGATAGTTGGCCTTGATTACTCTGCCAGTTTGTGAATTGCTGTGCCCCTGAGCTCCATTTTTCAACTCGTTTTTTGTGAGCTGAACGCAAGTCCAAACATTTGGTTCAGGACCTATACTGGTTCCCGGTGGGTGGCTGAGACTTTGGTGAATTCTTCTTCCTGCCGGGAAATTAGGGTGACATGTGCCCATCCAAATGCCTAACAGCTACTCTCTCATTGGTTCTCCCTCTTCCCTTTCCTCCTCTGCCAAATGGGCAACCTGTGTGAACCAGGAGCTTAAAGGGGCTGTCTCTCCAAGTTGGGAGATTGATAGTAAAGCTGTTGGAAAGTCAAACCGGAGCACCAGGAGAGGGACTCTTCGTTGAGTTTTAGAAACCTTTCGTATTCACAGTGTGTCCATTCTCTAGGTTTCCCGTACATGTTATAGCTGTAGTAATATTCCCTTCAACCTGGAGAGGTGGGACCCATGGAATGGTTGCCATGCATTATTGCTTTAAAGGGTCTGCCTTTGCTCACCCAATCTCACCAATCCTCTCAGTCCCAAGTGTCCAGCCTCATGCCACATCCAGCTGTCATCGTAGATAGGGTCATTCCAGGTTGCATCAGAGACCCTGAAGGAATTGTAAAGAATTTCCCTGTTTCTTTGTTCTGTTTTTGAAATTCCTCTTTAGAGTGGGTTTGAGCTGATTCTCGCTGCCCTGTTTATGCCAGTCTAGACACACTTGATTCCCTTACGGAGACATATCAATACATAGGTTTTAAGATCCTTACTAGTCAGATCTATTCCTCTGCGGGAAATATGGGGTTTTGAGTCCCTTTCACTGAGGAAGGTGTAGGTCTTGTCTATTCCATAGTTGGTTTTTGGAACAGTACCTGTGCTTATATCAAACTCTGGTTTGATGCATCACCCCACCTCTCCTTCCCCCTTAAGCAGGCATAAGAGTGTTTTCTAAATGTGAGACTCTGTTCTCTTTCCTAACTCAGTTCATGTGTTGCCAGGTTTACAGGATCTTCCTAAGTGATATCTTATGATAAGTTTCTTTTCCTGTGTGACTTCTTTCCCTTAGAATCATCGTACCTGAATCCACTCATTTTGCTGCTACTGGTCTTAGGACATTGATTTCGTGGCTGAGGGATATTCCATCGTACGTAAGTTCCACAATGTTTGGAACCATTTTTATATTTCCTGGGATATTTCAGGTGTACCCAGGTTGAGGTTCTTGTAAGCAGTGCAGCCCTCAATTTGGGGGTGGCTCTGTCTTATGGATTTTCAGTTTCCCCAAGGTATATTCCCTAGACTGGAAGTGCCCTTGGCTCTGTAGCTCTGTTGTTTACTTGTTTTAGGGAACACAATGCACTCCTCCAGTGAGGCAGTTGGCAACTTACATCCCGCCCATCAGCATAACAAGGCTCCCTGTTCTCCAGGGCCTGTCTTGCCTTTCTGGTTTTTACACATTTTGTGGATGTCCCTTTTGACCGGTGGGAAGTGATACTTCTTTGTAGTGCAGATTTGCATTGCCCGCTTGCTTGCTTGGCCAAAAAGGGCGTATGCGTTTTCTCCTGAATATATTCAGGAGAAAACGCATACGCCCTTTTTGGCCCAGTGCATCATTGTCGAAGTTGTGCCCCTCTTCCTGTGCTTTACAGGCGATTCTAACGTACCTCTTGAAATCTGTTTCCTGCTATTCTGCCTCGCATTCAAGTCCGCCTCGTTGCCTTCCCTCAACAGATTTTTGGACGATAGTTGGCCTTGATTACTCTGCCAGTTTGTGAATTGCTGTGCCCCTGAGCTCCATTTTTCAACTCGTTTTTTGTGAGCTGAACGCAAGTCCAAACATTTGGTTCAGGACCTATACTGGTTCCCGGTGGGTGGCTGAGACTTTGGTGAATTCTTCTTCCTGCCGGGAAATTAGGGTGGCATGTGCCCATCCAAATGCCTAACAGCTACTCTCTCATTGGTTCTCCCTCTTCCCTTTCCTCCTCTGCCAAATGGGCAACCTGTGTGAACCAGGAGCTTAAAGGGGCTGTCTCTCCAAGTTGGGAGATTGATAGTAAAGCTGTTGGAAAGTCAAACCGGAGCACCAGGAGAGGGACTCTTCGTTGAGTTTTAGAAACCTTTCGTATTCACAGTGTGTCCATTCTCTAGGTTTCCCGTACATGTTATAGCTGTAGTAATATTCCCTTCAACCTGGAGAGGTGGGACCCATGGAATGGTTGCCATGCATTATTGCTTTAAAGGGTCTGCCTTTGCTCACCCAATCTCACCAATCCTCTCAGTCCCAAGTGTCCAGCCTCATGCCACATCCAGCTGTCATCGTAGATAGGGTCATTCCAGGTTGCATCAGAGACCCTGAAGGAATTGTAAAGAATTTCCCTGTTTCTTTGTTCTGTTTTTGAAATTCCTCTTTAGAGTGGGTTTGAGCTGATTCTCGCTGCCCTGTTTATGCCAGTCTAGACACACTTGATTCCCTTACGGAGACATATCAATACATAGGTTTTAAGATCCTTACTAGTCAGATCTATTCCTCTGCGGGAAATATGGGGTTTTGAGTCCCTTTCACTGAGGAAGGTGTAGGTCTTGTCTATTCCATAGTTGGTTTTTGGAACAGTACCTGTGCTTATATCAAACTCTGGTTTGATGCATCACCCCACCTCTCCTTCCCCCTTAAGCAGGCATAAGAGTGTTTTCTAAATGTGAGACTCTGTTCTCTTTCCTAACTCAGTTCATGTGTAGCCATGTTTACAGGATCTTCCTAAGTGATATCTTATGATAAGTTTCTTTTCCTGTGTGACTTCTTTCCCTTAGAATCATCGTACCTGAATCCACTCATTTTGCTGCTACTGGTCTTAGGACATTGATTTCGTGGCTGAGGGATATTCCATCGTACGTAAGTTCCACAATGTTTGGAACCATTTTTATATTTCCTGGGATATTTCAGGTGTACCCAGGTTGAGGTTCTTGTAAGCAGTGCAGCCCTCAATTTGGGGGTGGCTCTGTCTTATGGATTTTCAGTTTCCCCAAGGTATATTCCCTAGACTGGAAGTGCCCTTGGCTCTGTAGCTCTGTTGTTTACTTGTTTTAGGGAACACAATGCACTCCTCCAGTGAGGCAGTTGGCAACTTACATCCCGCCCATCAGCATAACAAGGCTCCCTGTTCTCCAGGGCCTGTCTTGCCTTTCTGGTTTTTACACATTTTGTGGATGTCCCTTTTGACCGGTGGGAAGTGAAACTTCTTTGTAGGGCAGATTTGCATTGCCCGCTTGCTTGCTTGGCCAAAAAGGGCGTATGCGTTTTCTCCTGAATATATTCAGGAGAAAACGCATACGCCCTTTGTGGCCCAGTGCATCATTGTCGAAGTTGTGCCCCTCTTCCTGTGCTTTACAGGCGATTCTAACGTACCTCTTGAAATCTGTTTCCTGCTATTCTGCCTCGCATTCAAGTCCGCCTCGTTGCCTTCCCTCAACAGATTTTTGGACGATAGTTGGCCTTGATTACTCTGCCAGTTTGTGAATTGCTGTGCCCCTGAGCTCCATTTTTCAACTCGTTTTTTGTGAGCTGAACGCAAGTCCAAACATTTGGTTCAGGACCTATACTGGTTCCCGGTGGGTGGCTGAGACTTTGGTGAATTCTTCTTCCTGCCGGGAAATTAGGGTGGCATGTGCCCATCCAAATGCCTAACAGCTACTCTCTCATTGGTTCTCCCTCTTCCCTTTCCTCCTCTGCCAAATGGGCAACCTGTGTGAACCAGGAGCTTAAAGGGGCTGTCTCTCCAAGTTGGGAGATTGATAGTAAAGCTGTTGGAAAGTCAAACCGGAGCACCAGGAGAGGGACTCTTCGTTGAGTTTTAGAAACCTTTCGTATTCACAGTGTGTCCATTCTCTAGGTTTCCCGTACATGTTATAGCTGTAGTAATATTCCCTTCAACCTGGAGAGGTGGGACCCATGGAATGGTTGCCATGCATTATTGCTTTAAAGGGTCTGCCTTTGCTCACCCAATCTCACCAATCCTCTCAGTCCCAAGTGTCCAGCCTCATGCCACATCCAGCTGTCATCGTAGATAGGGTCATTCCAGGTTGCATCAGAGACCCTGAAGGAATTGTAAAGAATTTCCCTGTTTCTTTGTTCTGTTTTTGAAATTCCTCTTTAGAGTGGGTTTGAGCTGATTCTCGCTGCCCTGTTTATGCCAGTCTAGACACACTTGATTCCCTTACGGAGACATATCAATACATAGGTTTTAAGATCCTTACTAGTCAGATCTATTCCTCTGCGGGAAATATGGGGTTTTGAGTCCCTTTCACTGAGGAAGGTGTAGGTCTTGTCTATTCCATAGTTGGTTTTTGGAACAGTACCTGTGCTTATATCAAACTCTGGTTTGATGCATCACCCCACCTCTCCTTCCCCCTTAAGCAGGCATAAGAGTGTTTTCTAAATGTGAGACTCTGTTCTCTTTCCTAACTCAGTTCATGTGTTGCCATGTTTACAGGATCTTCCTAAGTGATATCTTATGATAAGTTTCTTTTCCTGTGTGACTTCTTTCCCTTAGAATCATCGTACCTGAATCCACTCATTTTGCTGCTACTGGTCTTAGGACATTGATTTCGTGGCTGAGGGATATTCCATCGTACGTAAGTTCCACAATGTTTGGAACCATTTTTATATTTCCTGGGATATTTCAGGTGTACCCAGGTTGAGGTTCTTGTAAGCAGTGCAGCCCTCAATTTGGGGGTGGCTCTGGCTTATGGATTTTCAGTTTCCCCAAGGTATATTCCCTAGACTGGAAGTGCCCTTGGCTCTGTAGCTCTGTTGTTTACTTGTTTTAGGGAACACAGTGCACTCCTCCAGTGAGGCAGTTGGCAACTTACATCCCGCCCATCAGCATAACAAGGCTCCCTGTTCTCCAGGGCCTGTCTTGCCTTTCTGGTTTTTACACATTTTGTGGATGTCCCTTTTGACCGGTGGGAAGTGATACTTCTTTGTAGTGCAGATTTGCATTGCCCGCTTGCTTGCTTGGCCAAAAAGGGCGTATGCGTTTTCTCCTGAATATATTCAGGAGAAAACGCATACGCCCTTTTTGGCCCAGTGCATCATTGTCGAAGTTGTGCCCCTCTTCCTGTGCTTTACAGGCGATTCTAACGTACCTCTTGAAATCTGTTTCCTGCTATTCTGCCTCGCATTCAAGTCCGCCTCGTTGCCTTCCCTCAACAGATTTTTGGACGATAGTTGGCCTTGATTACTCTGCCAGTTTGTGAATTGCTGTGCCCCTGAGCTCCATTTTTCAACTCGTTTTTTGTGAGCTGAACGCAAGTCCAAACATTTGGTTCAGGACCTATACTGGTTCCCGGTGGGTGGCTGAGACTTTGGTGAATTCTTCTTCCTGCCGGGAAATTAGGGTGGCATGTGCCCATCCAAATGCCTAACAGCTACTCTCTCATTGGTTCTCCCTCTTCCCTTTCCTCCTCTGCCAAATGGGCAACCTGTGTGAACCAGGAGCTTAAAGGGGCTGTCTCTCCAAGTTGGGAGATTGATAGTAAAGCTGTTGGAAAGTCAAACCGGAGCACCAGGAGAGGGACTCTTCGTTGAGTTTTAGAAACCTTTCGTATTCACAGTGTGTCCATTCTCTAGGTTTCCCGTACATGTTATAGCTGTAGTAATATTCCCTTCAACCTGGAGAGGTGGGACCCATGGAATGGTTGCCATGCATTATTGCTTTAAAGGGTCTGCCTTTGCTCACCCAATCTCACCAATCCTCTCAGTCCCAAGTGTCCAGCCTCATGCCACATCCAGCTGTCATCGTAGATAGGGTCATTCCAGGTTGCATCAGAGACCCTGAAGGAATTGTAAAGAATTTCCCTGTTTCTTTGTTCTGTTTTTGAAATTCCTCTTTAGAGTGGGTTTGAGCTGATTCTCGCTGCCCTGTTTATGCCAGTCTAGACACACTTGATTCCCTTACGGAGACATATCAATACATAGGTTTTAAGATCCTTACTAGTCAGATCTATTCCTCTGCGGGAAATATGGGGTTTTGAGTCCCTTTCACTGAGGAAGGTGTAGGTCTTGTCTATTCCATAGTTGGTTTTTGGAACAGTACCTGTGCTTATATCAAACTCTGGTTTGATGCATCACCCCACCTCTCCTTCCCCCTTAAGCAGGCATAAGAGTGTTTTCTAAATGTGAGACTCTGTTCTCTTTCCTAACTCAGTTCATGTGTTGCCATGTTTACAGGATCTTCCTAAGTGATATCTTATGATAAGTTTCTTTTCCTGTGTGACTTCTTTCCCTTAGAATCATCGTACCTGAATCCACTCATTTTGCTGCTACTGGTCTTAGGACATTGATTTCGTGGCTGAGGGATATTCCATCGTACGTAAGTTCCACAATGTTTGGAACCATTTTTATATTTCCTGGGATATTTCAGGTGTACCCAGGTTGAGGTTCTTGTAAGCAGTGCAGCCCTCAATTTGGGGGTGGCTCTGTCTTATGGATTTTCAGTTTCCCCAAGGTATATTCCCTAGACTGGAAGTGCCCTTGGCTCTGTAGCTCTGTTGTTTACTTGTTTTAGGGAACACAGTGCACTCCTCCAGTGAGGCAGTTGGCAACTTACATCCCGCCCATCAGCATAACAAGGCTCCCTGTTCTCCAGGGCCTGTCTTGCCTTTCTGGTTTTTACACATTTTGTGGATGTCCCTTTTGACCGGTGGGAAGTGATACTTCTTTGTAGTGCAGATTTGCATTGCCCGCTTGCTTGCTTGGCCAAAAAGGGCGTATGCGTTTTCTCCTGAATATATTCAGGAGAAAACGCATACGCCCTTTTTGGCCCAGTGCATCATTGTCGAAGTTGTGCCCCTCTTCCTGTGCTTTACAGGCGATTCTAACGTACCTCTTGAAATCTGTTTCCTGCTATTCTGCCTCGCATTCAAGTCCGCCTCGTTGCCTTCCCTCAACAGATTTTTGGACGATAGTTGGCCTTGATTACTCTGCCAGTTTGTGAATTGCTGTGCCCCTGAGCTCCATTTTTCAACTCGTTTTTTGTGAGCTGAACGCAAGTCCAAACATTTGGTTCAGGACCTATACTGGTTCCCGGTGGGTGGCTGAGACTTTGGTGAATTCTTCTTCCTGCCGGGAAATTAGGGTGACATGTGCCCATCCAAATGCCTAACAGCTACTCTCTCATTGGTTCTCCCTCTTCCCTTTCCTCCTCTGCCAAATGGGCAACCTGTGTGAACCAGGAGCTTAAAGGGGCTGTCTCTCCAAGTTGGGAGATTGATAGTAAAGCTGTTGGAAAGTCAAACCGGAGCACCAGGAGAGGGACTCTTCGTTGAGTTTTAGAAACCTTTCGTATTCACAGTGTGTCCATTCTCTAGGTTTCCCGTACATGTTATAGCTGTAGTAATATTCCCTTCAACCTGGAGAGGTGGGACCCATGGAATGGTTGCCATGCATTATTGCTTTAAAGGGTCTGCCTTTGCTCACCCAATCTCACCAATCCTCTCAGTCCCAAGTGTCCAGCCTCATGCCACATCCAGCTGTCATCGTAGATAGGGTCATTCCAGGTTGCATCAGAGACCCTGAAGGAATTGTAAAGAATTTCCCTGTTTCTTTGTTCTGTTTTTGAAATTCCTCTTTAGAGTGGGTTTGAGCTGATTCTCGCTGCCCTGTTTATGCCAGTCTAGACACACTTGATTCCCTTACGGAGACATATCAATACATAGGTTTTAAGATCCTTACTAGTCAGATCTATTCCTCTGCGGGAAATATGGGGTTTTGAGTCCCTTTCACTGAGGAAGGTGTAGGTCTTGTCTATTCCATAGTTGGTTTTTGGAACAGTACCTGTGCTTATATCAAACTCTGGTTTGATGCATCACCCCACCTCTCCTTCCCCCTTAAGCAGGCATAAGAGTGTTTTCTAAATGTGAGACTCTGTTCTCTTTCCTAACTCAGTTCATGTGTAGCCATGTTTACAGGATCTTCCTAAGTGATATCTTATGATAAGTTTCTTTTCCTGTGTGACTTCTTTCCCTTAGAATCATCGTACCTGAATCCACTCATTTTGCTGCTACTGGTCTTAGGACATTGATTTCGTGGCTGAGGGATATTCCATCGTACGTAAGTTCCACAATGTTTGGAACCATTTTTATATTTCCTGGGATATTTCAGGTGTACCCAGGTTGAGGTTCTTGTAAGCAGTGCAGCCCTCAATTTGGGGGTGGCTCTGTCTTATGGATTTTCAGTTTCCCCAAGGTATATTCCCTAGACTGGAAGTGCCCTTGGCTCTGTAGCTCTGTTGTTTACTTGTTTTAGGGAACACAATGCACTCCTCCAGTGAGGCAGTTGGCAACTTACATCCCGCCCATCAGCATAACAAGGCTCCCTGTTCTCCAGGGCCTGTCTTGCCTTTCTGGTTTTTACACATTTTGTGGATGTCCCTTTTGACCGGTGGGAAGTGATACTTCTTTGTAGTGCAGATTTGCATTGCCCGCTTGCTTGCTTGGCCAAAAAGGGCGTATGCGTTTTCTCCTGAATATATTCAGGAGAAAACGCATACGCCCTTTTTGGCCCAGTGCATCATTGTCGAAGTTGTGCCCCTCTTCCTGTGCTTTACAGGCGATTCTAACGTACCTCTTGAAATCTGTTTCCTGCTATTCTGCCTCGCATTCAAGTCCGCCTCGTTGCCTTCCCTCAACAGATTTTTGGACGATAGTTGGCCTTGATTACTCTGCCAGTTTGTGAATTGCTGTGCCCCTGAGCTCCATTTTTCAACTCGTTTTTTGTGAGCTGAACGCAAGTCCAAACATTTGGTTCAGGACCTATACTGGTTCCCGGTGGGTGGCTGAGACTTTGGTGAATTCTTCTTCCTGCCGGGAAATTAGGGTGACATGTGCCCATCCAAATGCCTAACAGCTACTCTCTCATTGGTTCTCCCTCTTCCCTTTCCTCCTCTGCCAAATGGGCAACCTGTGTGAACCAGGAGCTTAAAGGGGCTGTCTCTCCAAGTTGGGAGATTGATAGTAAAGCTGTTGGAAAGTCAAACCGGAGCACCAGGAGAGGGACTCTTCGTTGAGTTTTAGAAACCTTTCGTATTCACAGTGTGTCCATTCTCTAGGTTTCCCGTACATGTTATAGCTGTAGTAATATTCCCTTCAACCTGGAGAGGTGGGACCCATGGAATGGTTGCCATGCATTATTGCTTTAAAGGGTCTGCCTTTGCTCACCCAATCTCACCAATCCTCTCAGTCCCAAGTGTCCAGCCTCATGCCACATCCAGCTGTCATCGTAGATAGGGTCATTCCAGGTTGCATCAGAGACCCTGAAGGAATTGTAAAGAATTTCCCTGTTTCTTTGTTCTGTTTTTGAAATTCCTCTTTAGAGTGGGTTTGAGCTGATTCTCGCTGCCCTGTTTATGCCAGTCTAGACACACTTGATTCCCTTACGGAGACATATCAATACATAGGTTTTAAGATCCTTACTAGTCAGATCTATTCCTCTGCGGGAAATATGGGGTTTTGAGTCCCTTTCACTGAGGAAGGTGTAGGTCTTGTCTATTCCATAGTTGGTTTTTGGAACAGTACCTGTGCTTATATCAAACTCTGGTTTGATGCATCACCCCACCTCTCCTTCCCCCTTAAGCAGGCATAAGAGTGTTTTCTAAATGTGAGACTCTGTTCTCTTTCCTAACTCAGTTCATGTGTAGCCAGGTTTACAGGATCTTCCTAAGTGATATCTTATGATAAGTTTCTTTTCCTGTGTGACTTCTTTCCCTTAGAATCATCGTACCTGAATCCACTCATTTTGCTGCTACTGGTCTTAGGACATTGATTTCGTGGCTGAGGGATATTCCATCGTACGTAAGTTCCACAATGTTTGGAACCATTTTTATATTTCCTGGGATATTTCAGGTGTACCCAGGTTGAGGTTCTTGTAAGCAGTGCAGCCCTCAATTTGGGGGTGGCTCTGTCTTATGGATTTTCAGTTTCCCCAAGGTATATTCCCTAGACTGGAAGTGCCCTTGGCTCTGTAGCTCTGTTGTTTACTTGTTTTAGGGAACACAATGCACTCCTCCAGTGAGGCAGTTGGCAACTTACATCCCGCCCATCAGCATAACAAGGCTCCCTGTTCTCCAGGGCCTGTCTTGCCTTTCTGGTTTTTACACATTTTGTGGATGTCCCTTTTGACCGGTGGGAAGTGATACTTCTTTGTAGGGCAGATTTGCATTGCCCGCTTGCTTGCTTGGCCAAAAAGGGCGTATGCGTTTTCTCCTGAATATATTCAGGAGAAAACGCATACGCCCTTTGTGGCCCAGTGCATCATTGTCGAAGTTGTGCCCCTCTTCCTGTGCTTTACAGGCGATTCTAACGTACCTCTTGAAATCTGTTTCCTGCTATTCTGCCTCGCATTCAAGTCCGCCTCGTTGCCTTCCCTCAACAGATTTTTGGACGATAGTTGGCCTTGATTACTCTGCCAGTTTGTGAATTGCTGTGCCCCTGAGCTCCATTTTTCAACTCGTTTTTTGTGAGCTGAACGCAAGTCCAAACATTTGGTTCAGGACCTATACTGGTTCCCGGTGGGTGGCTGAGACTTTGGTGAATTCTTCTTCCTGCCGGGAAATTAGAGTGACATGTGCCCATCCAAATGCCTAACAGCTACTCTCTCATTGGTTCTCCCTCTTCCCTTTCCTCCTCTGCCAAATGGGCAACCTGTGTGAACCAGGAGCTTAAAGGGGCTGTCTCTCCAAGTTGGGAGATTGATAGTAAAGCTGTTGGAACGTCAAACCGGAGCACCAGGAGAGGGACTCTTCGTTGAGTTTTAGAAACCTTTCGTATTCACAGTGTGTCCATTCTCTAGGTTTCCCGTACATGTTATAGCTGTAGTAATATTCCCTTCAACCTGGAGAGGTGGGACCCATGGAATGGTTGCCATGCATTATTGCTTTAAAGGGTCTGCCTTTGCTCACCCAATCTCACCAATCCTCTCAGTCCCAAGTGTCCAGCCTCATGCCACATCCAGCTGTCATCGTAGATAGGGTCATTCCAGGTTGCATCAGAGACCCTGAAGGAATTGTAAAGAATTTCCCTGTTTCTTTGTTCTGTTTTTGAAATTCCTCTTTAGAGTGGGTTTGAGCTGATTCTCGCTGCCCTGTTTATGCCAGTCTAGACACACTTGATTCCCTTACGGAGACATATCAATACATAGGTTTTAAGATCCTTACTAGTCAGATCTATTCCTCTGCGGGAAATATGGGGTTTTGAGTCCCTTTCACTGAGGAAGGTGTAGGTCTTGTCTATTCCATAGTTGGTTTTTGGAACAGTACCTGTGCTTATATCAAACTCTGGTTTGATGCATCACCCCACCTCTCCTTCCCCCTTAAGCAGGCATAAGAGTGTTTTCTAAATGTGAGACTCTGTTCTCTTTCCTAACTCAGTTCATGTGTAGCCAGGTTTACAGGATCTTCCTAAGTGATATCTTATGATAAGTTTCTTTTCCTGTGTGACTTCTTTCCCTTAGAATCATCGTACCTGAATCCACTCATTTTGCTGCTACTGGTCTTAGGACATTGATTTCGTGGCTGAGGGATATTCCATCGTACGTAAGTTCCACAATGTTTGGAACCATTTTTATATTTCCTGGGATATTTCAGGTGTACCCAGGTTGAGGTTCTTGTAAGCAGTGCAGCCCTCAATTTGGGGGTGGCTCTGTCTTATGGATTTTCAGTTTCCCCAAGGTATATTCCCTAGACTGGAAGTGCCCTTGGCTCTGTAGCTCTGTTGTTTACTTGTTTTAGGGAACACAATGCACTCCTCCAGTGAGGCAGTTGGCAACTTACATCCCGCCCATCAGCATAACAAGGCTCCCTGTTCTCCAGGGCCTGTCTTGCCTTTCTGGTTTTTACACATTTTGTGGATGTCCCTTTTGACCGGTGGGAAGTGATACTTCTTTGTAGTGCAGATTTGCATTGCCCGCTTGCTTGCTTGGCCAAAAAGGGCGTATGCGTTTTCTCCTGAATATATTCAGGAGAAAACGCATACGCCCTTTTTGGCCCAGTGCATCATTGTCGAAGTTGTGCCCCTCTTCCTGTGCTTTACAGGCGATTCTAACGTACCTCTTGAAATCTGTTTCCTGCTATTCTGCCTCGCATTCAAGTCCGCCTCGTTGCCTTCCCTCAACAGATTTTTGGACGATAGTTGGCCTTGATTACTCTGCCAGTTTGTGAATTGCTGTGCCCCTGAGCTCCATTTTTCAACTCGTTTTTTGTGAGCTGAACGCAAGTCCAAACATTTGGTTCAGGACCTATACTGGTTCCCGGTGGGTGGCTGAGACTTTGGTGAATTCTTCTTCCTGCCGGGAAATTAGGGTGACATGTGCCCATCCAAATGCCTAACAGCTACTCTCTCATTGGTTCTCCCTCTTCCCTTTCCTCCTCTGCCAAATGGGCAACCTGTGTGAACCAGGAGCTTAAAGGGGCTGTCTCTCCAAGTTGGGAGATTGATAGTAAAGCTGTTGGAAAGTCAAACCGGAGCACCAGGAGAGGGACTCTTCGTTGAGTTTTAGAAACCTTTCGTATTCACAGTGTGTCCATTCTCTAGGTTTCCCGTACATGTTATAGCTGTAGTAATATTCCCTTCAACCTGGAGAGGTGGGACCCATGGAATGGTTGCCATGCATTATTGCTTTAAAGGGTCTGCCTTTGCTCACCCAATCTCACCAATCCTCTCAGTCCCAAGTGTCCAGCCTCATGCCACATCCAGCTGTCATCGTAGATAGGGTCATTCCAGGTTGCATCAGAGACCCTGAAGGAATTGTAAAGAATTTCCCTGTTTCTTTGTTCTGTTTTTGAAATTCCTCTTTAGAGTGGGTTTGAGCTGATTCTCGCTGCCCTGTTTATGCCAGTCTAGACACACTTGATTCCCTTACGGAGACATATCAATACATAGGTTTTAAGATCCTTACTAGTCAGATCTATTCCTCTGCGGGAAATATGGGGTTTTGAGTCCCTTTCACTGAGGAAGGTGTAGGTCTTGTCTATTCCATAGTTGGTTTTTGGAACAGTACCTGTGCTTATATCAAACTCTGGTTTGATGCATCACCCCACCTCTCCTTCCCCCTTAAGCAGGCATAAGAGTGTTTTCTAAATGTGAGACTCTGTTCTCTTTCCTAACTCAGTTCATGTGTAGCCAGGTTTACAGGATCTTCCTAAGTGATATCTTATGATAAGTTTCTTTTCCTGTGTGACTTCTTTCCCTTAGAATCATCGTACCTGAATCCACTCATTTTGCTGCTACTGGTCTTAGGACATTGATTTCGTGGCTGAGGGATATTCCATCGTACGTAAGTTCCACAATGTTTGGAACCATTTTTATATTTCCTGGGATATTTCAGGTGTACCCAGGTTGAGGTTCTTGTAAGCAGTGCAGCCCTCAATTTGGGGGTGGCTCTGTCTTATGGATTTTCAGTTTCCCCAAGGTATATTCCCTAGACTGGAAGTGCCCTTGGCTCTGTAGCTCTGTTGTTTACTTGTTTTAGGGAACACAATGCACTCCTCCAGTGAGGCAGTTGGCAACTTACATCCCGCCCATCAGCATAACAAGGCTCCCTGTTCTCCAGGGCCTGTCTTGCCTTTCTGGTTTTTACACATTTTGTGGATGTCCCTTTTGACCGGTGGGAAGTGATACTTCTTTGTAGTGCAGATTTGCATTGCCCGCTTGCTTGCTTGGCCAAAAAGGGCGTATGCGTTTTCTCCTGAATATATTCAGGAGAAAACGCATACGCCCTTTTTGGCCCAGTGCATCATTGTCGAAGTTGTGCCCCTCTTCCTGTGCTTTACAGGCGATTCTAACGTACCTCTTGAAATCTGTTTCCTGCTATTCTGCCTCGCATTCAAGTCCGCCTCGTTGCCTTCCCTCAACAGATTTTTGGACGATAGTTGGCCTTGATTACTCTGCCAGTTTGTGAATTGCTGTGCCCCTGAGCTCCATTTTTCAACTCGTTTTTTGTGAGCTGAACGCAAGTCCAAACATTTGGTTCAGGACCTATACTGGTTCCCGGTGGGTGGCTGAGACTTTGGTGAATTCTTCTTCCTGCCGGGAAATTAGGGTGACATGTGCCCATCCAAATGCCTAACAGCTACTCTCTCATTGGTTCTCCCTCTTCCCTTTCCTCCTCTGCCAAATGGGCAACCTGTGTGAACCAGGAGCTTAAAGGGGCTGTCTCTCCAAGTTGGGAGATTGATAGTAAAGCTGTTGGAAAGTCAAACCGGAGCACCAGGAGAGGGACTCTTCGTTGAGTTTTAGAAACCTTTCGTATTCACAGTGTGTCCATTCTCTAGGTTTCCCGTACATGTTATAGCTGTAGTAATATTCCCTTCAACCTGGAGAGGTGGGACCCATGGAATGGTTGCCATGCATTATTGCTTTAAAGGGTCTGCCTTTGCTCACCCAATCTCACCAATCCTCTCAGTCCCAAGTGTCCAGCCTCATGCCACATCCAGCTGTCATCGTAGATAGGGTCATTCCAGGTTGCATCAGAGACCCTGAAGGAATTGTAAAGAATTTCCCTGTTTCTTTGTTCTGTTTTTGAAATTCCTCTTTAGAGTGGGTTTGAGCTGATTCTCGCTGCCCTGTTTATGCCAGTCTAGACACACTTGATTCCCTTACGGAGACATATCAATACATAGGTTTTAAGATCCTTACTAGTCAGATCTATTCCTCTGCGGGAAATATGGGGTTTTGAGTCCCTTTCACTGAGGAAGGTGTAGGTCTTGTCTATTCCATAGTTGGTTTTTGGAACAGTACCTGTGCTTATATCAAACTCTGGTTTGATGCATCACCCCACCTCTCCTTCCCCCTTAAGCAGGCATAAGAGTGTTTTCTAAATGTGAGACTCTGTTCTCTTTCCTAACTCAGTTCATGTGTAGCCAGGTTTACAGGATCTTCCTAAGTGATATCTTATGATAAGTTTCTTTTCCTGTGTGACTTCTTTCCCTTAGAATCATCGTACCTGAATCCACTCATTTTGCTGCTACTGGTCTTAGGACATTGATTTCGTGGCTGAGGGATATTCCATCGTACGTAAGTTCCACAATGTTTGGAACCATTTTTATATTTCCTGGGATATTTCAGGTGTACCCAGGTTGAGGTTCTTGTAAGCAGTGCAGCCCTCAATTTGGGGGTGGCTCTGTCTTATGGATTTTCAGTTTCCCCAAGGTATATTCCCTAGACTGGAAGTGCCCTTGGCTCTGTAGCTCTGTTGTTTACTTGTTTTAGGGAACACAATGCACTCCTCCAGTGAGGCAGTTGGCAACTTACATCCCGCCCATCAGCATAACAAGGCTCCCTGTTCTCCAGGGCCTGTCTTGCCTTTCTGGTTTTTACACATTTTGTGGATGTCCCTTTTGACCGGTGGGAAGTGATACTTCTTTGTAGGGCAGATTTGCATTGCCCGCTTGCTTGCTTGGCCAAAAAGGGCGTATGCGTTTTCTCCTGAATATATTCAGGAGAAAACGCATACGCCCTTTGTGGCCCAGTGCATCATTGTCGAAGTTGTGCCCCTCTTCCTGTGCTTTACAGGCGATTCTAACGTACCTCTTGAAATCTGTTTCCTGCTATTCTGCCTCGCATTCAAGTCCGCCTCGTTGCCTTCCCTCAACAGATTTTTGGACGATAGTTGGCCTTGATTACTCTGCCAGTTTGTGAATTGCTGTGCCCCTGAGCTCCATTTTTCAACTCGTTTTTTGTGAGCTGAACGCAAGTCCAAACATTTGGTTCAGGACCTATACTGGTTCCCGGTGGGTGGCTGAGACTTTGGTGAATTCTTCTTCCTGCCGGGAAATTAGGGTGACATGTGCCCATCCAAATGCCTAACAGCTACTCTCTCATTGGTTCTCCCTCTTCCCTTTCCTCCTCTGCCAAATGGGCAACCTGTGTGAACCAGGAGCTTAAAGGGGCTGTCTCTCCAAGTTGGGAGATTGATAGTAAAGCTGTTGGAAAGTCAAACCGGAGCACCAGGAGAGGGACTCTTCGTTGAGTTTTAGAAACCTTTCGTATTCACAGTGTGTCCATTCTCTAGGTTTCCCGTACATGTTATAGCTGTAGTAATATTCCCTTCAACCTGGAGAGGTGGGACCCATGGAATGGTTGCCATGCATTATTGCTTTAAAGGGTCTGCCTTTGCTCACCCAATCTCACCAATCCTCTCAGTCCCAAGTGTCCAGCCTCATGCCACATCCAGCTGTCATCGTAGATAGGGTCATTCCAGGTTGCATCAGAGACCCTGAAGGAATTGTAAAGAATTTCCCTGTTTCTTTGTTCTGTTTTTGAAATTCCTCTTTAGAGTGGGTTTGAGCTGATTCTCGCTGCCCTGTTTATGCCAGTCTAGACACACTTGATTCCCTTACGGAGACATATCAATACATAGGTTTTAAGATCCTTACTAGTCAGATCTATTCCTCTGCGGGAAATATGGGGTTTTGAGTCCCTTTCACTGAGGAAGGTGTAGGTCTTGTCTATTCCATAGTTGGTTTTTGGAACAGTACCTGTGCTTATATCAAACTCTGGTTTGATGCATCACCCCACCTCTCCTTCCCCCTTAAGCAGGCATAAGAGTGTTTTCTAAATGTGAGACTCTGTTCTCTTTCCTAACTCAGTTCATGTGTTGCCAGGTTTACAGGATCTTCCTAAGTGATATCTTATGATAAGTTTCTTTTCCTGTGTGACTTCTTTCCCTTAGAATCATCGTACCTGAATCCACTCATTTTGCTGCTACTGGTCTTAGGACATTGATTTCGTGGCTGAGGGATATTCCATCGTACGTAAGTTCCACAATGTTTGGAACCATTTTTATATTTCCTGGGATATTTCAGGTGTACCCAGGTTGAGGTTCTTGTAAGCAGTGCAGCCCTCAATTTGGGGGTGGCTCTGTCTTATGGATTTTCAGTTTCCCCAAGGTATATTCCCTAGACTGGAAGTGCCCTTGGCTCTGTAGCTCTGTTGTTTACTTGTTTTAGGGAACACAATGCACTCCTCCAGTGAGGCAGTTGGCAACTTACATCCCGCCCATCAGCATAACAAGGCTCCCTGTTCTCCAGGGCCTGTCTTGCCTTTCTGGTTTTTACACATTTTGTGGATGTCCCTTTTGACCGGTGGGAAGTGATACTTCTTTGTAGTGCAGATTTGCATTGCCCGCTTGCTTGCTTGGCCAAAAAGGGCGTATGCGTTTTCTCCTGAATATATTCAGGAGAAAACGCATACGCCCTTTGTGGCCCAGTGCATCATTGTCGAAGTTGTGCCCCTCTTCCTGTGCTTTACAGGCGATTCTAACGTACCTCTTGAAATCTGTTTCCTGCTATTCTGCCTCGCATTCAAGTCCGCCTCGTTGCCTTCCCTCAACAGATTTTTGGACGATAGTTGGCCTTGATTACTCTGCCAGTTTGTGAATTGCTGTGCCCCTGAGCTCCATTTTTCAACTCGTTTTTTGTGAGCTGAACGCAAGTCCAAACATTTGGTTCAGGACCTATACTGGTTCCCGGTGGGTGGCTGAGACTTTGGTGAATTCTTCTTCCTGCCGGGAAATTAGAGTGACATGTGCCCATCCAAATGCCTAACAGCTACTCTCTCATTGGTTCTCCCTCTTCCCTTTCCTCCTCTGCCAAATGGGCAACCTGTGTGAACCAGGAGCTTAAAGGGGCTGTCTCTCCAAGTTGGGAGATTGATAGTAAAGCTGTTGGAAAGTCAAACCGGAGCACCAGGAGAGGGACTCTTCGTTGAGTTTTAGAAACCTTTCGTATTCACAGTGTGTCCATTCTCTAGGTTTCCCGTACATGTTATAGCTGTAGTAATATTCCCTTCAACCTGGAGAGGTGGGACCCATGGAATGGTTGCCATGCATTATTGCTTTAAAGGGTCTGCCTTTGCTCACCCAATCTCACCAATCCTCTCAGTCCCAAGTGTCCAGCCTCATGCCACATCCAGCTGTCATCGTAGATAGGGTCATTCCAGGTTGCATCAGAGACCCTGAAGGAATTGTAAAGAATTTCCCTGTTTCTTTGTTCTGTTTTTGAAATTCCTCTTTAGAGTGGGTTTGAGCTGATTCTCGCTGCCCTGTTTATGCCAGTCTAGACACACTTGATTCCCTTACGGAGACATATCAATACATAGGTTTTAAGATCCTTACTAGTCAGATCTATTCCTCTGCGGGAAATATGGGGTTTTGAGTCCCTTTCACTGAGGAAGGTGTAGGTCTTGTCTATTCCATAGTTGGTTTTTGGAACAGTACCTGTGCTTATATCAAACTCTGGTTTGATGCATCACCCCACCTCTCCTTCCCCCTTAAGCAGGCATAAGAGTGTTTTCTAAATGTGAGACTCTGTTCTCTTTCCTAACTCAGTTCATGTGTTGCCATGTTTACAGGATCTTCCTAAGTGATATCTTATGATAAGTTTCTTTTCCTGTGTGACTTCTTTCCCTTAGAATCATCGTACCTGAATCCACTCATTTTGCTGCTACTGGTCTTAGGACATTGATTTCGTGGCTGAGGGATATTCCATCGTACGTAAGTTCCACAATGTTTGGAACCATTTTTATATTTCCTGGGATATTTCAGGTGTATCCAGGTTGAGGTTCTTGTAAGCAGTGCAGCCCTCAATTTGGGGGTGGCTCTGTCTTATGGATTTTCAGTTTCCCCAAGGTATATTCCCTAGACTGGAAGTGCCCTTGGCTCTGTAGCTCTGTTGTTTACTTGTTTTAGGGAACACAATGCACTCCTCCAGTGAGGCAGTTGGCAACTTACATCCCGCCCATCAGCATAACAAGGCTCCCTGTTCTCCAGGGCCTGTCTTGCCTTTCTGGTTTTTACACATTTTGTGGATGTCCCTTTTGACCGGTGGGAAGTGATACTTCTTTGTAGTGCAGATTTGCATTGCCCGCTTGCTTGCTTGGCCAAAAAGGGCGTATGCGTTTTCTCCTGAATATATTCAGGAGAAAACGCATACGCCCTTTTTGGCCCAGTGCATCATTGTCGAAGTTGTGCCCCTCTTCCTGTGCTTTACAGGCGATTCTAACGTACCTCTTGAAATCTGTTTCCTGCTATTCTGCCTCGCATTCAAGTCCGCCTCGTTGCCTTCCCTCAACAGATTTTTGGACGATAGTTGGCCTTGATTACTCTGCCAGTTTGTGAATTGCTGTGCCCCTGAGCTCCATTTTTCAACTCGTTTTTTGTGAGCTGAACGCAAGTCCAAACATTTGGTTCAGGACCTATACTGGTTCCCGGTGGGTGGCTGAGACTTTGGTGAATTCTTCTTCCTGCCGGGAAATTAGGGTGACATGTGCCCATCCAAATGCCTAACAGCTACTCTCTCATTGGTTCTCCCTCTTCCCTTTCCTCCTCTGCCAAATGGGCAACCTGTGTGAACCAGGAGCTTAAAGGGGCTGTCTCTCCAAGTTGGGAGATTGATAGTAAAGCTGTTGGAAAGTCAAACCGGAGCACCAGGAGAGGGACTCTTCGTTGAGTTTTAGAAACCTTTCGTATTCACAGTGTGTCCATTCTCTAGGTTTCCCGTACATGTTATAGCTGTAGTAATATTCCCTTCAACCTGGAGAGGTGGGACCCATGGAATGGTTGCCATGCATTATTGCTTTAAAGGGTCTGCCTTTGCTCACCCTATCTCACCAATCCTCTCAGTCCCAAGTGTCCAGCCTCATGCCACATCCAGCTGTCATCGTAGATAGGGTCATTCCAGGTTGCATCAGAGACCCTGAAGGAATTGTAAAGAATTTCCCTGTTTCTTTGTTCTGTTTTTGAAATTCCTCTTTAGAGTGGGTTTGAGCTGATTCTCGCTGCCCTGTTTATGCCAGTCTAGACACACTTGATTCCCTTACGGAGACATATCAATACATAGGTTTTAAGATCCTTACTAGTCAGATCTATTCCTCTGCGGGAAATATGGGGTTTTGAGTCCCTTTCACTGAGGAAGGTGTAGGTCTTGTCTATTCCATAGTTGGTTTTTGGAACAGTACCTGTGCTTATATCAAACTCTGGTTTGATGCATCACCCCACCTCTCCTTCCCCCTTAAGCAGGCATAAGAGTGTTTTCTAAATGTGAGACTCTGTTCTCTTTCCTAACTCAGTTCATGTGTAGCCAGGTTTACAGGATCTTCCTAAGTGATATCTTATGATAAGTTTCTTTTCCTGTGTGACTTCTTTCCCTTAGAATCATCGTACCTGAATCCACTCATTTTGCTGCTACTGGTCTTAGGACATTGATTTCGTGGCTGAGGGATATTCCATCGTACGTAAGTTCCACAATGTTTGGAACCATTTTTATATTTCCTGGGATATTTCAGGTGTACCCAGGTTGAGGTTCTTGTAAGCAGTGCAGCCCTCAATTTGGGGGTGGCTCTGTCTTATGGATTTTCAGTTTCCCCAAGGTATATTCCCTAGACTGGAAGTGCCCTTGGCTCTGTAGCTCTGTTGTTTACTTGTTTTAGGGAACACAATGCACTCCTCCAGTGAGGCAGTTGGCAACTTACATCCCGCCCATCAGCATAACAAGGCTCCCTGTTCTCCAGGGCCTGTCTTGCCTTTCTGGTTTTTACACATTTTGTGGATGTTCCTTTTGACCGGTGGGAAGTGATACTTCTTTGTAGTGCAGATTTGCATTGCCCGCTTGCTTGCTTGGCCAAAAAGGGCGTATGCGTTTTCTCCTGAATATATTCAGGAGAAAACGCATACGCCCTTTTTGGCCCAGTGCATCATTGTCGAAGTTGTGCCCCTCTTCCTGTGCTTTACAGGCGATTCTAACGTACCTCTTGAAATCTGTTTCCTGCTATTCTGCCTCGCATTCAAGTCCGCCTCGTTGCCTTCCCTCAACAGATTTTTGGACGATAGTTGGCCTTGATTACTCTGCCAGTTTGTGAATTGCTGTGCCCCTGAGCTCCATTTTTCAACTCGTTTTTTGTGAGCTGAACGCAAGTCCAAACATTTGGTTCAGGACCTATACTGGTTCCCGGTGGGTGGCTGAGACTTTGGTGAATTCTTCTTCCTGCCGGGAAATTAGGGTGACATGTGCCCATCCAAATGCCTAACAGCTACTCTCTCATTGGTTCTCCCTCTTCCCTTTCCTCCTCTGCCAAATGGGCAACCTGTGTGAACCAGGAGCTTAAAGGGGCTGTCTCTCCAAGTTGGGAGATTGATAGTAAAGCTGTTGGAAAGTCAAACCGGAGCACCAGGAGAGGGACTCTTCGTTGAGTTTTAGAAACCTTTCGTATTCACAGTGTGTCCATTCTCTAGGTTTCCCGTACATGTTATAGCTGTAGTAATATTCCCTTCAACCTGGAGAGGTGGGACCCATGGAATGGTTGCCATGCATTATTGCTTTAAAGGGTCTGCCTTTGCTCACCCAATCTCACCAATCCTCTCAGTCCCAAGTGTCCAGCCTCATGCCACATCCAGCTGTCATCGTAGATAGGGTCATTCCAGGTTGCATCAGAGACCCTGAAGGAATTGTAAAGAATTTCCCTGTTTCTTTGTTCTGTTTTTGAAATTCCTCTTTAGAGTGGGTTTGAGCTGATTCTCGCTGCCCTGTTTATGCCAGTCTAGACACACTTGATTCCCTTACGGAGACATATCAATACATAGGTTTTAAGATCCTTACTAGTCAGATCTATTCCTCTGCGGGAAATATGGGGTTTTGAGTCCCTTTCACTGAGGAAGGTGTAGGTCTTGTCTATTCCATAGTTGGTTTTTGGAACAGTACCTGTGCTTATATCAAACTCTGGTTTGATGCATCACCCCACCTCTCCTTCCCCCTTAAGCAGGCATAAGAGTGTTTTCTAAATGTGAGACTCTGTTCTCTTTCCTAACTCAGTTCATGTGTTGCCAGGTTTACAGGATCTTCCTAAGTGATATCTTATGATAAGTTTCTTTTCCTGTGTGACTTCTTTCCCTTAGAATCATCGTACCTGAATCCACTCATTTTGCTGCTACTGGTCTTAGGACATTGATTTCGTGGCTGAGGGATATTCCATCGTACGTAAGTTCCACAATGTTTGGAACCATTTTTATATTTCCTGGGATATTTCAGGTGTACCCAGGTTGAGGTTCTTGTAAGCAGTGCAGCCCTCAATTTGGGGGTGGCTCTGTCTTATGGATTTTCAGTTTCCCCAAGGTATATTCCCTAGACTGGAAGTGCCCTTGGCTCTGTAGCTCTGTTGTTTACTTGTTTTAGGGAACACAATGCACTCCTCCAGTGAGGCAGTTGGCAACTTACATCCCGCCCATCAGCATAACAAGGCTCCCTGTTCTCCAGGGCCTGTCTTGCCTTTCTGGTTTTTACACATTTTGTGGATGTCCCTTTTGACCGGTGGGAAGTGATACTTCTTTGTAGTGCAGATTTGCATTGCCCGCTTGCTTGCTTGGCCAAAAAGGGCGTATGCGTTTTCTCCTGAATATATTCAGGAGAAAACGCATACGCCCTTTTTGGCCCAGTGCATCATTGTCGAAGTTGTGCCCCTCTTCCTGTGCTTTACAGGCGATTCTAACGTACCTCTTGAAATCTGTTTCCTGCTATTCTGCCTCGCATTCAAGTCCGCCTCGTTGCCTTCCCTCAACAGATTTTTGGACGATAGTTGGCCTTGATTACTCTGCCAGTTTGTGAATTGCTGTGCCCCTGAGCTCCATTTTTCAACTCGTTTTTTGTGAGCTGAACGCAAGTCCAAACATTTGGTTCAGGACCTATACTGGTTCCCGGTGGGTGGCTGAGACTTTGGTGAATTCTTCTTCCTGCCGGGAAATTAGGGTGACATGTGCCCATCCAAATGCCTAACAGCTACTCTCTCATTGGTTCTCCCTCTTCCCTTTCCTCCTCTGCCAAATGGGCAACCTGTGTGAACCAGGAGCTTAAAGGGGCTGTCTCTCCAAGTTGGGAGATTGATAGTAAAGCTGTTGGAAAGTCAAACCGGAGCACCAGGAGAGGGACTCTTCGTTGAGTTTTAGAAACCTTTCGTATTCACAGTGTGTCCATTCTCTAGGTTTCCCGTACATGTTATAGCTGTAGTAATATTCCCTTCAACCTGGAGAGGTGGGACCCATGGAATGGTTGCCATGCATTATTGCTTTAAAGGGTCTGCCTTTGCTCACCCAATCTCACCAATCCTCTCAGTCCCAAGTGTCCAGCCTCATGCCACATCCAGCTGTCATCGTAGATAGGGTCATTCCAGGTTGCATCAGAGACCCTGAAGGAATTGTAAAGAATTTCCCTGTTTCTTTGTTCTGTTTTTGAAATTCCTCTTTAGAGTGGGTTTGAGCTGATTCTCGCTGCCCTGTTTATGCCAGTCTAGACACACTTGATTCCCTTACGGAGACATATCAATACATAGGTTTTAAGATCCTTACTAGTCAGATCTATTCCTCTGCGGGAAATATGGGGTTTTGAGTCCCTTTCACTGAGGAAGGTGTAGGTCTTGTCTATTCCATAGTTGGTTTTTGGAACAGTACCTGTGCTTATATCAAACTCTGGTTTGATGCATCACCCCACCTCTCCTTCCCCCTTAAGCAGGCATAAGAGTGTTTTCTAAATGTGAGACTCTGTTCTCTTTCCTAACTCAGTTCATGTGTAGCCAGGTTTACAGGATCTTCCTAAGTGATATCTTATGATAAGTTTCTTTTCCTGTGTGACTTCTTTCCCTTAGAATCATCGTACCTGAATCCACTCATTTTGCTGCTACTGGTCTTAGGACATTGATTTCGTGGCTGAGGGATATTCCATCGTACGTAAGTTCCACAATGTTTGGAACCATTTTTATATTTCCTGGGATATTTCAGGTGTACCCAGGTTGAGGTTCTTGTAAGCAGTGCAGCCCTCAATTTGGGGGTGGCTCTGTCTTATGGATTTTCAGTTTCCCCAAGGTATATTCCCTAGACTGGAAGTGCCCTTGGCTCTGTAGCTCTGTTGTTTACTTGTTTTAGGGAACACAATGCACTCCTCCAGTGAGGCAGTTGGCAACTTACATCCCGCCCATCAGCATAACAAGGCTCCCTGTTCTCCAGGGCCTGTCTTGCCTTTCTGGTTTTTACACATTTTGTGGATGTCCCTTTTGACCGGTGGGAAGTGATACTTCTTTGTAGTGCAGATTTGCATTGCCCGCTTGCTTGCTTGGCCAAAAAGGGCGTATGCGTTTTCTCCTGAATATATTCAGGAGAAAACGCATACGCCCTTTTTGGCCCAGTGCATCATTGTCGAAGTTGTGCCCCTCTTCCTGTGCTTTACAGGCGATTCTAACGTACCTCTTGAAATCTGTTTCCTGCTATTCTGCCTCGCATTCAAGTCCGCCTCGTTGCCTTCCCTCAACAGATTTTTGGACGATAGTTGGCCTTGATTACTCTGCCAGTTTGTGAATTGCTGTGCCCCTGAGCTCCATTTTTCAACTCGTTTTTTGTGAGCTGAACGCAAGTCCAAACATTTGGTTCAGGACCTATACTGGTTCCCGGTGGGTGGCTGAGACTTTGGTGAATTCTTCTTCCTGCCGGGAAATTAGGGTGGCATGTGCCCATCCAAATGCCTAACAGCTACTCTCTCATTGGTTCTCCCTCTTCCCTTTCCTCCTCTGCCAAATGGGCAACCTGTGTGAACCAGGAGCTTAAAGGGGCTGTCTCTCCAAGTTGGGAGATTGATAGTAAAGCTGTTGGAAAGTCAAACCGGAGCACCAGGAGAGGGACTCTTCGTTGAGTTTTAGAAACCTTTCGTATTCACAGTGTGTCCATTCTCTAGGTTTCCCGTACATGTTATAGCTGTAGTAATATTCCCTTCAACCTGGAGAGGTGGGACCCATGGAATGGTTGCCATGCATTATTGCTTTAAAGGGTCTGCCTTTGCTCACCCAATCTCACCAATCCTCTCAGTCCCAAGTGTCCAGCCTCATGCCACATCCAGCTGTCATCGTAGATAGGGTCATTCCAGGTTGCATCAGAGACCCTGAAGGAATTGTAAAGAATTTCCCTGTTTCTTTGTTCTGTTTTTGAAATTCCTCTTTAGAGTGGGTTTGAGCTGATTCTCGCTGCCCTGTTTATGCCAGTCTAGACACACTTGATTCCCTTACGGAGACATATCAATACATAGGTTTTAAGATCCTTACTAGTCAGATCTATTCCTCTGCGGGAAATATGGGGTTTTGAGTCCCTTTCACTGAGGAAGGTGTAGGTCTTGTCTATTCCATAGTTGGTTTTTGGAACAGTACCTGTGCTTATATCAAACTCTGGTTTGATGCATCACCCCACCTCTCCTTCCCCCTTAAGCAGGCATAAGAGTGTTTTCTAAATGTGAGACTCTGTTCTCTTTCCTAACTCAGTTCATGTGTAGCCATGTTTACAGGATCTTCCTAAGTGATATCTTATGATAAGTTTCTTTTCCTGTGTGACTTCTTTCCCTTAGAATCATCGTACCTGAATCCACTCATTTTGCTGCTACTGGTCTTAGGACATTGATTTCGTGGCTGAGGGATATTCCATCGTACGTAAGTTCCACAATGTTTGGAACCATTTTTATATTTCCTGGGATATTTCAGGTGTACCCAGGTTGAGGTTCTTGTAAGCAGTGCAGCCCTCAATTTGGGGGTGGCTCTGTCTTATGGATTTTCAGTTTCCCCAAGGTATATTCCCTAGACTGGAAGTGCCCTTGGCTCTGTAGCTCTGTTGTTTACTTGTTTTAGGGAACACAATGCACTCCTCCAGTGAGGCAGTTGGCAACTTACATCCCGCCCATCAGCATAACAAGGCTCCCTGTTCTCCAGGGCCTGTCTTGCCTTTCTGGTTTTTACACATTTTGTGGATGTCCCTTTTGACCGGTGGGAAGTGATACTTCTTTGTAGTGCAGATTTGCATTGCCCGCTTGCTTGCTTGGCCAAAAAGGGCGTATGCGTTTTCTCCTGAATATATTCAGGAGAAAACGCATACGCCCTTTTTGGCCCAGTGCATCATTGTCGAAGTTGTGCCCCTCTTCCTGTGCTTTACAGGCGATTCTAACGTACCTCTTGAAATCTGTTTCCTGCTATTCTGCCTCGCATTCAAGTCCGCCTCGTTGCCTTCCCTCAACAGATTTTTGGACGATAGTTGGCCTTGATTACTCTGCCAGTTTGTGAATTGCTGTGCCCCTGAGCTCCATTTTTCAACTCGTTTTTTGTGAGCTGAACGCAAGTCCAAACATTTGGTTCAGGACCTATACTGGTTCCCGGTGGGTGGCTGAGACTTTGGTGAATTCTTCTTCCTGCCGGGAAATTAGGGTGGCATGTGCCCATCCAAATGCCTAACAGCTACTCTCTCATTGGTTCTCCCTCTTCCCTTTCCTCCTCTGCCAAATGGGCAACCTGTGTGAACCAGGAGCTTAAAGGGGCTGTCTCTCCAAGTTGGGAGATTGATAGTAAAGCTGTTGGAAAGTCAAACCGGAGCACCAGGAGAGGGACTCTTCGTTGAGTTTTAGAAACCTTTCGTATTCACAGTGTGTCCATTCTCTAGGTTTCCCGTACATGTTATAGCTGTAGTAATATTCCCTTCAACCTGGAGAGGTGGGACCCATGGAATGGTTGCCATGCATTATTGCTTTAAAGGGTCTGCCTTTGCTCACCCAATCTCACCAATCCTCTCAGTCCCAAGTGTCCAGCCTCATGCCACATCCAGCTGTCATCGTAGATAGGGTCATTCCAGGTTGCATCAGAGACCCTGAAGGAATTGTAAAGAATTTCCCTGTTTCTTTGTTCTGTTTTTGAAATTCCTCTTTAGAGTGGGTTTGAGCTGATTCTCGCTGCCCTGTTTATGCCAGTCTAGACACACTTGATTCCCTTACGGAGACATATCAATACATAGGTTTTAAGATCCTTACTAGTCAGATCTATTCCTCTGCGGGAAATATGGGGTTTTGAGTCCCTTTCACTGAGGAAGGTGTAGGTCTTGTCTATTCCATAGTTGGTTTTTGGAACAGTACCTGTGCTTATATCAAACTCTGGTTTGATGCATCACCCCACCTCTCCTTCCCCCTTAAGCAGGCATAAGAGTGTTTTCTAAATGTGAGACTCTGTTCTCTTTCCTAACTCAGTTCATGTGTTGCCATGTTTACAGGATCTTCCTAAGTGATATCTTATGATAAGTTTCTTTTCCTGTGTGACTTCTTTCCCTTAGAATCATCGTACCTGAATCCACTCATTTTGCTGCTACTGGTCTTAGGACATTGATTTCGTGGCTGAGGGATATTCCATCGTACGTAAGTTCCACAATGTTTGGAACCATTTTTATATTTCCTGGGATATTTCAGGTGTACCCAGGTTGAGGTTCTTGTAAGCAGTGCAGCCCTCAATTTGGGGGTGGCTCTGTCTTATGGATTTTCAGTTTCCCCAAGGTATATTCCCTAGACTGGAAGTGCCCTTGGCTCTGTAGCTCTGTTGTTTACTTGTTTTAGGGAACACAATGCACTCCTCCAGTGAGGCAGTTGGCAACTTACATCCCGCCCATCAGCATAACAAGGCTCCCTGTTCTCCAGGGCCTGTCTTGCCTTTCTGGTTTTTACACATTTTGTGGATGTCCCTTTTGACCGGTGGGAAGTGATACTTCTTTGTAGTGCAGATTTGCATTGCCCGCTTGCTTGCTTGGCCAAAAAGGGCGTATGCGTTTTCTCCTGAATATATTCAGGAGAAAACGCATACGCCCTTTTTCGCCCAGTGCATCATTGTCGAAGTTGTGCCCCTCTTCCTGTGCTTTACAGGCGATTCTAACGTACCTCTTGAAATCTGTTTCCTGCTATTCTGCCTCGCATTCAAGTCCGCCTCGTTGCCTTCCCTCAACAGATTTTTGGACGATAGTTGGCCTTGATTACTCTGCCAGTTTGTGAATTGCTGTGCCCCTGAGCTCCATTTTTCAACTCGTTTTTTGTGAGCTGAACGCAAGTCCAAACATTTGGTTCAGGACCTATACTGGTTCCCGGTGGGTGGCTGAGACTTTGGTGAATTCTTCTTCCTGCCGGGAAATTAGGGTGACATGTGCCCATCCAAATGCCTAACAGCTACTCTCTCATTGGTTCTCCCTCTTCCCTTTCCTCCTCTGCCAAATGGGCAACCTGTGTGAACCAGGAGCTTAAAGGGGCTGTCTCTCCAAGTTGGGAGATTGATAGTAAAGCTGTTGGAAAGTCAAACCGGAGCACCAGGAGAGGGACTCTTCGTTGAGTTTTAGAAACCTTTCGTATTCACAGTGTGTCCATTCTCTAGGTTTCCCGTACATGTTATAGCTGTAGTAATATTCCCTTCAACCTGGAGAGGTGGGACCCATGGAATGGTTGCCATGCATTATTGCTTTAAAGGGTCTGCCTTTGCTCACCCAATCTCACCAATCCTCTCAGTCCCAAGTGTCCAGCCTCATGCCACATCCAGCTGTCATCGTAGATAGGGTCATTCCAGGTTGCATCAGAGACCCTGAAGGAATTGTAAAGAATTTCCCTGTTTCTTTGTTCTGTTTTTGAAATTCCTCTTTAGAGTGGGTTTGAGCTGATTCTCGCTGCCCTGTTTATGCCAGTCTAGACACACTTGATTCCCTTACGGAGACATATCAATACATAGGTTTTAAGATCCTTACTAGTCAGATCTATTCCTCTGCGGGAAATATGGGGTTTTGAGTCCCTTTCACTGAGGAAGGTGTAGGTCTTGTCTATTCCATAGTTGGTTTTTGGAACAGTACCTGTGCTTATATCAAACTCTGGTTTGATGCATCACCCCACCTCTCCTTCCCCCTTAAGCAGGCATAAGAGTGTTTTCTAAATGTGAGACTCTGTTCTCTTTCCTAACTCAGTTCATGTGTAGCCAGGTTTACAGGATCTTCCTAAGTGATATCTTATGATAAGTTTCTTTTCCTGTGTGACTTCTTTCCCTTAGAATCATCGTACCTGAATCCACTCATTTTGCTGCTACTGGTCTTAGGACATTGATTTCGTGGCTGAGGGATATTCCATCGTACGTAAGTTCCACAATGTTTGGAACCATTTTTATATTTCCTGGGATATTTCAGGTGTACCCAGGTTGAGGTTCTTGTAAGCAGTGCAGCCCTCAATTTGGGGGTGGCTCTGTCTTATGGATTTTCAGTTTCCCCAAGGTATATTCCCTAGACTGGAAGTGCCCTTGGCTCTGTAGCTCTGTTGTTTACTTGTTTTAGGGAACACAATGCACTCCTCCAGTGAGGCAGTTGGCAACTTACATCCCGCCCATCAGCATAACAAGGCTCCCTGTTCTCCAGGGCCTGTCTTGCCTTTCTGGTTTTTACACATTTTGTGGATGTCCCTTTTGACCGGTGGGAAGTGATACTTCTTTGTAGTGCAGATTTGCATTGCCCGCTTGCTTGCTTGGCCAAAAAGGGCGTATGCGTTTTCTCCTGAATATATTCAGGAGAAAACGCATACGCCCTTTTTGGCCCAGTGCATCATTGTCGAAGTTGTGCCCCTCTTCCTGTGCTTTACAGGCGATTCTAACGTACCTCTTGAAATCTGTTTCCTGCTATTCTGCCTCGCATTCAAGTCCGCCTCGTTGCCTTCCCTCAACAGATTTTTGGACGATAGTTGGCCTTGATTACTCTGCCAGTTTGTGAATTGCTGTGCCCCTGAGCTCCATTTTTCAACTCGTTTTTTGTGAGCTGAACGCAAGTCCAAACATTTGGTTCAGGACCTATACTGGTTCCCGGTGGGTGGCTGAGACTTTGGTGAATTCTTCTTCCTGCCGGGAAATTAGGGTGGCATGTGCCCATCCAAATGCCTAACAGCTACTCTCTCATTGGTTCTCCCTCTTCCCTTTCCTCCTCTGCCAAATGGGCAACCTGTGTGAACCAGGAGCTTAAAGGGGCTGTCTCTCCAAGTTGGGAGATTGATAGTAAAGCTGTTGGAAAGTCAAACCGGAGCACCAGGAGAGGGACTCTTCGTTGAGTTTTAGAAACCTTTCGTATTCACAGTGTGTCCATTCTCTAGGTTTCCCGTACATGTTATAGCTGTAGTAATATTCCCTTCAACCTGGAGAGGTGGGACCCATGGAATGGTTGCCATGCATTATTGCTTTAAAGGGTCTGCCTTTGCTCACCCAATCTCACCAATCCTCTCAGTCCCAAGTGTCCAGCCTCATGCCACATCCAGCTGTCATCGTAGATAGGGTCATTCCAGGTTGCATCAGAGACCCTGAAGGAATTGTAAAGAATTTCCCTGTTTCTTTGTTCTGTTTTTGAAATTCCTCTTTAGAGTGGGTTTGAGCTGATTCTCGCTGCCCTGTTTATGCCAGTCTAGACACACTTGATTCCCTTACGGAGACATATCAATACATAGGTTTTAAGATCCTTACTAGTCAGATCTATTCCTCTGCGGGAAATATGGGGTTTTGAGTCCCTTTCACTGAGGAAGGTGTAGGTCTTGTCTATTCCATAGTTGGTTTTTGGAACAGTACCTGTGCTTATATCAAACTCTGGTTTGATGCATCACCCCACCTCTCCTTCCCCCTTAAGCAGGCATAAGAGTGTTTTCTAAATGTGAGACTCTGTTCTCTTTCCTAACTCAGTTCATGTGTAGCCATGTTTACAGGATCTTCCTAAGTGATATCTTATGATAAGTTTCTTTTCCTGTGTGACTTCTTTCCCTTAGAATCATCGTACCTGAATCCACTCATTTTGCTGCTACTGGTCTTAGGACATTGATTTCGTGGCTGAGGGATATTCCATCGTACGTAAGTTCCACAATGTTTGGAACCATTTTTATATTTCCTGGGATATTTCAGGTGTACCCAGGTTGAGGTTCTTGTAAGCAGTGCAGCCCTCAATTTGGGGGTGGCTCTGTCTTATGGATTTTCAGTTTCCCCAAGGTATATTCCCTAGACTGGAAGTGCCCTTGGCTCTGTAGCTCTGTTGTTTACTTGTTTTAGGGAACACAATGCACTCCTCCAGTGAGGCAGTTGGCAACTTACATCCCGCCCATCAGCATAACAAGGCTCCCTGTTCTCCAGGGCCTGTCTTGCCTTTCTGGTTTTTACACATTTTGTGGATGTCCCTTTTGACCGGTGGGAAGTGATACTTCTTTGTAGTGCAGATTTGCATTGCCCGCTTGCTTGCTTGGCCAAAAAGGGCGTATGCGTTTTCTCCTGAATATATTCAGGAGAAAACGCATACGCCCTTTTTGGCCCAGTGCATCATTGTCGAAGTTGTGCCCCTCTTCCTGTGCTTTACAGGCGATTCTAACGTACCTCTTGAAATCTGTTTCCTGCTATTCTGCCTCGCATTCAAGTCCGCCTCGTTGCCTTCCCTCAACAGATTTTTGGACGATAGTTGGCCTTGATTACTCTGCCAGTTTGTGAATTGCTGTGCCCCTGAGCTCCATTTTTCAACTCGTTTTTTGTGAGCTGAACGCAAGTCCAAACATTTGGTTCAGGACCTATACTGGTTCCCGGTGGGTGGCTGAGACTTTGGTGAATTCTTCTTCCTGCCGGGAAATTAGGGTGGCATGTGCCCATCCAAATGCCTAACAGCTACTCTCTCATTGGTTCTCCCTCTTCCCTTTCCTCCTCTGCCAAATGGGCAACCTGTGTGAACCAGGAGCTTAAAGGGGCTGTCTCTCCAAGTTGGGAGATTGATAGTAAAGCTGTTGGAAAGTCAAACCGGAGCACCAGGAGAGGGACTCTTCGTTGAGTTTTAGAAACCTTTCGTATTCACAGTGTGTCCATTCTCTAGGTTTCCCGTACATGTTATAGCTGTAGTAATATTCCCTTCAACCTGGAGAGGTGGGACCCATGGAATGGTTGCCATGCATTATTGCTTTAAAGGGTCTGCCTTTGCTCACCCAATCTCACCAATCCTCTCAGTCCCAAGTGTCCAGCCTCATGCCACATCCAGCTGTCATCGTAGATAGGGTCATTCCAGGTTGCATCAGAGACCCTGAAGGAATTGTAAAGAATTTCCCTGTTTCTTTGTTCTGTTTTTGAAATTCCTCTTTAGAGTGGGTTTGAGCTGATTCTCGCTGCCCTGTTTATGCCAGTCTAGACACACTTGATTCCCTTACGGAGACATATCAATACATAGGTTTTAAGATCCTTACTAGTCAGATCTATTCCTCTGCGGGAAATATGGGGTTTTGAGTCCCTTTCACTGAGGAAGGTGTAGGTCTTGTCTATTCCATAGTTGGTTTTTGGAACAGTACCTGTGCTTATATCAAACTCTGGTTTGATGCATCACCCCACCTCTCCTTCCCCCTTAAGCAGGCATAAGAGTGTTTTCTAAATGTGAGACTCTGTTCTCTTTCCTAACTCAGTTCATGTGTTGCCATGTTTACAGGATCTTCCTAAGTGATATCTTATGATAAGTTTCTTTTCCTGTGTGACTTCTTTCCCTTAGAATCATCGTACCTGAATCCACTCATTTTGCTGCTACTGGTCTTAGGACATTGATTTCGTGGCTGAGGGATATTCCATCGTACGTAAGTTCCACAATGTTTGGAACCATTTTTATATTTCCTGGGATATTTCAGGTGTACCCAGGTTGAGGTTCTTGTAAGCAGTGCAGCCCTCAATTTGGGGGTGGCTCTGTCTTATGGATTTTCAGTTTCCCCAAGGTATATTCCCTAGACTGGAAGTGCCCTTGGCTCTGTAGCTCTGTTGTTTACTTGTTTTAGGGAACACAGTGCACTCCTCCAGTGAGGCAGTTGGCAACTTACATCCCGCCCATCAGCATAACAAGGCTCCCTGTTCTCCAGGGCCTGTCTTGCCTTTCTGGTTTTTACACATTTTGTGGATGTCCCTTTTGACCGGTGGGAAGTGATACTTCTTTGTAGTGCAGATTTGCATTGCCCGCTTGCTTGCTTGGCCAAAAAGGGCGTATGCGTTTTCTCCTGAATATATTCAGGAGAAAACGCATACGCCCTTTTTGGCCCAGTGCATCATTGTCGAAGTTGTGCCCCTCTTCCTGTGCTTTACAGGCGATTCTAACGTACCTCTTGAAATCTGTTTCCTGCTATTCTGCCTCGCATTCAAGTCCGCCTCGTTGCCTTCCCTCAACAGATTTTTGGACGATAGTTGGCCTTGATTACTCTGCCAGTTTGTGAATTGCTGTGCCCCTGAGCTCCATTTTTCAACTCGTTTTTTGTGAGCTGAACGCAAGTCCAAACATTTGGTTCAGGACCTATACTGGTTCCCGGTGGGTGGCTGAGACTTTGGTGAATTCTTCTTCCTGCCGGGAAATTAGGGTGGCATGTGCCCATCCAAATGCCTAACAGCTACTCTCTCATTGGTTCTCCCTCTTCCCTTTCCTCCTCTGCCAAATGGGCAACCTGTGTGAACCAGGAGCTTAAAGGGGCTGTCTCTCCAAGTTGGGAGATTGATAGTAAAGCTGTTGGAAAGTCAAACCGGAGCACCAGGAGAGGGACTCTTCGTTGAGTTTTAGAAACCTTTCGTATTCACAGTGTGTCCATTCTCTAGGTTTCCCGTACATGTTATAGCTGTAGTAATATTCCCTTCAACCTGGAGAGGTGGGACCCATGGAATGGTTGCCATGCATTATTGCTTTAAAGGGTCTGCCTTTGCTCACCCAATCTCACCAATCCTCTCAGTCCCAAGTGTCCAGCCTCATGCCACATCCAGCTGTCATCGTAGATAGGGTCATTCCAGGTTGCATCAGAGACCCTGAAGGAATTGTAAAGAATTTCCCTGTTTCTTTGTTCTGTTTTTGAAATTCCTCTTTAGAGTGGGTTTGAGCTGATTCTCGCTGCCCTGTTTATGCCAGTCTAGACACACTTGATTCCCTTACGGAGACATATCAATACATAGGTTTTAAGATCCTTACTAGTCAGATCTATTCCTCTGCGGGAAATATGGGGTTTTGAGTCCCTTTCACTGAGGAAGGTGTAGGTCTTGTCTATTCCATAGTTGGTTTTTGGAACAGTACCTGTGCTTATATCAAACTCTGGTTTGATGCATCACCCCACCTCTCCTTCCCCCTTAAGCAGGCATAAGAGTGTTTTCTAAATGTGAGACTCTGTTCTCTTTCCTAACTCAGTTCATGTGTTGCCATGTTTACAGGATCTTCCTAAGTGATATCTTATGATAAGTTTCTTTTCCTGTGTGACTTCTTTCCCTTAGAATCATCGTACCTGAATCCACTCATTTTGCTGCTACTGGTCTTAGGACATTGATTTCGTGGCTGAGGGATATTCCATCGTACGTAAGTTCCACAATGTTTGGAACCATTTTTATATTTCCTGGGATATTTCAGGTGTACCCAGGTTGAGGTTCTTGTAAGCAGTGCAGCCCTCAATTTGGGGGTGGCTCTGTCTTATGGATTTTCAGTTTCCCCAAGGTATATTCCCTAGACTGGAAGTGCCCTTGGCTCTGTAGCTCTGTTGTTTACTTGTTTTAGGGAACACAATGCACTCCTCCAGTGAGGCAGTTGGCAACTTACATCCCGCCCATCAGCATAACAAGGCTCCCTGTTCTCCAGGGCCTGTCTTGCCTTTCTGGTTTTTACACATTTTGTGGATGTCCCTTTTGACCGGTGGGAAGTGATACTTCTTTGTAGTGCAGATTTGCATTGCCCGCTTGCTTGCTTGGCCAAAAAGGGCGTATGCGTTTTCTCCTGAATATATTCAGGAGAAAACGCATACGCCCTTTTTGGCCCAGTGCATCATTGTCGAAGTTGTGCCCCTCTTCCTGTGCTTTACAGGCGATTCTAACGTACCTCTTGAAATCTGTTTCCTGCTATTCTGCCTCGCATTCAAGTCCGCCTCGTTGCCTTCCCTCAACAGATTTTTGGACGATAGTTGGCCTTGATTACTCTGCCAGTTTGTGAATTGCTGTGCCCCTGAGCTCCATTTTTCAACTCGTTTTTTGTGAGCTGAACGCAAGTCCAAACATTTGGTTCAGGACCTATACTGGTTCCCGGTGGGTGGCTGAGACTTTGGTGAATTCTTCTTCCTGCCGGGAAATTAGGGTGGCATGTGCCCATCCAAATGCCTAACAGCTACTCTCTCATTGGTTCTCCCTCTTCCCTTTCCTCCTCTGCCAAATGGGCAACCTGTGTGAACCAGGAGCTTAAAGGGGCTGTCTCTCCAAGTTGGGAGATTGATAGTAAAGCTGTTGGAAAGTCAAACCGGAGCACCAGGAGAGGGACTCTTCGTTGAGTTTTAGAAACCTTTCGTATTCACAGTGTGTCCATTCTCTAGGTTTCCCGTACATGTTATAGCTGTAGTAATATTCCCTTCAACCTGGAGAGGTGGGACCCATGGAATGGTTGCCATGCATTATTGCTTTAAAGGGTCTGCCTTTGCTCACCCAATCTCACCAATCCTCTCAGTCCCAAGTGTCCAGCCTCATGCCACATCCAGCTGTCATCGTAGATAGGGTCATTCCAGGTTGCATCAGAGACCCTGAAGGAATTGTAAAGAATTTCCCTGTTTCTTTGTTCTGTTTTTGAAATTCCTCTTTAGAGTGGGTTTGAGCTGATTCTCGCTGCCCTGTTTATGCCAGTCTAGACACACTTGATTCCCTTACGGAGACATATCAATACATAGGTTTTAAGATCCTTACTAGTCAGATCTATTCCTCTGCGGGAAATATGGGGTTTTGAGTCCCTTTCACTGAGGAAGGTGTAGGTCTTGTCTATTCCATAGTTGGTTTTTGGAACAGTACCTGTGCTTATATCAAACTCTGGTTTGATGCATCACCCCACCTCTCCTTCCCCCTTAAGCAGGCATAAGAGTGTTTTCTAAATGTGAGACTCTGTTCTCTTTCCTAACTCAGTTCATGTGTAGCCAGGTTTACAGGATCTTCCTAAGTGATATCTTATGATAAGTTTCTTTTCCTGTGTGACTTCTTTCCCTTAGAATCATCGTACCTGAATCCACTCATTTTGCTGCTACTGGTCTTAGGACATTGATTTCGTGGCTGAGGGATATTCCATCGTACGTAAGTTCCACAATGTTTGGAACCATTTTTATATTTCCTGGGATATTTCAGGTGTACCCAGGTTGAGGTTCTTGTAAGCAGTGCAGCCCTCAATTTGGGGGTGGCTCTGTCTTATGGATTTTCAGTTTCCCCAAGGTATATTCCCTAGACTGGAAGTGCCCTTGGCTCTGTAGCTCTGTTGTTTACTTGTTTTAGGGAACACAATGCACTCCTCCAGTGAGGCAGTTGGCAACTTACATCCCGCCCATCAGCATAACAAGGCTCCCTGTTCTCCAGGGCCTGTCTTGCCTTTCTGGTTTTTACACATTTTGTGGATGTCCCTTTTGACCGGTGGGAAGTGATACTTCTTTGTAGTGCAGATTTGCATTGCCCGCTTGCTTGCTTGGCCAAAAAGGGCGTATGCGTTTTCTCCTGAATATATTCAGGAGAAAACGCATACGCCCTTTTTGGCCCAGTGCATCATTGTCGAAGTTGTGCCCCTCTTCCTGTGCTTTACAGGCGATTCTAACGTACCTCTTGAAATCTGTTTCCTGCTATTCTGCCTCGCATTCAAGTCCGCCTCGTTGCCTTCCCTCAACAGATTTTTGGACGATAGTTGGCCTTGATTACTCTGCCAGTTTGTGAATTGCTGTGCCCCTGAGCTCCATTTTTCAACTCGTTTTTTGTGAGCTGAACGCAAGTCCAAACATTTGGTTCAGGACCTATACTGGTTCCCGGTGGGTGGCTGAGACTTTGGTGAATTCTTCTTCCTGCCGGGAAATTAGGGTGGCATGTGCCCATCCAAATGCCTAACAGCTACTCTCTCATTGGTTCTCCCTCTTCCCTTTCCTCCTCTGCCAAATGGGCAACCTGTGTGAACCAGGAGCTTAAAGGGGCTGTCTCTCCAAGTTGGGAGATTGATAGTAAAGCTGTTGGAAAGTCAAACCGGAGCACCAGGAGAGGGACTCTTCGTTGAGTTTTAGAAACCTTTCGTATTCACAGTGTGTCCATTCTCTAGGTTTCCCGTACATGTTATAGCTGTAGTAATATTCCCTTCAACCTGGAGAGGTGGGACCCATGGAATGGTTGCCATGCATTATTGCTTTAAAGGGTCTGCCTTTGCTCACCCAATCTCACCAATCCTCTCAGTCCCAAGTGTCCAGCCTCATGCCACATCCAGCTGTCATCGTAGATAGGGTCATTCCAGGTTGCATCAGAGACCCTGAAGGAATTGTAAAGAATTTCCCTGTTTCTTTGTTCTGTTTTTGAAATTCCTCTTTAGAGTGGGTTTGAGCTGATTCTCGCTGCCCTGTTTATGCCAGTCTAGACACACTTGATTCCCTTACGGAGACATATCAATACATAGGTTTTAAGATCCTTACTAGTCAGATCTATTCCTCTGCGGGAAATATGGGGTTTTGAGTCCCTTTCACTGAGGAAGGTGTAGGTCTTGTCTATTCCATAGTTGGTTTTTGGAACAGTACCTGTGCTTATATCAAACTCTGGTTTGATGCATCACCCCACCTCTCCTTCCCCCTTAAGCAGGCATAAGAGTGTTTTCTAAATGTGAGACTCTGTTCTCTTTCCTAACTCAGTTCATGTGTAGCCAGGTTTACAGGATCTTCCTAAGTGATATCTTATGATAAGTTTCTTTTCCTGTGTGACTTCTTTCCCTTAGAATCATCGTACCTGAATCCACTCATTTTGCTGCTACTGGTCTTAGGACATTGATTTCGTGGCTGAGGGATATTCCATCGTACGTAAGTTCCACAATGTTTGGAACCATTTTTATATTTCCTGGGATATTTCAGGTGTACCCAGGTTGAGGTTCTTGTAAGCAGTGCAGCCCTCAATTTGGGGGTGGCTCTGTCTTATGGATTTTCAGTTTCCCCAAGGTATATTCCCTAGACTGGAAGTGCCCTTGGCTCTGTAGCTCTGTTGTTTACTTGTTTTAGGGAACACAATGCACTCCTCCAGTGAGGCAGTTGGCAACTTACATCCCGCCCATCAGCATAACAAGGCTCCCTGTTCTCCAGGGCCTGTCTTGCCTTTCTGGTTTTTACACATTTTGTGGATGTCCCTTTTGACCGGTGGGAAGTGATACTTCTTTGTAGTGCAGATTTGCATTGCCCGCTTGCTTGCTTGGCCAAAAAGGGCGTATGCGTTTTCTCCTGAATATATTCAGGAGAAAACGCATACGCCCTTTTTGGCCCAGTGCATCATTGTCGAAGTTGTGCCCCTCTTCCTGTGCTTTACAGGCGATTCTAACGTACCTCTTGAAATCTGTTTCCTGCTATTCTGCCTCGCATTCAAGTCCGCCTCGTTGCCTTCCCTCAACAGATTTTTGGACGATAGTTGGCCTTGATTACTCTGCCAGTTTGTGAATTGCTGTGCCCCTGAGCTCCATTTTTCAACTCGTTTTTTGTGAGCTGAACGCAAGTCCAAACATTTGGTTCAGGACCTATACTGGTTCCCGGTGGGTGGCTGAGACTTTGGTGAATTCTTCTTCCTGCCGGGAAATTAGGGTGGCATGTGCCCATCCAAATGCCTAACAGCTACTCTCTCATTGGTTCTCCCTCTTCCCTTTCCTCCTCTGCCAAATGGGCAACCTGTGTGAACCAGGAGCTTAAAGGGGCTGTCTCTCCAAGTTGGGAGATTGATAGTAAAGCTGTTGGAAAGTCAAACCGGAGCACCAGGAGAGGGACTCTTCGTTGAGTTTTAGAAACCTTTCGTATTCACAGTGTGTCCATTCTCTAGGTTTCCCGTACATGTTATAGCTGTAGTAATATTCCCTTCAACCTGGAGAGGTGGGACCCATGGAATGGTTGCCATGCATTATTGCTTTAAAGGGTCTGCCTTTGCTCACCCAATCTCACCAATCCTCTCAGTCCCAAGTGTCCAGCCTCATGCCACATCCAGCTGTCATCGTAGATAGGGTCATTCCAGGTTGCATCAGAGACCCTGAAGGAATTGTAAAGAATTTCCCTGTTTCTTTGTTCTGTTTTTGAAATTCCTCTTTAGAGTGGGTTTGAGCTGATTCTCGCTGCCCTGTTTATGCCAGTCTAGACACACTTGATTCCCTTACGGAGACATATCAATACATAGGTTTTAAGATCCTTACTAGTCAGATCTATTCCTCTGCGGGAAATATGGGGTTTTGAGTCCCTTTCACTGAGGAAGGTGTAGGTCTTGTCTATTCCATAGTTGGTTTTTGGAACAGTACCTGTGCTTATATCAAACTCTGGTTTGATGCATCACCCCACCTCTCCTTCCCCCTTAAGCAGGCATAAGAGTGTTTTCTAAATGTGAGACTCTGTTCTCTTTCCTAACTCAGTTCATGTGTAGCCATGTTTACAGGATCTTCCTAAGTGATATCTTATGATAAGTTTCTTTTCCTGTGTGACTTCTTTCCCTTAGAATCATCGTACCTGAATCCACTCATTTTGCTGCTACTGGTCTTAGGACATTGATTTCGTGGCTGAGGGATATTCCATCGTACGTAAGTTCCACAATGTTTGGAACCATTTTTATATTTCCTGGGATATTTCAGGTGTACCCAGGTTGAGGTTCTTGTAAGCAGTGCAGCCCTCAATTTGGGGGTGGCTCTGTCTTATGGATTTTCAGTTTCCCCAAGGTATATTCCCTAGACTGGAAGTGCCCTTGGCTCTGTAGCTCTGTTGTTTACTTGTTTTAGGGAACACAATGCACTCCTCCAGTGAGGCAGTTGGCAACTTACATCCCGCCCATCAGCATAACAAGGCTCCCTGTTCTCCAGGGCCTGTCTTGCCTTTCTGGTTTTTACACATTTTGTGGATGTCCCTTTTGACCGGTGGGAAGTGATACTTCTTTGTAGGGCAGATTTGCATTGCCCGCTTGCTTGCTTGGCCAAAAAGGGCGTATGCGTTTTCTCCTGAATATATTCAGGAGAAAACGCATACGCCCTTTGTGGCCCAGTGCATCATTGTCGAAGTTGTGCCCCTCTTCCTGTGCTTTACAGGCGATTCTAACGTACCTCTTGAAATCTGTTTCCTGCTATTCTGCCTCGCATTCAAGTCCGCCTCGTTGCCTTCCCTCAACAGATTTTTGGACGATAGTTGGCCTTGATTACTCTGCCAGTTTGTGAATTGCTGTGCCCCTGAGCTCCATTTTTCAACTCGTTTTTTGTGAGCTGAACGCAAGTCCAAACATTTGGTTCAGGACCTATACTGGTTCCCGGTGGGTGGCTGAGACTTTGGTGAATTCTTCTTCCTGCCGGGAAATTAGGGTGGCATGTGCCCATCCAAATGCCTAACAGCTACTCTCTCATTGGTTCTCCCTCTTCCCTTTCCTCCTCTGCCAAATGGGCAACCTGTGTGAACCAGGAGCTTAAAGGGGCTGTCTCTCCAAGTTGGGAGATTGATAGTAAAGCTGTTGGAAAGTCAAACCGGAGCACCAGGAGAGGGACTCTTCGTTGAGTTTTAGAAACCTTTCGTATTCACAGTGTGTCCATTCTCTAGGTTTCCCGTACATGTTATAGCTGTAGTAATATTCCCTTCAACCTGGAGAGGTGGGACCCATGGAATGGTTGCCATGCATTATTGCTTTAAAGGGTCTGCCTTTGCTCACCCAATCTCACCAATCCTCTCAGTCCCAAGTGTCCAGCCTCATGCCACATCCAGCTGTCATCGTAGATAGGGTCATTCCAGGTTGCATCAGAGACCCTGAAGGAATTGTAAAGAATTTCCCTGTTTCTTTGTTCTGTTTTTGAAATTCCTCTTTAGAGTGGGTTTGAGCTGATTCTCGCTGCCCTGTTTATGCCAGTCTAGACACACTTGATTCCCTTACGGAGACATATCAATACATAGGTTTTAAGATCCTTACTAGTCAGATCTATTCCTCTGCGGGAAATATGGGGTTTTGAGTCCCTTTCACTGAGGAAGGTGTAGGTCTTGTCTATTCCATAGTTGGTTTTTGGAACAGTACCTGTGCTTATATCAAACTCTGGTTTGATGCATCACCCCACCTCTCCTTCCCCCTTAAGCAGGCATAAGAGTGTTTTCTAAATGTGAGACTCTGTTCTCTTTCCTAACTCAGTTCATGTGTTGCCATGTTTACAGGATCTTCCTAAGTGATATCTTATGATAAGTTTCTTTTCCTGTGTGACTTCTTTCCCTTAGAATCATCGTACCTGAATCCACTCATTTTGCTGCTACTGGTCTTAGGACATTGATTTCGTGGCTGAGGGATATTCCATCGTACGTAAGTTCCACAATGTTTGGAACCATTTTTATATTTCCTGGGATATTTCAGGTGTACCCAGGTTGAGGTTCTTGTAAGCAGTGCAGCCCTCAATTTGGGGGTGGCTCTGGCTTATGGATTTTCAGTTTCCCCAAGGTATATTCCCTAGACTGGAAGTGCCCTTGGCTCTGTAGCTCTGTTGTTTACTTGTTTTAGGGAACACAGTGCACTCCTCCAGTGAGGCAGTTGGCAACTTACATCCCGCCCATCAGCATAACAAGGCTCCCTGTTCTCCAGGGCCTGTCTTGCCTTTCTGGTTTTTACACATTTTGTGGATGTCCCTTTTGACCGGTGGGAAGTGATACTTCTTTGTAGTGCAGATTTGCATTGCCCGCTTGCTTGCTTGGCCAAAAAGGGCGTATGCGTTTTCTCCTGAATATATTCAGGAGAAAACGCATACGCCCTTTTTGGCCCAGTGCATCATTGTCGAAGTTGTGCCCCTCTTCCTGTGCTTTACAGGCGATTCTAACGTACCTCTTGAAATCTGTTTCCTGCTATTCTGCCTCGCATTCAAGTCCGCCTCGTTGCCTTCCCTCAACAGATTTTTGGACGATAGTTGGCCTTGATTACTCTGCCAGTTTGTGAATTGCTGTGCCCCTGAGCTCCATTTTTCAACTCGTTTTTTGTGAGCTGAACGCAAGTCCAAACATTTGGTTCAGGACCTATACTGGTTCCCGGTGGGTGGCTGAGACTTTGGTGAATTCTTCTTCCTGCCGGGAAATTAGGGTGGCATGTGCCCATCCAAATGCCTAACAGCTACTCTCTCATTGGTTCTCCCTCTTCCCTTTCCTCCTCTGCCAAATGGGCAACCTGTGTGAACCAGGAGCTTAAAGGGGCTGTCTCTCCAAGTTGGGAGATTGATAGTAAAGCTGTTGGAAAGTCAAACCGGAGCACCAGGAGAGGGACTCTTCGTTGAGTTTTAGAAACCTTTCGTATTCACAGTGTGTCCATTCTCTAGGTTTCCCGTACATGTTATAGCTGTAGTAATATTCCCTTCAACCTGGAGAGGTGGGACCCATGGAATGGTTGCCATGCATTATTGCTTTAAAGGGTCTGCCTTTGCTCACCCAATCTCACCAATCCTCTCAGTCCCAAGTGTCCAGCCTCATGCCACATCCAGCTGTCATCGTAGATAGGGTCATTCCAGGTTGCATCAGAGACCCTGAAGGAATTGTAAAGAATTTCCCTGTTTCTTTGTTCTGTTTTTGAAATTCCTCTTTAGAGTGGGTTTGAGCTGATTCTCGCTGCCCTGTTTATGCCAGTCTAGACACACTTGATTCCCTTACGGAGACATATCAATACATAGGTTTTAAGATCCTTACTAGTCAGATCTATTCCTCTGCGGGAAATATGGGGTTTTGAGTCCCTTTCACTGAGGAAGGTGTAGGTCTTGTCTATTCCATAGTTGGTTTTTGGAACAGTACCTGTGCTTATATCAAACTCTGGTTTGATGCATCACCCCACCTCTCCTTCCCCCTTAAGCAGGCATAAGAGTGTTTTCTAAATGTGAGACTCTGTTCTCTTTCCTAACTCAGTTCATGTGTTGCCAGGTTTACAGGATCTTCCTAAGTGATATCTTATGATAAGTTTCTTTTCCTGTGTGACTTATTTCCCTTAGAATCATCGTACCTGAATCCACTCATTTTGCTGCTACTGGTCTTAGGACATTGATTTCGTGGCTGAGGGATATTCCATCGTACGTAAGTTCCACAATGTTTGGAACCATTTTTATATTTCCTGGGATATTTCAGGTGTACCCAGGTTGAGGTTCTTGTAAGCAGTGCAGCCCTCAATTTGGGGGTGGCTCTGTCTTATGGATTTTCAGTTTCCCCAAGGTATATTCCCTAGACTGGAAGTGCCCTTGGCTCTGTAGCTCTGTTGTTTACTTGTTTTAGGGAACACAGTGCACTCCTCCAGTGAGGCAGTTGGCAACTTACATCCCGCCCATCAGCATAACAAGGCTCCCTGTTCTCCAGGGCCTGTCTTGCCTTTCTGGTTTTTACACATTTTGTGGATGTCCCTTTTGACCGGTGGGAAGTGATACTTCTTTGTAGTGCAGATTTGCATTGCCCGCTTGCTTGCTTGGCCAAAAAGGGCGTATGCGTTTTCTCCTGAATATATTCAGGAGAAAACGCATACGCCCTTTTTGGCCCAGTGCATCATTGTCGAAGTTGTGCCCCTCTTCCTGTGCTTTACAGGCGATTCTAACGTACCTCTTGAAATCTGTTTCCTGCTATTCTGCCTCGCATTCAAGTCCGCCTCGTTGCCTTCCCTCAACAGATTTTTGGACGATAGTTGGCCTTGATTACTCTGCCAGTTTGTGAATTGCTGTGCCCCTGAGCTCCATTTTTCAACTCGTTTTTTGTGAGCTGAACGCAAGTCCAAACATTTGGTTCAGGACCTATACTGGTTCCCGGTGGGTGGCTGAGACTTTGGTGAATTCTTCTTCCTGCCGGGAAATTAGGGTGACATGTGCCCATCCAAATGCCTAACAGCTACTCTCTCATTGGTTCTCCCTCTTCCCTTTCCTCCTCTGCCAAATGGGCAACCTGTGTGAACCAGGAGCTTAAAGGGGCTGTCTCTCCAAGTTGGGAGATTGATAGTAAAGCTGTTGGAAAGTCAAACCGGAGCACCAGGAGAGGGACTCTTCGTTGAGTTTTAGAAACCTTTCGTATTCACAGTGTGTCCATTCTCTAGGTTTCCCGTACATGTTATAGCTGTAGTAATATTCCCTTCAACCTGGAGAGGTGGGACCCATGGAATGGTTGCCATGCATTATTGCTTTAAAGGGTCTGCCTTTGCTCACCCAATCTCACCAATCCTCTCAGTCCCAAGTGTCCAGCCTCATGCCACATCCAGCTGTCATCGTAGATAGGGTCATTCCAGGTTGCATCAGAGACCCTGAAGGAATTGTAAAGAATTTCCCTGTTTCTTTGTTCTGTTTTTGAAATTCCTCTTTAGAGTGGGTTTGAGCTGATTCTCGCTGCCCTGTTTATGCCAGTCTAGACACACTTGATTCCCTTACGGAGACATATCAATACATAGGTTTTAAGATCCTTACTAGTCAGATCTATTCCTCTGCGGGAAATATGGGGTTTTGAGTCCCTTTCACTGAGGAAGGTGTAGGTCTTGTCTATTCCATAGTTGGTTTTTGGAACAGTACCTGTGCTTATATCAAACTCTGGTTTGATGCATCACCCCACCTCTCCTTCCCCCTTAAGCAGGCATAAGAGTGTTTTCTAAATGTGAGACTCTGTTCTCTTTCCTAACTCAGTTCATGTGTAGCCATGTTTACAGGATCTTCCTAAGTGATATCTTATGATAAGTTTCTTTTCCTGTGTGACTTCTTTCCCTTAGAATCATCATACCTGAATCCACTCATTTTGCTGCTACTGGTCTTAGGACATTGATTTCGTGGCTGAGGGATATTCCATCGTACGTAAGTTCCACAATGTTTGGAACCATTTTTATATTTCCTGGGATATTTCAGGTGTACCCAGGTTGAGGTTCTTGTAAGCAGTGCAGCCCTCAATTTGGGGGTGGCTCTGTCTTATGGATTTTCAGTTTCCCCAAGGTATATTCCCTAGACTGGAAGTGCCCTTGGCTCTGTAGCTCTGTTGTTTACTTGTTTTAGGGAACACAATGCACTCCTCCAGTGAGGCAGTTGGCAACTTACATCCCGCCCATCAGCATAACAAGGCTCCCTGTTCTCCAGGGCCTGTCTTGCCTTTCTGGTTTTTACACATTTTGTGGATGTCCCTTTTGACCGGTGGGAAGTGATACTTCTTTGTAGTGCAGATTTGCATTGCCCGCTTGCTTGCTTGGCCAAAAAGGGCGTATGCGTTTTCTCCTGAATATATTCAGGAGAAAACGCATACGCCCTTTTTGGCCCAGTGCATCATTGTCGAAGTTGTGCCCCTCTTCCTGTGCTTTACAGGCGATTCTAACGTACCTCTTGAAATCTGTTTCCTGCTATTCTGCCTCGCATTCAAGTCCGCCTCGTTGCCTTCCCTCAACAGATTTTTGGACGATAGTTGGCCTTGATTACTCTGCCAGTTTGTGAATTGCTGTGCCCCTGAGCTCCATTTTTCAACTCGTTTTTTGTGAGCTGAACGCAAGTCCAAACATTTGGTTCAGGACCTATACTGGTTCCCGGTGGGTGGCTGAGACTTTGGTGAATTCTTCTTCCTGCCGGGAAATTAGGGTGACATGTGCCCATCCAAATGCCTAACAGCTACTCTCTCATTGGTTCTCCCTCTTCCCTTTCCTCCTCTGCCAAATGGGCAACCTGTGTGAACCAGGAGCTTAAAGGGGCTGTCTCTCCAAGTTGGGAGATTGATAGTAAAGCTGTTGGAAAGTCAAACCGGAGCACCAGGAGAGGGACTCTTCGTTGAGTTTTAGAAACCTTTCGTATTCACAGTGTGTCCATTCTCTAGGTTTCCCGTACATGTTATAGCTGTAGTAATATTCCCTTCAACCTGGAGAGGTGGGACCCATGGAATGGTTGCCATGCATTATTGCTTTAAAGGGTCTGCCTTTGCTCACCCAATCTCACCAATCCTCTCAGTCCCAAGTGTCCAGCCTCATGCCACATCCAGCTGTCATCGTAGATAGGGTCATTCCAGGTTGCATCAGAGACCCTGAAGGAATTGTAAAGAATTTCCCTGTTTCTTTGTTCTGTTTTTGAAATTCCTCTTTAGAGTGGGTTTGAGCTGATTCTCGCTGCCCTGTTTATGCCAGTCTAGACACACTTGATTCCCTTACGGAGACATATCAATACATAGGTTTTAAGATCCTTACTAGTCAGATCTATTCCTCTGCGGGAAATATGGGGTTTTGAGTCCCTTTCACTGAGGAAGGTGTAGGTCTTGTCTATTCCATAGTTGGTTTTTGGAACAGTACCTGTGCTTATATCAAACTCTGGTTTGATGCATCACCCCACCTCTCCTTCCCCCTTAAGCAGGCATAAGAGTGTTTTCTAAATGTGAGACTCTGTTCTCTTTCCTAACTCAGTTCATGTGTAGCCAGGTTTACAGGATCTTCCTAAGTGATATCTTATGATAAGTTTCTTTTCCTGTGTGACTTCTTTCCCTTAGAATCATCGTACCTGAATCCACTCATTTTGCTGCTACTGGTCTTAGGACATTGATTTCGTGGCTGAGGGATATTCCATCGTACGTAAGTTCCACAATGTTTGGAACCATTTTTATATTTCCTGGGATATTTCAGGTGTACCCAGGTTGAGGTTCTTGTAAGCAGTGCAGCCCTCAATTTGGGGGTGGCTCTGTCTTATGGATTTTCAGTTTCCCCAAGGTATATTCCCTAGACTGGAAGTGCCCTTGGCTCTGTAGCTCTGTTGTTTACTTGTTTTAGGGAACACAATGCACTCCTCCAGTGAGGCAGTTGGCAACTTACATCCCGCCCATCAGCATAACAAGGCTCCCTGTTCTCCAGGGCCTGTCTTGCCTTTCTGGTTTTTACACATTTTGTGGATGTCCCTTTTGACCGGTGGGAAGTGATACTTCTTTGTAGTGCAGATTTGCATTGCCCGCTTGCTTGCTTGGCCAAAAAGGGCGTATGCGTTTTCTCCTGAATATATTCAGGAGAAAACGCATACGCCCTTTTTGGCCCAGTGCATCATTGTCGAAGTTGTGCCCCTCTTCCTGTGCTTTACAGGCGATTCTAACGTACCTCTTGAAATCTGTTTCCTGCTATTCTGCCTCGCATTCAAGTCCGCCTCGTTGCCTTCCCTCAACAGATTTTTGGACGATAGTTGGCCTTGATTACTCTGCCAGTTTGTGAATTGCTGTGCCCCTGAGCTCCATTTTTCAACTCGTTTTTTGTGAGCTGAACGCAAGTCCAAACATTTGGTTCAGGACCTATACTGGTTCCCGGTGGGTGGCTGAGACTTTGGTGAATTCTTCTTCCTGCCGGGAAATTAGGGTGGCATGTGCCCATCCAAATGCCTAACAGCTACTCTCTCATTGGTTCTCCCTCTTCCCTTTCCTCCTCTGCCAAATGGGCAACCTGTGTGAACCAGGAGCTTAAAGGGGCTGTCTCTCCAAGTTGGGAGATTGATAGTAAAGCTGTTGGAAAGTCAAACCGGAGCACCAGGAGAGGGACTCTTCGTTGAGTTTTAGAAACCTTTCGTATTCACAGTGTGTCCATTCTCTAGGTTTCCCGTACATGTTATAGCTGTAGTAATATTCCCTTCAACCTGGAGAGGTGGGACCCATGGAATGGTTGCCATGCATTATTGCTTTAAAGGGTCTGCCTTTGCTCACCCAATCTCACCAATCCTCTCAGTCCCAAGTGTCCAGCCTCATGCCACATCCAGCTGTCATCGTAGATAGGGTCATTCCAGGTTGCATCAGAGACCCTGAAGGAATTGTAAAGAATTTCCCTGTTTCTTTGTTCTGTTTTTGAAATTCCTCTTTAGAGTGGGTTTGAGCTGATTCTCGCTGCCCTGTTTATGCCAGTCTAGACACACTTGATTCCCTTACGGAGACATATCAATACATAGGTTTTAAGATCCTTACTAGTCAGATCTATTCCTCTGCGGGAAATATGGGGTTTTGAGTCCCTTTCACTGAGGAAGGTGTAGGTCTTGTCTATTCCATAGTTGGTTTTTGGAACAGTACCTGTGCTTATATCAAACTCTGGTTTGATGCATCACCCCACCTCTCCTTCCCCCTTAAGCAGGCATAAGAGTGTTTTCTAAATGTGAGACTCTGTTCTCTTTCCTAACTCAGTTCATGTGTAGCCAGGTTTACAGGATCTTCCTAAGTGATATCTTATGATAAGTTTCTTTTCCTGTGTGACTTCTTTCCCTTAGAATCATCGTACCTGAATCCACTCATTTTGCTGCTACTGGTCTTAGGACATTGATTTCGTGGCTGAGGGATATTCCATCGTACGTAAGTTCCACAATGTTTGGAACCATTTTTATATTTCCTGGGATATTTCAGGTGTACCCAGGTTGAGGTTCTTGTAAGCAGTGCAGCCCTCAATTTGGGGGTGGCTCTGTCTTATGGATTTTCAGTTTCCCCAAGGTATATTCCCTAGACTGGAAGTGCCCTTGGCTCTGTAGCTCTGTTGTTTACTTGTTTTAGGGAACACAATGCACTCCTCCAGTGAGGCAGTTGGCAACTTACATCCCGCCCATCAGCATAACAAGGCTCCCTGTTCTCCAGGGCCTGTCTTGCCTTTCTGGTTTTTACACATTTTGTGGATGTCCCTTTTGACCGGTGGGAAGTGATACTTCTTTGTAGGGCAGATTTGCATTGCCCGCTTGCTTGCTTGGCCAAAAAGGGCGTATGCGTTTTCTCCTGAATATATTCAGGAGAAAACGCATACGCCCTTTTTGGCCCAGTGCATCATTGTCGAAGTTGTGCCCCTCTTCCTGTGCTTTACAGGCGATTCTAACGTACCTCTTGAAATCTGTTTCCTGCTATTCTGCCTCGCATTCAAGTCCGCCTCGTTGCCTTCCCTCAACAGATTTTTGGACGATAGTTGGCCTTGATTACTCTGCCAGTTTGTGAATTGCTGTGCCCCTGAGCTCCATTTTTCAACTCGTTTTTTGTGAGCTGAACGCAAGTCCAAACATTTGGTTCAGGACCTATACTGGTTCCCGGTGGGTGGCTGAGACTTTGGTGAATTCTTCTTCCTGCCGGGAAATTAGGGTGACATGTGCCCATCCAAATGCCTAACAGCTACTCTCTCATTGGTTCTCCCTCTTCCCTTTCCTCCTCTGCCAAATGGGCAACCTGTGTGAACCAGGAGCTTAAAGGGGCTGTCTCTCCAAGTTGGGAGATTGATAGTAAAGCTGTTGGAAAGTCAAACCGGAGCACCAGGAGAGGGACTCTTCGTTGAGTTTTAGAAACCTTTCGTATTCACAGTGTGTCCATTCTCTAGGTTTCCCGTACATGTTATAGCTGTAGTAATATTCCCTTCAACCTGGAGAGGTGGGACCCATGGAATGGTTGCCATGCATTATTGCTTTAAAGGGTCTGCCTTTGCTCACCCAATCTCACCAATCCTCTCAGTCCCAAGTGTCCAGCCTCATGCCACATCCAGCTGTCATCGTAGATAGGGTCATTCCAGGTTGCATCAGAGACCCTGAAGGAATTGTAAAGAATTTCCCTGTTTCTTTGTTCTGTTTTTGAAATTCCTCTTTAGAGTGGGTTTGAGCTGATTCTCGCTGCCCTGTTTATGCCAGTCTAGACACACTTGATTCCCTTACGGAGACATATCAATACATAGGTTTTAAGATCCTTACTAGTCAGATCTATTCCTCTGCGGGAAATATGGGGTTTTGAGTCCCTTTCACTGAGGAAGGTGTAGGTCTTGTCTATTCCATAGTTGGTTTTTGGAACAGTACCTGTGCTTATATCAAACTCTGGTTTGATGCATCACCCCACCTCTCCTTCCCCCTTAAGCAGGCATAAGAGTGTTTTCTAAATGTGAGACTCTGTTCTCTTTCCTAACTCAGTTCATGTGTAGCCAGGTTTACAGGATCTTCCTAAGTGATATCTTATGATAAGTTTCTTTTCCTGTGTGACTTCTTTCCCTTAGAATCATCGTACCTGAATCCACTCATTTTGCTGCTACTGGTCTTAGGACATTGATTTCGTGGCTGAGGGATATTCCATCGTACGTAAGTTCCACAATGTTTGGAACCATTTTTATATTTCCTGGGATATTTCAGGTGTACCCAGGTTGAGGTTCTTGTAAGCAGTGCAGCCCTCAATTTGGGGGTGGCTCTGTCTTATGGATTTTCAGTTTCCCCAAGGTATATTCCCTAGACTGGAAGTGCCCTTGGCTCTGTAGCTCTGTTGTTTACTTGTTTTAGGGAACACAATGCACTCCTCCAGTGAGGCAGTTGGCAACTTACATCCCGCCCATCAGCATAACAAGGCTCCCTGTTCTCCAGGGCCTGTCTTGCCTTTCTGGTTTTTACACATTTTGTGGATGTCCCTTTTGACCGGTGGGAAGTGATACTTCTTTGTAGTGCAGATTTGCATTGCCCGCTTGCTTGCTTGGCCAAAAAGGGCGTATGCGTTTTCTCCTGAATATATTCAGGAGAAAACGCATACGCCCTTTTTGGCCCAGTGCATCATTGTCGAAGTTGTGCCCCTCTTCCTGTGCTTTACAGGCGATTCTAACGTACCTCTTGAAATCTGTTTCCTGCTATTCTGCCTCGCATTCAAGTCCGCCTCGTTGCCTTCCCTCAACAGATTTTTGGACGATAGTTGGCCTTGATTACTCTGCCAGTTTGTGAATTGCTGTGCCCCTGAGCTCCATTTTTCAACTCGTTTTTTGTGAGCTGAACGCAAGTCCAAACATTTGGTTCAGGACCTATACTGGTTCCCGGTGGGTGGCTGAGACTTTGGTGAATTCTTCTTCCTGCCGGGAAATTAGGGTGACATGTGCCCATCCAAATGCCTAACAGCTACTCTCTCATTGGTTCTCCCTCTTCCCTTTCCTCCTCTGCCAAATGGGCAACCTGTGTGAACCAGGAGCTTAAAGGGGCTGTCTCTCCAAGTTGGGAGATTGATAGTAAAGCTGTTGGAAAGTCAAACCGGAGCACCAGGAGAGGGACTCTTCGTTGAGTTTTAGAAACCTTTCGTATTCACAGTGTGTCCATTCTCTAGGTTTCCCGTACATGTTATAGCTGTAGTAATATTCCCTTCAACCTGGAGAGGTGGGACCCATGGAATGGTTGCCATGCATTATTGCTTTAAAGGGTCTGCCTTTGCTCACCCAATCTCACCAATCCTCTCAGTCCCAAGTGTCCAGCCTCATGCCACATCCAGCTGTCATCGTAGATAGGGTCATTCCAGGTTGCATCAGAGACCCTGAAGGAATTGTAAAGAATTTCCCTGTTTCTTTGTTCTGTTTTTGAAATTCCTCTTTAGAGTGGGTTTGAGCTGATTCTCGCTGCCCTGTTTATGCCAGTCTAGACACACTTGATTCCCTTACGGAGACATATCAATACATAGGTTTTAAGATCCTTACTAGTCAGATCTATTCCTCTGCGGGAAATATGGGGTTTTGAGTCCCTTTCACTGAGGAAGGTGTAGGTCTTGTCTATTCCATAGTTGGTTTTTGGAACAGTACCTGTGCTTATATCAAACTCTGGTTTGATGCATCACCCCACCTCTCCTTCCCCCTTAAGCAGGCATAAGAGTGTTTTCTAAATGTGAGACTCTGTTCTCTTTCCTAACTCAGTTCATGTGTAGCCAGGTTTACAGGATCTTCCTAAGTGATATCTTATGATAAGTTTCTTTTCCTGTGTGACTTCTTTCCCTTAGAATCATCGTACCTGAATCCACTCATTTTGCTGCTACTGGTCTTAGGACATTGATTTCGTGGCTGAGGGATATTCCATCGTACGTAAGTTCCACAATGTTTGGAACCATTTTTATATTTCCTGGGATATTTCAGGTGTACCCAGGTTGAGGTTCTTGTAAGCAGTGCAGCCCTCAATTTGGGGGTGGCTCTGTCTTATGGATTTTCAGTTTCCCCAAGGTATATTCCCTAGACTGGAAGTGCCCTTGGCTCTGTAGCTCTGTTGTTTACTTGTTTTAGGGAACACAATGCACTCCTCCAGTGAGGCAGTTGGCAACTTACATCCCGCCCATCAGCATAACAAGGCTCCCTGTTCTCCAGGGCCTGTCTTGCCTTTCTGGTTTTTACACATTTTGTGGATGTCCCTTTTGACCGGTGGGAAGTGATACTTCTTTGTAGGGCAGATTTGCATTGCCCGCTTGCTTGCTTGGCCAAAAAGGGCGTATGCGTTTTCTCCTGAATATATTCAGGAGAAAACGCATACGCCCTTTGTGGCCCAGTGCATCATTGTCGAAGTTGTGCCCCTCTTCCTGTGCTTTACAGGCGATTCTAACGTACCTCTTGAAATCTGTTTCCTGCTATTCTGCCTCGCATTCAAGTCCGCCTCGTTGCCTTCCCTCAACAGATTTTTGGACGATAGTTGGCCTTGATTACTCTGCCAGTTTGTGAATTGCTGTGCCCCTGAGCTCCATTTTTCAACTCGTTTTTTGTGAGCTGAACGCAAGTCCAAACATTTGGTTCAGGACCTATACTGGTTCCCGGTGGGTGGCTGAGACTTTGGTGAATTCTTCTTCCTGCCGGGAAATTAGAGTGACATGTGCCCATCCAAATGCCTAACAGCTACTCTCTCATTGGTTCTCCCTCTTCCCTTTCCTCCTCTGCCAAATGGGCAACCTGTGTGAACCAGGAGCTTAAAGGGGCTGTCTCTCCAAGTTGGGAGATTGATAGTAAAGCTGTTGGAAAGTCAAACCGGAGCACCAGGAGAGGGACTCTTCGTTGAGTTTTAGAAACCTTTCGTATTCACAGTGTGTCCATTCTCTAGGTTTCCCGTACATGTTATAGCTGTAGTAATATTCCCTTCAACCTGGAGAGGTGGGACCCATGGAATGGTTGCCATGCATTATTGCTTTAAAGGGTCTGCCTTTGCTCACCCAATCTCACCAATCCTCTCAGTCCCAAGTGTCCAGCCTCATGCCACATCCAGCTGTCATCGTAGATAGGGTCATTCCAGGTTGCATCAGAGACCCTGAAGGAATTGTAAAGAATTTCCCTGTTTCTTTGTTCTGTTTTTGAAATTCCTTTTTAGAGTGGGTTTGAGCTGATTCTCGCTGCCCTGTTTATGCCAGTCTAGACACACTTGATTCCCTTACGGAGACATATCAATACATAGGTTTTAAGATCCTTACTAGTCAGATCTATTCCTCTGCGGGAAATATGGGGTTTTGAGTCCCTTTCACTGAGGAAGGTGTAGGTCTTGTCTATTCCATAGTTGGTTTTTGGAACAGTACCTGTGCTTATATCAAACTCTGGTTTGATGCATCACCCCACCTCTCCTTCCCCCTTAAGCAGGCATAAGAGTGTTTTCTAAATGTGAGACTCTGTTCTCTTTCCTAACTCAGTTCATGTGTTGCCAGGTTTACAGGATCTTCCTAAGTGATATCTTATGATAAGTTTCTTTTCCTGTGTGACTTCTTTCCCTTAGAATCATCGTACCTGAATCCACTCATTTTGCTGCTACTGGTCTTAGGACATTGATTTCGTGGCTGAGGGATATTCCATCGTACGTAAGTTCCACAATGTTTGGAACCATTTTTATATTTCCTGGGATATTTCAGGTGTACCCAGGTTGAGGTTCTTGTAAGCAGTGCAGCCCTCAATTTGGGGGTGGCTCTGTCTTATGGATTTTCAGTTTCCCCAAGGTATATTCCCTAGACTGGAAGTGCCCTTGGCTCTGTAGCTCTGTTGTTTACTTGTTTTAGGGAACACAATGCACTCCTCCAGTGAGGCAGTTGGCAACTTACATCCCGCCCATCAGCATAACAAGGCTCCCTGTTCTCCAGGGCCTGTCTTGCCTTTCTGGTTTTTACACATTTTGTGGATGTCCCTTTTGACCGGTGGGAAGTGATACTTCTTTGTAGTGCAGATTTGCATTGCCCGCTTGCTTGCTTGGCCAAAAAGGGCGTATGCGTTTTCTCCTGAATATATTCAGGAGAAAACGCATACGCCCTTTGTGGCCCAGTGCATCATTGTCGAAGTTGTGCCCCTCTTCCTGTGCTTTACAGGCGATTCTAACGTACCTCTTGAAATCTGTTTCCTGCTATTCTGCCTCGCATTCAAGTCCGCCTCGTTGCCTTCCCTCAACAGATTTTTGGACGATAGTTGGCCTTGATTACTCTGCCAGTTTGTGAATTGCTGTGCCCCTGAGCTCCATTTTTCAACTCGTTTTTTGTGAGCTGAACGCAAGTCCAAACATTTGGTTCAGGACCTATACTGGTTCCCGGTGGGTGGCTGAGACTTTGGTGAATTCTTCTTCCTGCCGGGAAATTAGAGTGACATGTGCCCATCCAAATGCCTAACAGCTACTCTCTCATTGGTTCTCCCTCTTCCCTTTCCTCCTCTGCCAAATGGGCAACCTGTGTGAACCAGGAGCTTAAAGGGGCTGTCTCTCCAAGTTGGGAGATTGATAGTAAAGCTGTTGGAAAGTCAAACCGGAGCACCAGGAGAGGGACTCTTCGTTGAGTTTTAGAAACCTTTCGTATTCACAGTGTGTCCATTCTCTAGGTTTCCCGTACATGTTATAGCTGTAGTAATATTCCCTTCAACCTGGAGAGGTGGGACCCATGGAATGGTTGCCATGCATTATTGCTTTAAAGGGTCTGCCTTTGCTCACCCAATCTCACCAATCCTCTCAGTCCCAAGTGTCCAGCCTCATGCCACATCCAGCTGTCATCGTAGATAGGGTCATTCCAGGTTGCATCAGAGACCCTGAAGGAATTGTAAAGAATTTCCCTGTTTCTTTGTTCTGTTTTTGAAATTCCTTTTTAGAGTGGGTTTGAGCTGATTCTCGCTGCCCTGTTTATGCCAGTCTAGACACACTTGATTCCCTTACGGAGACATATCAATACATAGGTTTTAAGATTCTTACTAGTCAGATCTATTCCTCTGCGGGAAATATGGGGTTTTGAGTCCCTTTCACTGAGGAAGGTGTAGGTCTTGTCTATTCCATAGTTGGTTTTTGGAACAGTACCTGTGCTTATATCAAACTCTGGTTTGATGCATCACCCCACCTCTCCTTCCCCCTTAAGCAGGCATAAGAGTGTTTTCTAAATGTGAGACTCTGTTCTCTTTCCTAACTCAGTTCATGTGTAGCCATGTTTACAGGATCTTCCTAAGTGATATCTTATGATAAGTTTCTTTTCCTGTGTGACTTCTTTCCCTTAGAATCATCGTACCTGAATCCACTCATTTTGCTGCTACTGGTCTTATGACATTGATTTCGTGGCTGAGGGATATTCCATCGTACGTAAGTTCCACAATGTTTGGAACCATTTTTATATTTCCTGGGATATTTCAGGTGTACCCAGGTTGAGGTTCTTGTAAGCAGTGCAGCCCTCAATTTGGGGGTGGCTCTGTCTTATGGATTTTCAGTTTCCCCAAGGTATATTCCCTAGACTGGAAGTGCACTTGGCTCTGTAGCTCTGTTGTTTACTTGTTTTAGGGAACACAATGCACTCCTCCAGTGAGGCAGTTGGCAACTTACATCCCGCCCATCAGCATAACAAGGCTCCCTGTTCTCCAGGGCCTGTCTTGCCTTTCTGGTTTTTACACATTTTGTGGATGTCCCTTTTGACCGGTGGGAAGTGATACTTCTTTGTAGTGCAGATTTGCATTGCCCGCTTGCTTGCTTGGCCAAAAAGGGCGTATGCGTTTTCTCCTGAATATATTCAGGAGAAAACGCATACGCCCTTTTTGGCCCAGTGCATCATTGTCGAAGTTGTGCCCCTCTTCCTGTGCTTTACAGGCGATTCTAACGTACCTCTTGAAATCTGTTTCCTGCTATTCTGCCTCGCATTCAAGTCCGCCTCGTTGCCTTCCCTCAACAGATTTTTGGACGATAGTTGGCCTTGATTACTCTGCCAGTTTGTGAATTGCTGTGCCCCTGAGCTCCATTTTTCAACTCGTTTTTTGTGAGCTGAACGCAAGTCCAAACATTTGGTTCAGGACCTATACTGGTTCCCGGTGGGTGGCTGAGACTTTGGTGAATTCTTCTTCCTGCCGGGAAATTAGAGTGACATGTACCCATCCAAATGCCTAACAGCTACTCTCTCATTGGTTCTCCCTCTTCCCTTTCCTCCTCTGCCAAATGGGCAACCTGTGTGAACCAGGAGCTTAAAGGGGCTGTCTCTCCAAGTTGGGAGATTGATAGTAAAGCTGTTGGAAAGTCAAACCGGAGCACCAGGAGAGGGACTCTTCGTTGAGTTTTAGAAACCTTTCGTATTCACAGTGTGTCCATTCTCTAGGTTTCCCGTACATGTTATAGCTGTAGTAATATTCCCTTCAACCTGGAGAGGTGGGACCCATGGAATGGTTGCCATGCATTATTGCTTTAAAGGGTCTGCCTTTGCTCACCCAATCTCACCAATCCTCTCAGTCCCAAGTGTCCAGCCTCATGCCACATCCAGCTGTCATCGTAGATAGGGTCATTCCAGGTTGCATCAGAGACCCTGAAGGAATTGTAAAGAATTTCCCTGTTTCTTTGTTCTGTTTTTGAAATTCCTTTTTAGAGTGGGTTTGAGCTGATTCTCGCTGCCCTGTTTATGCCAGTCTAGACACACTTGATTCCCTTACGGAGACATATCAATACATAGGTTTTAAGATTCTTACTAGTCAGATCTATTCCTCTGCGGGAAATATGGGGTTTTGAGTCCCTTTCACTGAGGAAGGTGTAGGTCTTGTCTATTCCATAGTTGGTTTTTGGAACAGTACCTGTGCTTATATCAAACTCTGGTTTGATGCATCACCCCACCTCTCCTTCCCCCTTAAGCAGGCATAAGAGTGTTTTCTAAATGTGAGACTCTGTTCTCTTTCCTAACTCAGTTCATGTGTAGCCATGTTTACAGGATCTTCCTAAGTGATATCTTATGATAAGTTTCTTTTCCTGTGTGACTTCTTTCCCTTAGAATCATCGTACCTGAATCCACTCATTTTGCTGCTACTGGTCTTATGACATTGATTTCGTGGCTGAGGGATATTCCATCGTACGTAAGTTCCACAATGTTTGGAACCATTTTTATATTTCCTGGGATATTTCAGGTGTACCCAGGTTGAGGTTCTTGTAAGCAGTGCAGCCCTCAATTTGGGGGTGGCTCTGTCTTATGGATTTTCAGTTTCCCCAAGGTATATTCCCTAGACTGGAAGTGCACTTGGCTCTGTAGCTCTGTTGTTTACTTGTTTTAGGGAACACAATGCACTCCTCCAGTGAGGCAGTTGGCAACTTACATCCCGCCCATCAGCATAACAAGGCTCCCTGTTCTCCAGGGCCTGTCTTGCCTTTCTGGTTTTTACACATTTTGTGGATGTCCCTTTTGACCGGTGGGAAGTGATACTTCTTTGTAGTGCAGATTTGCATTGCCCGCTTGCTTGCTTGGCCAAAAAGGGCGTATGCGTTTTCTCCTGAATATATTCAGGAGAAAACGCATACGCCCTTTTTGGCCCAGTGCATCATTGTCGAAGTTGTGCCCCTCTTCCTGTGCTTTACAGGCGATTCTAACGTACCTCTTGAAATCTGTTTCCTGCTATTCTGCCTCGCATTCAAGTCCGCCTCGTTGCCTTCCCTCAACAGATTTTTGGACGATAGTTGGCCTTGATTACTCTGCCAGTTTGTGAATTGCTGTGCCCCTGAGCTCCATTTTTCAACTCGTTTTTTGTGAGCTGAACGCAAGTCCAAACATTTGGTTCAGGACCTATACTGGTTCCCGGTGGGTGGCTGAGACTTTGGTGAATTCTTCTTCCTGCCGGGAAATTAGAGTGACATGTACCCATCCAAATGCCTAACAGCTACTCTCTCATTGGTTCTCCCTCTTCCCTTTCCTCCTCTGCCAAATGGGCAACCTGTGTGAACCAGGAGCTTAAAGGGGCTGTCTCTCCAAGTTGGGAGATTGATAGTAAAGCTGTTGGAAAGTCAAACCGGAGCACCAGGAGAGGGACTCTTCGTTGAGTTTTAGAAACCTTTCGTATTCACAGTGTGTCCATTCTCTAGGTTTCCCGTACATGTTATAGCTGTAGTAATATTCCCTTCAACCTGGAGAGGTGGGACCCATGGAATGGTTGCCATGCATTATTGCTTTAAAGGGTCTGCCTTTGCTCACCCAATCTCACCAATCCTCTCAGTCCCAAGTGTCCAGCCTCATGCCACATCCAGCTGTCATCGTAGATAGGGTCATTCCAGGTTGCATCAGAGACCCTGAAGGAATTGTAAAGAATTTCCCTGTTTCTTTGTTCTGTTTTTGAAATTCCTTTTTAGAGTGGGTTTGAGCTGATTCTCGCTGCCCTGTTTATGCCAGTCTAGACACACTTGATTCCCTTACGGAGACATATCAATACATAGGTTTTAAGATCCTTACTAGTCAGATCTATTCCTCTGCGGGAAATATGGGGTTTTGAGTCCCTTTCACTGAGGAAGGTGTAGGTCTTGTCTATTCCATAGTTGGTTTTTGGAACAGTACCTGTGCTTATATCAAACTCTGGTTTGATGCATCACCCCACCTCTCCTTCCCCCTTAAGCAGGCATAAGAGTGTTTTCTAAATGTGAGACTCTGTTCTCTTTCCTAACTCAGTTCATGTGTTGCCATGTTTACAGGATCTTCCTAAGTGATATCTTATGATAAGTTTCTTTTCCTGTGTGACTTCTTTCCCTTAGAATCATCGTACCTGAATCCACTCATTTTGCTGCTACTGGTCTTATGACATTGATTTCGTGGCTGAGGGATATTCCATCGTACGTAAGTTCCACAATGTTTGGAACCATTTTTATATTTCCTGGGATATTTCAGGTGTACCCAGGTTGAGGTTCTTGTAAGCAGTGCAGCCCTCAATTTGGGGGTGGCTCTGTCTTATGGATTTTCAGTTTCCCCAAGGTATATTCCCTAGACTGGAAGTGCCCTTGGCTCTGTAGCTCTGTTGTTTACTTGTTTTAGGGAACACAATGCACTCCTCCAGTGAGGCAGTTGGCAACTTACATCCCGCCCATCAGCATAACAAGGCTCCCTGTTCTCCAGGGCCTGTCTTGCCTTTCTGGTTTTTACACATTTTGTGGATGTCCCTTTTGACCGGTGGGAAGTGATACTTCTTTGTAGTGCAGATTTGCATTGCCCGCTTGCTTGCTTGGCCAAAAAGGGCGTATGCGTTTTCTCCTGAATATATTCAGGAGAAAACGCATACGCCCTTTTTGGCCCAGTGCATCATTGTCGAAGTTGTGCCCCTCTTCCTGTGCTTTACAGGCGATTCTAACGTACCTCTTGAAATCTGTTTCCTGCTATTCTGCCTCGCATTCAAGTCCGCCTCGTTGCCTTCCCTCAACAGATTTTTGGACGATAGTTGGCCTTGATTACTCTGCCAGTTTGTGAATTGCTGTGCCCCTGAGCTCCATTTTTCAACTCGTTTTTTGTGAGCTGAACGCAAGTCCAAACATTTGGTTCAGGACCTATACTGGTTCCCGGTGGGTGGCTGAGACTTTGGTGAATTCTTCTTCCTGCCGGGAAATTAGAGTGACATGTGCCCATCCAAATGCCTAACAGCTACTCTCTCATTGGTTCTCCCTCTTCCCTTTCCTCCTCTGCCAAATGGGCAACCTGTGTGAACCAGGAGCTTAAAGGGGCTGTCTCTCCAAGTTGGGAGATTGATAGTAAAGCTGTTGGAAAGTCAAACCGGAGCACCAGGAGAGGGACTCTTCGTTGAGTTTTAGAAACCTTTCGTATTCACAGTGTGTCCATTCTCTAGGTTTCCCGTACATGTTATAGCTGTAGTAATATTCCCTTCAACCTGGAGAGGTGGGACCCATGGAATGGTTGCCATGCATTATTGCTTTAAAGGGTCTGCCTTTGCTCACCCAATCTCACCAATCCTCTCAGTCCCAAGTGTCCAGCCTCATGCCACATCCAGCTGTCATCGTAGATAGGGTCATTCCAGGTTGCATCAGAGACCCTGAAGGAATTGTAAAGAATTTCCCTGTTTCTTTGTTCTGTTTTTGAAATTCCTTTTTAGAGTGGGTTTGAGCTGATTCTCGCTGCCCTGTTTATGCCAGTCTAGACACACTTGATTCCCTTACGGAGACATATCAATACATAGGTTTTAAGATCCTTACTAGTCAGATCTATTCCTCTGCGGGAAATATGGGGTTTTGAGTCCCTTTCACTGAGGAAGGTGTAGGTCTTGTCTATTCCATAGTTGGTTTTTGGAACAGTACCTGTGCTTATATCAAACTCTGGTTTGATGCATCACCCCACCTCTCCTTCCCCCTTAAGCAGGCATAAGAGTGTTTTCTAAATGTGAGACTCTGTTCTCTTTCCTAACTCAGTTCATGTGTTGCCATGTTTACAGGATCTTCCTAAGTGATATCTTATGATAAGTTTCTTTTCCTGTGTGACTTCTTTCCCTTAGAATCATCGTACCTGAATCCACTCATTTTGCTGCTACTGGTCTTCTGACATTGATTTCGTGGCTGAGGGATATTCCATCGTACGTAAGTTCCACAATGTTTGGAACCATTTTTATATTTCCTGGGATATTTCAGGTGTACCCAGGTTGAGGTTCTTGTAAGCAGTGCAGCCCCCAATTTGGGGGTGGCTCTGTCTTATGGATTTTCAGTTTCCCCAAGGTATATTCCCTAGACTGGAAGTGCCCTTGGCTCTGTAGCTCTGTTGTTTACTTGTTTTAGGGAACACAATGCACTCCTCCAGTGAGGCAGTTGGCAACTTACATCCCGCCCATCAGCATAACAAGGCTCCCTGTTCTCCAGGGCCTGTCTTGCCTTTCTGGTTTTTACACATTTTGTGGATGTCCCTTTTGACCGGTGGGAAGTGATACTTCTTTGTAGTGCAGATTTGCATTGCCCGCTTGCTTGCTTGGCCAAAAAGGGCGTATGCGTTTTCTCCTGAATATATTCAGGAGAAAACGCATACGCCCTTTGTGGCCCAGTGCATCATTGTCGAAGTTGTGCCCCTCTTCCTGTGCTTTACAGGCGATTCTAACGTACCTCTTGAAATCTGTTTCCTGCTATTCTGCCTCGCATTCAAGTCCGCCTCGTTGCCTTCCCTCAACAGATTTTTGGACGATAGTTGGCCTTGATTACTCTGCCAGTTTGTGAATTGCTGTGCCCCTGAGCTCCATTTTTCAACTCGTTTTTTGTGAGCTGAACGCAAGTCCAAACATTTGGTTCAGGACCTATACTGGTTCCCGGTGGGTGGCTGAGACTTTGGTGAATTCTTCTTCCTGCCGGGAAATTAGAGTGACATGTGCCCATCCAAATGCCTAACAGCTACTCTCTCATTGGTTCTCCCTCTTCCCTTTCCTCCTCTGCCAAATGGGCAACCTGTGTGAACCAGGAGCTTAAAGGGGCTGTCTCTCCAAGTTGGGAGATTGATAGTAAAGCTGTTGGAAAGTCAAACCGGAGCACCAGGAGAGGGACTCTTCGTTGAGTTTTAGAAACCTTTCGTATTCACAGTGTGTCCATTCTCTAGGTTTCCCGTACATGTTATAGCTGTAGTAATATTCCCTTCAACCTGGAGAGGTGGGACCCATGGAATGGTTGCCATGCATTATTGCTTTAAAGGGTCTGCCTTTGCTCACCCAATCTCACCAATCCTCTCAGTCCCAAGTGTCCAGCCTCATGCCACATCCAGCTGTCATCGTAGATAGGGTCATTCCAGGTTGCATCAGAGACCCTGAAGGAATTGTAAAGAATTTCCCTGTTTCTTTGTTCTGTTTTTGAAATTCCTTTTTAGAGTGGGTTTGAGCTGATTCTCGCTGCCCTGTTTATGCCAGTCTAGACACACTTGATTCCCTTACGGAGACATATCAATACATAGGTTTTAAGATCCTTACTAGTCAGATCTATTCCTCTGCGGGAAATATGGGGTTTTGAGTCCCTTTCACTGAGGAAGGTGTAGGTCTTGTCTATTCCATAGTTGGTTTTTGGAACAGTACCTGTGCTTATATCAAACTCTGGTTTGATGCATCACCCCACCTCTCCTTCCCCCTTAAGCAGGCATAAGAGTGTTTTCTAAATGTGAGACTCTGTTCTCTTTCCTAACTCAGTTCATGTGTTGCCATGTTTACAGGATCTTCCTAAGTGATATCTTATGATAAGTTTCTTTTCCTGTGTGACTTCTTTCCCTTAGAATCATCGTACCTGAATCCACTCATTTTGCTGCTACTGGTCTTATGACATTGATTTCGTGGCTGAGGGATATTCCATCGTACGTAAGTTCCACAATGTTTGGAACCATTTTTATATTTCCTGGGATATTTCAGGTGTACCCAGGTTGAGGTTCTTGTAAGCAGTGCAGCCCTCAATTTGGGGGTGGCTCTGTCTTATGGATTTTCAGTTTCCCCAAGGTATATTCCCTAGACTGGAAGTGCCCTTGGCTCTGTAGCTCTGTTGTTTACTTGTTTTAGGGAACACAATGCACTCCTCCAGTGAGGCAGTTGGCAACTTACATCCCGCCCATCAGCATAACAAGGCTCCCTGTTCTCCAGGGCCTGTCTTGCCTTTCTGGTTTTTACACATTTTGTGGATGTCCCTTTTGACCGGTGGGAAGTGATACTTCTTTGTAGTGCAGATTTGCATTGCCCGCTTGCTTGCTTGGCCAAAAAGGGCGTATGCGTTTTCTCCTGAATATATTCAGGAGAAAACGCATACGCCCTTTTTGGCCCAGTGCATCATTGTCGAAGTTGTGCCCCTCTTCCTGTGCTTTACAGGCGATTCTAACGTACCTCTTGAAATCTGTTTCCTGCTATTCTGCCTCGCATTCAAGTCCGCCTCGTTGCCTTCCCTCAACAGATTTTTGGACGATAGTTGGCCTTGATTACTCTGCCAGTTTGTGAATTGCTGTGCCCCTGAGCTCCATTTTTCAACTCGTTTTTTGTGAGCTGAACGCAAGTCCAAACATTTGGTTCAGGACCTATACTGGTTCCCGGTGGGTGGCTGAGACTTTGGTGAATTCTTCTTCCTGCCGGGAAATTAGAGTGACATGTGCCCATCCAAATGCCTAACAGCTACTCTCTCATTGGTTCTCCCTCTTCCCTTTCCTCCTCTGCCAAATGGGCAACCTGTGTGAACCAGGAGCTTAAAGGGGCTGTCTCTCCAAGTTGGGAGATTGATAGTAAAGCTGTTGGAAAGTCAAACCGGAGCACCAGGAGAGGGACTCTTCGTTGAGTTTTAGAAACCTTTCGTATTCACAGTGTGTCCATTCTCTAGGTTTCCCGTACATGTTATAGCTGTAGTAATATTCCCTTCAACCTGGAGAGGTGGGACCCATGGAATGGTTGCCATGCATTATTGCTTTAAAGGGTCTGCCTTTGCTCACCCAATCTCACCAATCCTCTCAGTCCCAAGTGTCCAGCCTCATGCCACATCCAGCTGTCATCGTAGATAGGGTCATTCCAGGTTGCATCAGAGACCCTGAAGGAATTGTAAAGAATTTCCCTGTTTCTTTGTTCTGTTTTTGAAATTCCTTTTTAGAGTGGGTTTGAGCTGATTCTCGCTGCCCTGTTTATGCCAGTCTAGACACACTTGATTCCCTTACGGAGACATATCAATACATAGGTTTTAAGATCCTTACTAGTCAGATCTATTCCTCTGCGGGAAATATGGGGTTTTGAGTCCCTTTCACTGAGGAAGGTGTAGGTCTTGTCTATTCCATAGTTGGTTTTTGGAACAGTACCTGTGCTTATATCAAACTCTGGTTTGATGCATCACCCCACCTCTCCTTCCCCCTTAAGCAGGCATAAGAGTGTTTTCTAAATGTGAGACTCTGTTCTCTTTCCTAACTCAGTTCATGTGTTGCCATGTTTACAGGATCTTCCTAAGTGATATCTTATGATAAGTTTCTTTTCCTGTGTGACTTCTTTCCCTTAGAATCATCGTACCTGAATCCACTCATTTTGCTGCTACTGGTCTTAGGACATTGATTTCGTGGCTGAGGGATATTCCATCGTACGTAAGTTCCACAATGTTTGGAACCATTTTTATATTTCCTGGGATATTTCAGGTGTACCCAGGTTGAGGTTCTTGTAAGCAGTGCAGCCCTCAATTTGGGGGTGGCTCTGTCTTATGGATTTTCAGTTTCCCCAAGGTATATTCCCTAGACTGGAAGTGCCCTTGGCTCTGTAGCTCTGTTGTTTACTTGTTTTAGGGAACACAATGCACTCCTCCAGTGAGGCAGTTGGCAACTTACATCCCGCCCATCAGCATAACAAGGCTCCCTGTTCTCCAGGGCCTGTCTTGCCTTTCTGGTTTTTACACATTTTGTGGATGTCCCTTTTGACCGGTGGGAAGTGATACTTCTTTGTAGTGCAGATTTGCATTGCCCGCTTGCTTGCTTGGCCAAAAAGGGCGTATGCGTTTTCTCCTGAATATATTCAGGAGAAAACGCATACGCCCTTTTTGGCCCAGTGCATCATTGTCGAAGTTGTGCCCCTCTTCCTGTGCTTTACAGGCGATTCTAACGTACCTCTTGAAATCTGTTTCCTGCTATTCTGCCTCGCATTCAAGTCCGCCTCGTTGCCTTCCCTCAACAGATTTTTGGACGATAGTTGGCCTTGATTACTCTGCCAGTTTGTGAATTGCTGTGCCCCTGAGCTCCATTTTTCAACTCGTTTTTTGTGAGCTGAACGCAAGTCCAAACATTTGGTTCAGGACCTATACTGGTTCCCGGTGGGTGGCTGAGACTTTGGTGAATTCTTCTTCCTGCCGGGAAATTAGAGTGACATGTGCCCATCCAAATGCCTAACAGCTACTCTCTCATTGGTTCTCCCTCTTCCCTTTCCTCCTCTGCCAAATGGGCAACCTGTGTGAACCAGGAGCTTAAAGGGGCTGTCTCTCCAAGTTGGGAGATTGATAGTAAAGCTGTTGGAAAGTCAAACCGGAGCACCAGGAGAGGGACTCTTCGTTGAGTTTTAGAAACCTTTCGTATTCACAGTGTGTCCATTCTCTAGGTTTCCCGTACATGTTATAGCTGTAGTAATATTCCCTTCAACCTGGAGAGGTGGGACCCATGGAATGGTTGCCATGCATTATTGCTTTAAAGGGTCTGCCTTTGCTCACCCAATCTCACCAATCCTCTCAGTCCCAAGTGTCCAGCCTCATGCCACATCCAGCTGTCATCGTAGATAGGGTCATTCCAGGTTGCATCAGAGACCCTGAAGGAATTGTAAAGAATTTCCCTGTTTCTTTGTTCTGTTTTTGAAATTCCTTTTTAGAGTGGGTTTGAGCTGATTCTCGCTGCCCTGTTTATGCCAGTCTAGACACACTTGATTCCCTTACGGAGACATATCAATACATAGGTTTTAAGATCCTTACTAGTCAGATCTATTCCTCTGCGGGAAATATGGGGTTTTGAGTCCCTTTCACTGAGGAAGGTGTAGGTCTTGTCTATTCCATAGTTGGTTTTTGGAACAGTACCTGTGCTTATATCAAACTCTGGTTTGATGCATCACCCCACCTCTCCTTCCCCCTTAAGCAGGCTTAAGAGTGTTTTCTAAATGTGAGACTCTGTTCTCTTTCCTAACTCAGTTCATGTGTTGCCATGTTTACAGGATCTTCCTAAGTGATATCTTATGATAAGTTTCTTTTCCTGTGTGACTTCTTTCCCTTAGAATCATCGTACCTGAATCCACTCATTTTGCTGCTACTGGTCTTAGGACATTGATTTCGTGGCTGAGGGATATTCCATCGTACGTAAGTTCCACAATGTTTGGAACCATTTTTATATTTCCTGGGATATTTCAGGTGTACCCAGGTTGAGGTTCTTGTAAGCAGTGCAGCCCTCAATTTGGGGGTGGCTCTGTCTTATGGATTTTCAGTTTCCCCAAGGTATATTCCCTAGACTGGAAGTGCCCTTGGCTCTGTAGCTCTGTTGTTTACTTGTTTTAGGGAACACAATGCACTCCTCCTGTGAGGCAGTTGGCAACTTACATCCCGCCCATCAGCATAACAAGGCTCCCTGTTCTCCAGGGCCTGTCTTGCCTTTCTGGTTTTTACACATTTTGTGGATGTCCCTTTTGACCGGTGGGAAGTGATACTTCTTTGTAGTGCAGATTTGCATTGCCCGCTTGCTTGCTTGGCCAAAAAGGGCGTATGCGTTTTCTCCTGAATATATTCAGGAGAAAACGCATACGCCCTTTTTGGCCCAGTGCATCATTGTCGAAGTTGTGCCCCTCTTCCTGTGCTTTACAGGCGATTCTAACGTACCTCTTGAAATCTGTTTCCTGCTATTCTGCCTCGCATTCAAGTCCGCCTCGTTGCCTTCCCTCAACAGATTTTTGGACGATAGTTGGCCTTGATTACTCTGCCAGTTTGTGAATTGCTGTGCCCCTGAGCTCCATTTTTCAACTCGTTTTTTGTGAGCTGAACGCAAGTCCAAACATTTGGTTCAGGACCTATACTGGTTCCCGGTGGGTGGCTGAGACTTTGGTGAATTCTTCTTCCTGCCGGGAAATTAGAGTGACATGTGCCCATCCAAATGCCTAACAGCTACTCTCTCATTGGTTCTCCCTCTTCCCTTTCCTCCTCTGCCAAATGGGCAACCTGTGTGAACCAGGAGCTTAAAGGGGCTGTCTCTCCAAGTTGGGAGATTGATAGTAAAGCTGTTGGAAAGTCAAACCGGAGCACCAGGAGAGGGACTCTTCGTTGAGTTTTAGAAACCTTTCGTATTCACAGTGTGTCCATTCTCTAGGTTTCCCGTACATGTTATAGCTGTAGTAATATTCCCTTCAACCTGGAGAGGTGGGACCCATGGAATGGTTGCCATGCATTATTGCTTTAAAGGGTCTGCCTTTGCTCACCCAATCTCACCAATCCTCTCAGTCCCAAGTGTCCAGCCTCATGCCACATCCAGCTGTCATCGTAGATAGGGTCATTCCAGGTTGCATCAGAGACCCTGAAGGAATTGTAAAGAATTTCCCTGTTTCTTTGTTCTGTTTTTGAAATTCCTTTTTAGAGTGGGTTTGAGCTAATTCTCGCTGCCCTGTTTATGCCAGTCTAGACACACTTGATTCCCTTACGGAGACATATCAATACATAGGTTTTAAGATCCTTACTAGTCAGATCTATTCCTCTGCGGGAAATATGGGGTTTTGAGTCCCTTTCACTGAGGAAGGTGTAGGTCTTGTCTATTCCATAGTTGGTTTTTGGAACAGTACCTGTGCTTATATCAAACTCTGGTTTGATGCATCACCCCACCTCTCCTTCCCCCTTAAGCAGGCATAAGAGTGTTTTCTAAATGTGAGACTCTGTTCTCTTTCCTAACTCAGTTCATGTGTTGCCATGTTTACAGGATCTTCCTAAGTGATATCTTATGATAAGTTTCTTTTCCTGTGTGACTTCTTTCCCTTAGAATCATCGTACCTGAATCCACTCATTTTGCTGCTACTGGTCTTATGACATTGATTTCGTGGCTGAGGGATATTCCATCGTACGTAAGTTCCACAATGTTTGGAACCATTTTTATATTTCCTGGGATATTTCAGGTGTACCCAGGTTGAGGTTCTTGTAAGCAGTGCAGCCCTCAATTTGGGGGTGGCTCTGTCTTATGGATTTTCAGTTTCCCCAAGGTATATTCCCTAGACTGGAAGTGCCCTTGGCTCTGTAGCTCTGTTGTTTACTTGTTTTAGGGAACACAATGCACTCCTCCAGTGAGGCAGTTGGCAACTTACATCCCGCCCATCAGCATAACAAGGCTCCCTGTTCTCCAGGGCCTGTCTTGCCTTTCTGGTTTTTACACATTTTGTGGATGTCCCTTTTGACCGGTGGGAAGTGATACTTCTTTGTAGTGCAGATTTGCATTGCCCGCTTGCTTGCTTGGCCAAAAAGGGCGTATGCGTTTTCTCCTGAATATATTCAGGAGAAAACGCATACGCCCTTTTTGGCCCAGTGCATCATTGTCGAAGTTGTGCCCCTCTTCCTGTGCTTTACAGGCGATTCTAACGTACCTCTTGAAATCTGTTTCCTGCTATTCTGCCTCGCATTCAAGTCCGCCTCGTTGCCTTCCCTCAACAGATTTTTGGACGATAGTTGGCCTTGATTACTCTGCCAGTTTGTGAATTGCTGTGCCCCTGAGCTCCATTTTTCAACTCGTTTTTTGTGAGCTGAACGCAAGTCCAAACATTTGGTTCAGGACCTATACTGGTTCCCGGTGGGTGGCTGAGACTTTGGTGAATTCTTCTTCCTGCCGGGAAATTAGAGTGACATGTGCCCATCCAAATGCCTAACAGCTACTCTCTCATTGGTTCTCCCTCTTCCCTTTCCTCCTCTGCCAAATGGGCAACCTGTGTGAACCAGGAGCTTAAAGGGGCTGTCTCTCCAAGTTGGGAGATTGATAGTAAAGCTGTTGGAAAGTCAAACCGGAGCACCAGGAGAGGGACTCTTTGTTGAGTTTTAGAAACCTTTCGTATTCACAGTGTGTCCATTCTCTAGGTTTCCCGTACATGTTATAGCTGTAGTAATATTCCCTTCAACCTGGAGAGGTGGGACCCATGGAATGGTTGCCATGCATTATTGCTTTAAAGGGTCTGCCTTTGCTCACCCAATCTCACCAATCCTCTCAGTCCCAAGTGTCCAGCCTCATGCCACATCCAGCTGTCATCGTAGATAGGGTCATTCCAGGTTGCATCAGAGACCCTGAAGGAATTGTAAAGAATTTCCCTGTTTCTTTGTTCTGTTTTTGAAATTCCTTTTTAGAGTGGGTTTGAGCTGATTCTCGCTGCCCTGTTTATGCCAGTCTAGACACACTTGATTCCCTTACGGAGACATATCAATACATAGGTTTTAAGATCCTTACTAGTCAGATCTATTCCTCTGCGGGAAATATGGGGTTTTGAGTCCCTTTCACTGAGGAAGGTGTAGGTCTTGTCTATTCCATAGTTGGTTTTTGGAACAGTACCTGTGCTTATATCAAACTCTGGTTTGATGCATCACCCCACCTCTCCTTCCCCCTTAAGCAGGCATAAGAGTGTTTTCTAAATGTGAGACTCTGTTCTCTTTCCTAACTCAGTTCATGTGTAGCCAGGTTTACAGGATCTTCCTAAGTGATATCTTATGATAAGTTTCTTTTCCTGTGTGACTTCTTTCCCTTAGAATCATCGTACCTGAATCCACTCATTTTGCTGCTACTGGTCTTAGGACATTGATTTCGTGGCTGAGGGATATTCCATCGTACGTAAGTTCCACAATGTTTGGAACCATTTTTATATTTCCTGGGATATTTCAGGTGTACCCAGGTTGAGGTTCTTGTAAGCAGTGCAGCCCTCAATTTGGGGGTGGCTCTGTCTTATGGATTTTCAGTTTCCCCAAGGTATATTCCCTAGACTGGAAGTGCCCTTGGCTCTGTAGCTCTGTTGTTTACTTGTTTTAGGGAACACAATGCACTCCTCCAGTGAGGCAGTTGGCAACTTACATCCCGCCCATCAGCATAACAAGGCTCCCTGTTCTCCAGGGCCTGTCTTGCCTTTCTGGTTTTTACACATTTTGTGGATGTCCCTTTTGACCGGTGGGAAGTGATACTTCTTTGTAGTGCAGATTTGCATTGCCCGCTTGCTTGCTTGGCCAAAAAGGGCGTATGCGTTTTCTCCTGAATATATTCAGGAGAAAACGCATACGCCCTTTTTGGCCCAGTGCATCATTGTCGAAGTTGTGCCCCTCTTCTTGTGCTTTACAGGCGATTCTAACGTACCTCTTGAAATCTGTTTCCTGCTATTCTGCCTCGCATTCAAGTCCGCCTCGTTGCCTTCCCTCAACAGATTTTTGGACGATAGTTGGCCTTGATTACTCTGCCAGTTTGTGAATTGCTGTGCCCCTGAGCTCCATTTTTCAACTCGTTTTTTGTGAGCTGAACGCAAGTCCAAACATTTGGTTCAGGACCTATACTGGTTCCCGGTGGGTGGCTGAGACTTTGGTGAATTCTTCTTCCTGCCGGGAAATTAGAGTGACATGTGCCCATCCAAATGCCTAACAGCTACTCTCTCATTGGTTCTCCCTCTTCCCTTTCCTCCTCTGCCAAATGGGCAACCTGTGTGAACCAGGAGCTTAAAGGGGCTGTCTCTCCAAGTTGGGAGATTGATAGTAAAGCTGTTGGAAAGTCAAACCGGAGCACCAGGAGAGGGACTCTTCGTTGAGTTTTAGAAACCTTTCGTATTCACAGTGTGTCCATTCTCTAGGTTTCCCGTACATGTTATAGCTGTAGTAATATTCCCTTCAACCTGGAGAGGTGGGACCCATGGAATGGTTGCCATGCATTATTGCTTTAAAGGGTCTGCCTTTGCTCACCCAATCTCACCAATCCTCTCAGTCCCAAGTGTCCAGCCTCATGCCACATCCAGCTGTCATCGTAGATAGGGTCATTCCAGGTTGCATCAGAGACCCTGAAGGAATTGTAAAGAATTTCCCTGTTTCTTTGTTCTGTTTTTGAAATTCCTTTTTAGAGTGGGTTTGAGCTGATTCTCGCTGCCCTGTTTATGCCAGTCTAGACACACTTGATTCCCTTACGGAGACATATCAATACATAGGTTTTAAGATCCTTACTAGTCAGATCTATTCCTCTGCGGGAAATATGGGGTTTTGAGTCCCTTTCACTGAGGAAGGTGTAGGTCTTGTCTATTCCATAGTTGGTTTTTGGAACAGTACCTGTGCTTATATCAAACTCTGGTTTGATGCATCACCCCACCTCTCCTTCCCCCTTAAGCAGGCATAAGAGTGTTTTCTAAATGTGAGACTCTGTTCTCTTTCCTAACTCAGTTCATGTGTAGCCAGGTTTACAGGATCTTCCTAAGTGATATCTTATGATAAGTTTCTTTTCCTGTGTGACTTCTTTCCCTTAGAATCATCGTACCTGAATCCACTCATTTTGCTGCTACTGGTCTTATGACATTGATTTCGTGGCTGAGGGATATTCCATCGTACGTAAGTTCCACAATGTTTGGAACCATTTTTATATTTCCTGGGATATTTCAGGTGTACCCAGGTTGAGGTTCTTGTAAGCAGTGCAGCCCTCAATTTGGGGGTGGCTCTGTCTTATGGATTTTCAGTTTCCCCAAGGTATATTCCCTAGACTGGAAGTGCCCTTGGCTCTGTAGCTCTGTTGTTTACTTGTTTTAGGGAACACAATGCACTCCTCCAGTGAGGCAGTTGGCAACTTACATCCCGCCCATCAGCATAACAAGGCTCCCTGTTCTCCAGGGCCTGTCTTGCCTTTCTGGTTTTTACACATTTTGTGGATGTCCCTTTTGACCGGTGGGAAGTGATACTTCTTTGTAGTGCAGATTTGCATTGCCCGCTTGCTTGCTTGGCCAAAAAGGGCGTATGCGTTTTCTCCTGAATATATTCAGGAGAAAACGCATACGCCCTTTTTGGCCCAGTGCATCATTGTCGAAGTTGTGCCCCTCTTCTTGTGCTTTACAGGCGATTCTAAGGTACCTCTTGAAATCTGTTTCCTGCTATTCTGCCTCGCATTCAAGTCCGCCTCGTTGCCTTCCCTCAACAGATTTTTGGACGATAGTTGGCCTTGATTACTCTGCCAGTTTGTGAATTGCTGTGCCCCTGAGCTCCATTTTTCAACTCGTTTTTTGTGAGCTGAACGCAAGTCCAAACATTTGGTTCAGGACCTATACTGGTTCCCGGTGGGTGGCTGAGACTTTGGTGAATTCTTCTTCCTGCCGGGAAATTAGAGTGACATGTGCCCATCCAAATGCCTAACAGCTACTCTCTCATTGGTTCTCCCTCTTCCCTTTCCTCCTCTGCCAAATGGGCAACCTGTGTGAACCAGGAGCTTAAAGGGGCTGTCTCTCCAAGTTGGGAGATTGATAGTAAAGCTGTTGGAAAGTCAAACCGGAGCACCAGGAGAGGGACTCTTCGTTGAGTTTTAGAAACCTTTCGTATTCACAGTGTGTCCATTCTCTAGGTTTCCCGTACATGTTATAGCTGTAGTAATATTCCCTTCAACCTGGAGAGGTGGGACCCATGGAATGGTTGCCATGCATTATTGCTTTAAAGGGTCTGCCTTTGCTCACCCAATCTCACCAATCCTCTCAGTCCCAAGTGTCCAGCCTCATGCCACATCCAGCTGTCATCGTAGATAGGGTCATTCCAGGTTGCATCAGAGACCCTGAAGGAATTGTAAAGAATTTCCCTGTTTCTTTGTTCTGTTTTTGAAATTCCTTTTTAGAGTGGGTTTGAGCTGATTCTCGCTGCCCTGTTTATGCCAGTCTAGACACACTTGATTCCCTTACGGAGACATATCAATACATAGGTTTTAAGATCCTTACTAGTCAGATCTATTCCTCTGCGGGAAATATGGGGTTTTGAGTCCCTTTCACTGAGGAAGGTGTAGGTCTTGTCTATTCCATAGTTGGTTTTTGGAACAGTACCTGTGCTTATATCAAACTCTGGTTTGATGCATCACCCCACCTCTCCTTCCCCCTTAAGCAGGCATAAGAGTGTTTTCTAAATGTGAGACTCTGTTCTCTTTCCTAACTCAGTTCATGTGTTGCCATGTTTACAGGATCTTCCTAAGTGATATCTTATGATAAGTTTCTTTTCCTGTGTGACTTCTTTCCCTTAGAATCATCGTACCTGAATCCACTCATTTTGCTGCTACTGGTCTTATGACATTGATTTCGTGGCTGAGGGATATTCCATCGTACGTAAGTTCCACAATGTTTGGAACCATTTTTATATTTCCTGGGATATTTCAGGTGTACCCAGGTTGAGGTTCTTGTAAGCAGTGCAGCCCTCAATTTGGGGGTGGCTCTGTCTTATGGATTTTCAGTTTCCCCAAGGTATATTCCCTAGACTGGAAGTGCCCTTGGCTCTGTAGCTCTGTTGTTTACTTGTTTTAGGGAACACAATGCACTCCTCCAGTGAGGCAGTTGGCAACTTACATCCCGCCCATCAGCATAACAAGGCTCCCTGTTCTCCAGGGCCTGTCTTGCCTTTCTGGTTTTTACACATTTTGTGGATGTCCCTTTTGACCGGTGGGAAGTGATACTTCTTTGTAGTGCAGATTTGCATTGCCCGCTTGCTTGCTTGGCCAAAAAGGGCGTATGCGTTTTCTCCTGAATATATTCAGGAGAAAACGCATACGCCCTTTTTGGCCCAGTGCATCATTGTCGAAGTTGTGCCCCTCTTCCTGTGCTTTACAGGCGATTCTAACGTACCTCTTGAAATCTGTTTCCTGCTATTCTGCCTCGCATTCAAGTCCGCCTCGTTGCCTTCCCTCAACAGATTTTTGGACGATAGTTGGCCTTGATTACTCTGCCAGTTTGTGAATTGCTGTGCCCCTGAGCTCCATTTTTCAACTCGTTTTTTGTGAGCTGAACGCAAGTCCAAACATTTGGTTCAGGACCTATACTGGTTCCCGGTGGGTGGCTGAGACTTTGGTGAATTCTTCTTCCTGCCGGGAAATTAGAGTGACATGTGCCCATCCAAATGCCTAACAGCTACTCTCTCATTGGTTCTCCCTCTTCCCTTTCCTCCTCTGCCAAATGGGCAACCTGTGTGAACCAGGAGCTTAAAGGGGCTGTCTCTCCAAGTTGGGAGATTGATAGTAAAGCTGTTGGAAAGTCAAACCGGAGCACCAGGAGAGGGACTCTTCGTTGAGTTTTAGAAACCTTTCGTATTCACAGTGTGTCCATTCTCTAGGTTTCCCGTACATGTTATAGCTGTAGTAATATTCCCTTCAACCTGGAGAGGTGGGACCCATGGAATGGTTGCCATGCATTATTGCTTTAAAGGGTCTGCCTTTGCTCACCCAATCTCACCAATCCTCTCAGTCCCAAGTGTCCAGCCTCATGCCACATCCAGCTGTCATCGTAGATAGGGTCATTCCAGGTTGCAACAGAGACCCTGAAGGAATTGTAAAGAATTTCCCTGTTTCTTTGTTCTGTTTTTGAAATTCCTTTTTAGAGTGGGTTTGAGCTGATTCTCGCTGCCATGTTTATGCCAGTCTAGACACACTTGATTCCCTTACGGAGACATATCAATACATAGGTTTTAAGATCCTTACTAGTCAGATCTATTCCTCTGCGGGAAATATGGGGTTTTGAGTCCCTTTCACTGAGGAAGGTGTAGGTCTTGTCTATTCCATAGTTGGTTTTTGGAACAGTACCTGTGCTTATATCAAACTCTGGTTTGATGCATCACCCCACCTCTCCTTCCCCCTTAAGCAGGCATAAGAGTGTTTTCTAAATGTGAGACTCTGTTCTCTTTCCTAACTCAGTTCATGTGTAGCCAGGTTTACAGGATCTTCCTAAGTGATATCTTATGATAAGTTTCTTTTCCTGTGTGACTTCTTTCCCTTAGAATCATCGTACCTGAATCCACTCATTTTGCTGCTACTGGTCTTAGGACATTGATTTCGTGGCTGAGGGATATTCCATCGTACGTAAGTTCCACAATGTTTGGAACCATTTTTATATTTCCTGGGATATTTCAGGTGTACCCAGGTTGAGGTTCTTGTAAGCAGTGCAGCCCTCAATTTGGGGGTGGCTCTGTCTTATGGATTTTCAGTTTCCCCAAGGTATATTCCCTAGACTGGAAGTGCCCTTGGCTCTGTAGCTCTGTTGTTTACTTGTTTTAGGGAACACAATGCACTCCTCCAGTGAGGCAGTTGGCAACTTACATCCCGCCCATCAGCATAACAAGGCTCCCTGTTCTCCAGGGCCTGTCTTGCCTTTCTGGTTTTTACACATTTTGTGGATGTCCCTTTTGACCGGTGGGAAGTGATACTTCTTTGTAGTGCAGATTTGCATTGCCCGCTTGCTTGCTTGGCCAAAAAGGGCGTATGCGTTTTCTCCTGAATATATTCAGGAGAAAACGCATACGCCCTTTTTGGCCCAGTGCATCATTGTCGAAGTTGTGCCCCTCTTCCTGTGCTTTACAGGCGATTCTAACGTACCTCTTGAAATCTGTTTCCTGCTATTCTGCCTCGCATTCAAGTCCGCCTCGTTGCCTTCCCTCAACAGATTTTTGGACGATAGTTGGCCTTGATTACTCTGCCAGTTTGTGAATTGCTGTGCCCCTGAGCTCCATTTTTCAACTCGTTTTTTGTGAGCTGAACGCAAGTCCAAACATTTGCTTCAGGACCTATACTGGTTCCCGGTGGGTGGCTGAGACTTTGGTGAATTCTTCTTCCTGCCGGGAAATTAGAGTGACATGTGCCCATCCAAATGCCTAACAGCTACTCTCTCATTGGTTCTCCCTCTTCCCTTTCCTCCTCTGCCAAATGGGCAACCTGTGTGAACCAGGAGCTTAAAGGGGCTGTCTCTCCAAGTTGGGAGATTGATAGTAAAGCTGTTGGAAAGTCAAACCGGAGCACCAGGAGAGGGACTCTTCGTTGAGTTTTAGAAACCTTTCGTATTCACAGTGTGTCCATTCTCTAGGTTTCCCGTACATGTTATAGCTGTAGTAATATTCCCTTCAACCTGGAGAGGTGGGACCCATGGAATGGTTGTCATGCATTATTGCTTTAAAGGGTCTGCCTTTGCTCACCCAATCTCACCAATCCTCTCAGTCCCAAGTGTCCAGCCTCATGCCACATCCAGCTGTCATCGTAGATAGGGTCATTCCAGGTTGCAACAGAGACCCTGAAGGAATTGTAAAGAATTTCCCTGTTTCTTTGTTCTGTTTTTGAAATTCCTTTTTAGAGTGGGTTTGAGCTGATTCTCGCTGCCATGTTTATGCCAGTCTAGACACACTTGATTCCCTTACGGAGACATATCAATACATAGGTTTTAAGATCCTTACTAGTCAGATCTATTCCTCTGCGGGAAATATGGGGTTTTGAGTCCCTTTCACTGAGGAAGGTGTAGGTCTTGTCTATTCCATAGTTGGTTTTTGGAACAGTACCTGTGCTTATATCAAACTCTGGTTTGATGCATCACCCCACCTCTCCTTCCCCCTTAAGCAGGCATAAGAGTGTTTTCTAAATGTGAGACTCTGTTCTCTTTCCTAACTCAGTTCATGTGTTGCCATGTTTACAGGATCTTCCTAAGTGATATCTTATGATAAGTTTCTTTTCCTGTGTGACTTCTTTCCCTTAGAATCATCGTACCTGAATCCACTCATTTTGCTGCTACTGGTCTTATGACATTGATTTCGTGGCTGAGGGATATTCCATCGTACGTAAGTTCCACAATGTTTGGAACCATTTTTATATTTCCTGGGATATTTCAGGTGTACCCAGGTTGAGGTTCTTGTAAGCAGTGCAGCCCTCAATTTGGGGGTGGCTCTGTCTTATGGATTTTCAGTTTCCCCAAGGTATATTCCCTAGACTGGAAGTGCCCTTGGCTCTGTAGCTCTGTTGTTTACTTGTTTTAGGGAACACAATGCACTCCTCCAGTGAGGCAGTTGGCAACTTACATCCCGCCCATCAGCATAACAAGGCTCCCTGTTCTCCAGGGCCTGTCTTGCCTTTCTGGTTTTTACACATTTTGTGGATGTCCCTTTTGACCGGTGGGAAGTGATACTTCTTTGTAGTGCAGATTTGCATTGCCCGCTTGCTTGCTTGGCCAAAAAGGGCGTATGCGTTTTCTCCTGAATATATTCAGGAGAAAACGCATACGCCCTTTTTGGCCCAGTGCATCATTGTCGAAGTTGTGCCCCTCTTCCTGTGCTTTACAGGCGATTCTAACGTACCTCTTGAAATCTGTTTCCTGCTATTCTGCCTCGCATTCAAGTCCGCCTCGTTGCCTTCCCTCAACAGATTTTTGGACGATAGTTGGCCTTGATTACTCTGCCAGTTTGTGAATTGCTGTGCCCCTGAGCTCCATTTTTCAACTCGTTTTTTGTGAGCTGAACGCAAGTCCAAACATTTGGTTCAGGACCTATACTGGTTCCCGGTGGGTGGCTGAGACTTTGGTGAATTCTTCTTCCTGCCGGGAAATTAGAGTGACATGTGCCCATCCAAATGCCTAACAGCTACTCTCTCATTGGTTCTCCCTCTTCCCTTTCCTCCTCTGCCAAATGGGCAACCTGTGTGAACCAGGAGCTTAAAGGGGCTGTCTCTCCAAGTTGGGAGATTGATAGTAAAGCTGTTGGAAAGTCAAACCGGAGCACCAGGAGAGGGACTCTTCGTTGAGTTTTAGAAACCTTTCGTATTCACAGTGTGTCCATTCTCTAGGTTTCCCGTACATGTTATAGCTGTAGTAATATTCCCTTCAACCTGGAGAGGTGGGACCCATGGAATGGTTGCCATGCATTATTGCTTTAAAGGGTCTGCCTTTGCTCACCCAATCTCACCAATCCTCTCAGTCCCAAGTGTCCAGCCTCATGCCACATCCAGCTGTCATCGTAGATAGGGTCATTCCAGGTTGCATCAGAGACCCTGAAGGAATTGTAAAGAATTTCCCTGTTTCTTTGTTCTGTTTTTGAAATTCCTTTTTAGAGTGGGTTTGAGCTGATTCTCGCTGCCCTGTTTATGCCAGTCTAGACACACTTGATTCCCTTACGGAGACATATCAATACATAGGTTTTAAGATCCTTACTAGTCAGATCTATTCCTCTGCGGGAAATATGGGGTTTTGAGTCCCTTTCACTGAGGAAGGTGTAGGTCTTGTCTATTCCATAGTTGGTTTTTGGAACAGTACCTGTGCTTATATCAAACTCTGGTTTGATGCATCACCCCACCTCTCCTTCCCCCTTAAGCAGGCATAAGAGTGTTTTCTAAATGTGAGACTCTGTTCTCTTTCCTAACTCAGTTCATGTGTTGCCATGTTTACAGGATCTTCCTAAGTGATATCTTATGATAAGTTTCTTTTCCTGTGTGACTTCTTTCCCTTAGAATCATCGTACCTGAATCCACTCATTTTGCTGCTACTGGTCTTATGACATTGATTTCGTGGCTGAGGGATATTCCATCGTACGTAAGTTCCACAATGTTTGGAACCATTTTTATATTTCCTGGGATATTTCAGGTGTACCCAGGTTGAGGTTCTTGTAAGCAGTGCAGCCCTCAATTTGGGGGTGGCTCTGTCTTATGGATTTTCAGTTTCCCCAAGGTATATTCCCTAGACTGGAAGTGCCCTTGGCTCTGTAGCTCTGTTGTTTACTTGTTTTAGGGAACACAATGCACTCCTCCAGTGAGGCAGTTGGCAACTTACATCCCGCCCATCAGCATAACAAGGCTCCCTGTTCTCCAGGGCCTGTCTTGCCTTTCTGGTTTTTACACATTTTGTGGATGTCCCTTTTGACCGGTGGGAAGTGATACTTCTTTGTAGTGCAGATTTGCATTGCCCGCTTGCTTGCTTGGCCAAAAAGGGCGTATGCGTTTTCTCCTGAATATATTCAGGAGAAAACGCATACGCCCTTTTTGGCCCAGTGCATCATTGTCGAAGTTGTGCCCCTCTTCCTGTGCTTTACAGGCGATTCTAACGTACCTCTTGAAATCTGTTTCCTGCTATTCTGCCTCGCATTCAAGTCCGCCTCGTTGCCTTCCCTCAACAGATTTTTGGACGATAGTTGGCCTTGATTACTCTGCCAGTTTGTGAATTGCTGTGCCCCTGAGCTCCATTTTTCAACTCGTTTTTTGTGAGCTGAACGCAAGTCCAAACATTTGGTTCAGGACCTATACTGGTTCCCGGTGGGTGGCTGAGACTTTGGTGAATTCTTCTTCCTGCCGGGAAATTAGAGTGACATGTGCCCATCCAAATGCCTAACAGCTACTCTCTCATTGGTTCTCCCTCTTCCCTTTCCTCCTCTGCCAAATGGGCAACGTGTGTGAACCAGGAGCTTAAAGGGGCTGTCTCTCCAAGTTGGGAGATTGATAGTAAAGCTGTTGGAAAGTCAAACCGGAGCACCAGGAGAGGGACTCTTCGTTGAGTTTTAGAAACCTTTCGTATTCACAGTGTGTCCATTCTCTAGGTTTCCCGTACATGTTATAGCTGTAGTAATATTCCCTTCAACCTGGAGAGGTGGGACCCATGGAATGGTTGCCATGCATTATTGCTTTAAAGGGTCTGCCTTTGCTCACCCAATCTCACCAATCCTCTCAGTCCCAAGTGTCCAGCCTCATGCCACATCCAGCTGTCATCGTAGATAGGGTCATTCCAGGTTGCAACAGAGACCCTGAAGGAATTGTAAAGAATTTCCCTGTTTCTTTGTTCTGTTTTTGAAATTCCTTTTTAGAGTGGGTTTGAGCTGATTCTCGCTGCCCTGTTTATGCCAGTCTAGACACACTTGATTCCCTTACGGAGACATATCAATACATAGGTTTTAAGATCCTTACTAGTCAGATCTATTCCTCTGCGGGAAATATGGGGTTTTGAGTCCCTTTCACTGAGGAAGGTGTAGGTCTTGTCTATTCCATAGTTGGTTTTTGGAACAGTACCTGTGCTTATATCAAACTCTGGTTTGATGCATCACCCCACCTCTCCTTCCCCCTTAAGCAGGCATAAGAGTGTTTTCTAAATGTGAGACTCTGTTCTCTTTCCTAACTCAGTTCATGTGTTGCCATGTTTACAGGATCTTCCTAAGTGATATCTTATGATAAGTTTCTTTTCCTGTGTGACTTCTTTCCCTTAGAATCATCGTACCTGAATCCACTCATTTTGCTGCTACTGGTCTTATGACATTGATTTCGTGGCTGAGGGATATTCCATCGTACGTAAGTTCCACAATGTTTGGAACCATTTTTATATTTCCTGGGATATTTCAGGTGTACCCAGGTTGAGGTTCTTGTAAGCAGTGCAGCCCTCAATTTGGGGGTGGCTCTGTCTTATGGATTTTCAGTTTCCCCAAGGTATATTCCCTAGACTGGAAGTGCCCTTGGCTCTGTAGCTCTGTTGTTTACTTGTTTTAGGGAACACAATGCACTCCTCCAGTGAGGCAGTTGGCAACTTACATCCCGCCCATCAGCATAACAAGGCTCCCTGTTCTCCAGGGCCTGTCTTGCCTTTCTGGTTTTTACACATTTTGTGGATGTCCCTTTTGACCGGTGGGAAGTGATACTTCTTTGTAGTGCAGATTTGCATTGCCCGCTTGCTTGCTTGGCCAAAAAGGGCGTATGCGTTTTCTCCTGAATATATTCAGGAGAAAACGCATACGCCCTTTTTCGCCCAGTGCATCATTGTCGAAGTTGTGCCCCTCTTCCTGTGCTTTACAGGCGATTCTAACGTACCTCTTGAAATCTGTTTCCTGCTATTCTGCCTCGCATTCAAGTCCGCCTCGTTGCCTTCCCTCAACAGATTTTTGGACGATAGTTGGCCTTGATTACTCTGCCAGTTTGTGAATTGCTGTGCCCATGAGCTCCATTTTTCAACTCGTTTTTTGTGAGCTGAACGCAAGTCCAAACATTTGGTTCAGGACCTATACTGGTTCCCGGTGGGTGGCTGAGACTTTGGTGAATTCTTCTTCCTGCCGGGAAATTAGAGTGACATGTGCCCATCCAAATGCCTAACAGCTACTCTCTCATTGGTTCTCCCTCTTCCCTTTCCTCCTCTGCCAAATGGGCAACCTGTGTGAACCAGGAGCTTAAAGGGGCTGTCTCTCCAAGTTGGGAGATTGATAGTAAAGCTGTTGGAAAGTCAAACCGGAGCACCAGGAGAGGGACTCTTCGTTGAGTTTTAGAAACCTTTCGTATTCACAGTGTGTCCATTCTCTAGGTTTCCCGTACATGTTATAGCTGTAGTAATATTCCCTTCAACCTGGAGAGGTGGGACCCATGGAATGGTTGCCATGCATTATTGCTTTAAAGGGTCTGCCTTTGCTCACCCAATCTCACCAATCCTCTCAGTCCCAAGTGTCCAGCCTCATGCCACATCCAGCTGTCATCGTAGATAGGGTCATTCCAGGTTGCAACAGAGACCCTGAAGGAATTGTAAAGAATTTCCCTGTTTCTTTGTTCTGTTTTTGAAATTCCTTTTTAGAGTGGGTTTGAGCTGATTCTCGCTGCCATGTTTATGCCAGTCTAGACACACTTGATTCCCTTACGGAGACATATCAATACATAGGTTTTAAGATCCTTACTAGTCAGATCTATTCCTCTGCGGGAAATATGGGGTTTTGAGTCCCTTTCACTGAGGAAGGTGTAGGTCTTGTCTATTCCATAGTTGGTTTTTGGAACAGTACCTGTGCTTATATCAAACTCTGGTTTGATGCATCACCCCACCTCTCCTTCCCCCTTAAGCAGGCATAAGAGTGTTTTCTAAATGTGAGACTCTGTTCTCTTTCCTAACTCAGTTCATGTGTTGCCATGTTTACAGGATCTTCCTAAGTGATATCTTATGATAAGTTTCTTTTCCTGTGTGACTTCTTTCCCTTAGAATCATCGTACCTGAATCCACTCATTTTGCTGCTACTGGTCTTATGACATTGATTTCGTGGCTGAGGGATATTCCATCGTACGTAAGTTCCACAATGTTTGGAACCATTTTTATATTTCCTGGGATATTTCAGGTGTACCCAGGTTGAGGTTCTTGTAAGCAGTGCAGCCCTCAATTTGGGGGTGGCTCTGTCTTATGGATTTTCAGTTTCCCCAAGGTATATTCCCTAGACTGGAAGTGCCCTTGGCTCTGTAGCTCTGTTGTTTACTTGTTTTAGGGAACACAATGCACTCCTCCAGTGAGGCAGTTGGCAACTTACATCCCGCCCATCAGCATAACAAGGCTCCCTGTTCTCCAGGGCCTGTCTTGCCTTTCTGGTTTTTACACATTTTGTGGATGTCCCTTTTGACCGGTGGGAAGTGATACTTCTTTGTAGTGCAGATTTGCATTGCCCGCTTGCTTGCTTGGCCAAAAAGGGCGTATGCGTTTTCTCCTGAATATATTCAGGAGAAAACGCATACGCCCTTTTTGGCCCAGTGCATCATTGTCGAAGTTGTGCCCCTCTTCCTGTGCTTTACAGGCGATTCTAACGTACCTCTTGAAATCTGTTTCCTGCTATTCTGCCTCGCATTCAAGTCCGCCTCGTTGCCTTCCCTCAACAGATTTTTGGACGATAGTTGGCCTTGATTACTCTGCCAGTTTGTGAATTGCTGTGCCCCTGAGCTCCATTTTTCAACTCGTTTTTTGTGAGCTGAACGCAAGTCCAAACATTTGGTTCAGGACCTATACTGGTTCCCGGTGGGTGGCTGAGACTTTGGCGAATTCTTCTTCCTGCCGGGAAATTAGGGTGACATGTGCCCATCCAAATGCCTAACAGCTACTCTCTCATTGGTTCTCCCTCTTCCCTTTCCTCCTCTGCCAAATGGGCAACCTGTGTGAACCAGGAGCTTAAAGGGGCTGTCTCTCCAAGTTGGGAGATTGATAGTAAAGCTGTTGGAAAGTCAAACCGGAGCACCAGGAGAGGGACTCTTCGTTGAGTTTTAGAAACCTTTCGTATTCACAGTGTGTCCATTCTCTAGGTTTCCCGTACATGTTATAGCTGTAGTAATATTCCCTTCAACCTGGAGAGGTGGGACCCATGGAATGGTTGCCATGCATTATTGCTTTAAAGGGTCTGCCTTTGCTCACCCAATCTCACCAATCCTCTCAGTCCCAAGTGTCCAGCCTCATGCCACATCCAGCTGTCATCGTAGATAGGGTCATTCCAGGTTGCATCAGAGACCCTGAAGGAATTGTAAAGAATTTCCCTGTTTCTTTGTTCTGTTTTTGAAATTCCTCTTTAGAGTGGGTTTGAGCTGATTCTCGCTGCCCTGTTTATGCCAGTCTAGACACACTTGATTCCCTTACGGAGACATATCAATACATAGGTTTTAAGATCCTTACTAGTCAGATCTATTCCTCTGCGGGAAATATGGGGTTTTGAGTCCCTTTCACTGAGGAAGGTGTAGGTCTTGTCTATTCCATAGTTGGTTTTTGGAACAGTACCTGTGCTTATATCAAACTCTGGTTTGATGCATCACCCCACCTCTCCTTCCCCCTTAAGCAGGCATAAGAGTGTTTTCTAAATGTGAGACTCTGTTCTCTTTCCTAACTCAGTTCATGTGTTGCCATGTTTACAGGATCTTCCTAAGTGATATCTTATGATAAGTTTCTTTTCCTGTGTGACTTCTTTCCCTTAGAATCATCGTACCTGAATCCACTCATTTTGCTGCTACTGGTCTTATGACATTGATTTCGTGGCTGAGGGATATTCCATCGTACGTAAGTTCCACAATGTTTGGAACCATTTTTATATTTCCTGGGATATTTCAGGTGTACCCAGGTTGAGGTTCTTGTAAGCAGTGCAGCCCTCAATTTGGGGGTGGCTCTGTCTTATGGATTTTCAGTTTCCCCAAGGTATATTCCCTAGACTGGAAGTGCCCTTGGCTCTGTAGCTCTGTTGTTTACTTGTTTTAGGGAACACAATGCACTCCTCCAGTGAGGCAGTTGGCAACTTACATCCCGCCCATCAGCATAACAAGGCTCCCTGTTCTCCAGGGCCTGTCTTGCCTTTCTGGTTTTTACACATTTTGTGGATGTCCCTTTTGACCGGTGGGAAGTGATACTTCTTTGTAGTGCAGATTTGCATTGCCCGCTTGCTTGCTTGGCCAAAAAGGGCGTATGCGTTTTCTCCTGAATATATTCAGGAGAAAACGCATACGCCCTTTTTGGCCCAGTGCATCATTGTCGAAGTTGTGCCCCTCTTCCTGTGCTTTACAGGCGATTCTAACGTACCTCTTGAAATCTGTTTCCTGCTATTCTGCCTCGCATTCAAGTCCGCCTCGTTGCCTTCCCTCAACAGATTTTTGGACGATAGTTGGCCTTGATTACTCTGCCAGTTTGTGAATTGCTGTGCCCCTGAGCTCCATTTTTCAACTCGTTTTTTGTGAGCTGAACGCAAGTCCAAACATTTGGTTCAGGACCTATACTGGTTCCCGGTGGGTGGCTGAGACTTTGGCGAATTCTTCTTCCTGCCGGGAAATTAGGGTGACATGTGCCCATCCAAATGCCTAACAGCTACTCTCTCATTGGTTCTCCCTCTTCCCTTTCCTCCTCTGCCAAATGGGCAACCTGTGTGAACCAGGAGCTTAAAGGGGCTGTCTCTCCAAGTTGGGAGATTGATAGTAAAGCTGTTGGAAAGTCAAACCGGAGCACCAGGAGAGGGACTCTTCGTTGAGTTTTAGAAACCTTTCGTATTCACAGTGTGTCCATTCTCTAGGTTTCCCGTACATGTTATAGCTGTAGTAATATTCCCTTCAACCTGGAGAGGTGGGACCCATGGAATGGTTGCCATGCATTATTGCTTTAAAGGGTCTGCCTTTGCTCACCCAATCTCACCAATCCTCTCAGTCCCAAGTGTCCAGCCTCATGCCACATCCAGCTGTCATCGTAGATAGGGTCATTCCTGGTTGCATCAGAGACCCTGAAGGAATTGTAAAGAATTTCCCTGTTTCTTTGTTCTGTTTTTGAAATTCCTCTTTAGAGTGGGTTTGAGCTGATTCTCGCTGCCCTGTTTATGCCAGTCTAGACACACTTGATTCCCTTACGGAGACATATCAATACATAGGTTTTAAGATCCTTACTAGTCAGATCTATTCCTCTGCGGGAAATATGGGGTTTTGAGTCCCTTTCACTGAGGAAGGTGTAGGTCTTGTCTATTCCATAGTTGGTTTTTGGAACAGTACCTGTGCTTATATCAAACTCTGGTTTGATGCATCACCCCACCTATCCTTCCCCCTTAAGCAGGCATAAGAGTGTTTTCTAAATGTGAGACTCTGTTCTCTTTCCTAACTCAGTTCATGTGTTGCCATGTTTACAGGATCTTCCTAAGTGATATCTTATGATAAGTTTCTTTTCCTGTGTGACTTCTTTCCCTTAGAATCATCGTACCTGAATCCACTCATTTTGCTGCTACTGGTCTTATGACATTGATTTCGTGGCTGAGGGATATTCCATCGTACGTAAGATCCACAATGTTTGGAACCATTTTTATATTTCCTGGGATATTTCAGGTGTACCCAGGTTGAGGTTCTTGTAAGCAGTGCAGCCCTCAATTTGGGGGTGGCTCTGTCTTATGGATTTTCAGTTTCCCCAAGGTATATTCCCTAGACTGGAAGTGCCCTTGGCTCTGTAGCTCTGTTGTTTACTTGTTTTAGGGAACACAATGCACTCCTCCAGTGAGGCAGTTGGCAACTTACATCCCGCCCATCAGCATAACAAGGCTCCCTGTTCTCCAGGGCCTGTCTTGCCTTTCTGGTTTTCACACATTTTGTGGATGTCCCTTTTGACCGGTGGGAAGTGATACTTCTTTGTAGTGCAGATTTGCATTGCCCGCTTGCTTGCTTGGCCAAAAAGGGCGTATGCGTTTTCTCCTGAATATATTCAGGAGAAAACGCATACGCCCTTTTTGGCCCAGTGCATCATTGTCGAAGTTGTGCCCCTCTTCCTGTGCTTTACAGGTGATTCTAACGTACCTCTTGAAATCTGTTTCCTGCTATTCTGCCTCGCATTCAAGTCCGCCTCGTTGCCTTCCCTCAACAGATTTTTGGACGATAGTTGGCCTTGATTACTCTGCCAGTTTGTGAATTGCTGTGCCCATGAGCTCCATTTTTCAACTCGTTTTTTGTGAGCTGAACGCAAGTCCAAACATTTGGTTCAGGACCTATACTGGTTCCCGGTGGGTGGCTGAGACTTTGGTGAATTCTTCTTCCTGCCGGGAAATTAGAGTGACATGTGCCCATCCAAATGCCTAACAGCTACTCTCTCATTGGTTCTCCCTCTTCCCTTTCCTCCTCTGCCAAATGGGCAACCTGTGTGAACCAGGAGCTTAAAGGGGCTGTCTCTCCAAGTTGGGAGATTGATAGTAAAGCTGTTGGAAAGTCAAACCGGAGCACCAGGAGAGGGACTCTTCGTTGAGTTTTAGAAACCTTTCGTATTCACAGTGTGTCCATTCTCTAGGTTTCCCGTACATGTTATAGCTGTAGTAATATTCCCTTCAACCTGGAGAGGTGGGACCCATGGAATGGTTGCCATGCATTATTGCTTTAAAGGGTCTGCCTTTGCTCACCCAATCTCACCAATCCTCTCAGTCCCAAGTGTCCAGCCTCATGCCACATCCAGCTGTCATCGTAGATAGGGTCATTCCAGGTTGCATCAGAGACCCTGAAGGAATTGTAAAGAATTTCCCTGTTTCTTTGTTCTGTTTTTGAAATTCCTTTTTAGAGTGGGTTTGAGCTGATTCTCGCTGCCATGTTTATGCCAGTCTAGACACACTTGATTCCCTTACGGAGACATATCAATACATAGGTTTTAAGATCCTTACTAGTCAGATCTATTCCTCTGCGGGAAATATGGGGTTTTGAGTCCCTTTCACTGAGGAAGGTGTAGGTCTTGTCTATTCCATAGTTGGTTTTTGGAACAGTACCTGTGCTTATATCAAACTCTGGTTTGATGCATCACCCCACCTCTCCTTCCCCCTTAAGCAGGCATAAGAGTGTTTTCTAAATGTGAGACTCTGTTCTCTTTCCTAACTCAGTTCATGTGTTGCCATGTTTACAGGATCTTCCTAAGTGATATCTTATGATAAGTTTCTTTTCCTGTGTGACTTCTTTCCCTTAGAATCATCGTACCTGAATCCACTCATTTTGCTGCTACTGGTCTTATGACATTGATTTCGTGGCTGAGGGATATTCCATCGTACGTAAGTTCCACAATGTTTGGAACCATTTTTATATTTCCTGGGATATTTCAGGTGTACCCAGGTTGAGGTTCTTGTAAGCAGTGCAGCCCTCAATTTGGGGGTGGCTCTGTCTTATGGATTTTCAGTTTCCCCAAGGTATATTCCCTAGACTGGAAGTGCCCTTGGCTCTGTAGCTCTGTTGTTTACTTGTTTTAGGGAACACAATGCACTCCTCCAGTGAGGCAGTTGGCAACTTACATCCCGCCCATCAGCATAACAAGGCTCCCTGTTCTCCAGGGCCTGTCTTGCCTTTCTGGTTTTCACACATTTTGTGGATGTCCCTTTTGACCGGTGGGAAGTGATACTTCTTTGTAGTGCAGATTTGCATTGCCCGCTTGCTTGCTTGGCCAAAAAGGGCGTATGCGTTTTCTCCTGAATATATTCAGGAGAAAACGCATACGCCCTTTTTGGCCCAGTGCATCATTGTCGAAGTTGTGCCCCTCTTCCTGTGCTTTACAGGCGATTCTAACGTACCTCTTGAAATCTGTTTCCTGCTATTCTGCCTCGCATTCAAGTCCGCCTCGTTGCCTTCCCTCAACAGATTTTTGGACGATAGTTGGCCTTGATTACTCTGCCAGTTTGTGAATTGCTGTGCCCATGAGCTCCATTTTTCAACTCGTTTTTTGTGAGCTGAACGCAAGTCCAAACATTTGGTTCAGGACCTATACTGGTTCCCGGTGGGTGGCTGAGACTTTGGTGAATTCTTCTTCCTGCCGGGAAATTAGAGTGACATGTGCCCATCCAAATGCCTAACAGCTACTCTCTCATTGGTTCTCCCTCTTCCCTTTCCTCCTCTGCCAAATGGGCAACCTGTGTGAACCAGGAGCTTAAAGGGGCTGTCTCTCCAAGTTGGGAGATTGATAGTAAAGCTGTTGGAAAGTCAAACCGGAGCACCAGGAGAGGGACTCTTCGTTGAGTTTTAGAAACCTTTCGTATTCACAGTGTGTCCATTCTCTAGGTTTCCCGTACATGTTATAGCTGTAGTAATATTCCCTTCAACCTGGAGAGGTGGGACCCATGGAATGGTTGCCATGCATTATTGCTTTAAAGGGTCTGCCTTTGCTCACCCAATCTCACCAATCCTCTCAGTCCCAAGTGTCCAGCCTCATGCCACGTCCAGCTGTCATCGTAGATAGGGTCATTCCAGGTTGCATCAGAGACCCTGAAGGAATTGTAAAGAATTTCCCTGTTTCTTTGTTCTGTTTTTGAAATTCCTCTTTAGAGTGGGTTTGAGCTGATTCTCGCTGCCCTGTTTATGCCAGTCTAGACACACTTGATTCCCTTACGGAGACATATCAATACATAGGTTTTAAGATCCTTACTAGTCAGATCTATTCCTCTGCGGGAAATATGGGGTTTTGAGTCCCTTTCACTGAGGAAGGTGTAGGTCTTGTCTATTCCATAGTTGGTTTTTGGAACAGTACCTGTGCTTATATCAAACTCTGGTTTGATGCATCACCCCACCTCTCCTTCCCCCTTAAGCAGGCATAAGAGTGTTTTCTAAATGTGAGACTCTGTTCTCTTTCCTAACTCAGTTCATGTGTTGCCATGTTTACAGGATCTTCCTAAGTGATATCTTATGATAAGTTTCTTTTCCTGTGTGACTTCTTTCCCTTAGAATCATCGTACCTGAATCCACTCATTTTGCTGCTACTGGTCTTATGACATTGATTTCGTGGCTGAGGGATATTCCATCGTACGTAAGTTCCACAATGTTTGGAACCATTTTTATATTTCCTGGGATATTTCAGGTGTACCCAGGTTGAGGTTCTTGTAAGCAGTGCAGCCCTCAATTTGGGGGTGGCTCTGTCTTATGGATTTTCAGTTTCCCCAAGGTATATTCCCTAGACTGGAAGTGCCCTTGGCTCTGTAGCTCTGTTGTTTACTTGTTTTAGGGAACACAATGCACTCCTCCAGTGAGGCAGTTGGCAACTTACATCCCGCCCATCAGCATAACAAGGCTCCCTGTTCTCCAGGGCCTGTCTTGCCTTTCTGGTTTTTACACATTTTGTGGATGTCCCTTTTGACCGGTGGGAAGTGATACTTCTTTGTAGTGCAGATTTGCATTGCCCGCTTGCTTGCTTGGCCAAAAAGGGCGTATGCGTTTTCTCCTGAATATATTCAGGAGAAAACGCATACGCCCTTTTTGGCCCAGTGCATCATTGTCGAAGTTGTGCTCCTCTTCCTGTGCTTTACAGGCGATTCTAACGTACCTCTTGAAATCTGTTTCCTGCTATTCTGCCTCGCATTCAAGTCCGCCTCGTTGCCTTCCCTCAACAGATTTTTGGACGATAGTTGGCCTTGATTACTCTGCCAGTTTGTGAATTGCTGTGCCCCTGAGCTCCATTTTTCAACTCGTTTTTTGTGAGCTGAACGCAAGTCCAAACATTTGGTTCAGGACCTATACTGGTTCCCGGTGGGTGGCTGAGACTTTGGCGAATTCTTCTTCCTGCCGGGAAATTAGAGTGACATGTGCCCATCCAAATGCCTAACAGCTACTCTCTCATTGGTTCTCCCTCTTCCCTTTCCTCCTCTGCCAAATGGGCAACCTGTGTGAACCAGGAGCTTAAAGGGGCTGTCTCTCCAAGTTGGGAGATTGATAGTAAAGCTGTTGGAAAGTCAAACCGGAGCACCAGGAGAGGGACTCTTCGTTGAGTTTTAGAAACCTTTCGTATTCACAGTGTGTCCATTCTCTAGGTTTCCCGTACATGTTATAGCTGTAGTAATATTCCCTTCAACCTGGAGAGGTGGGACCCATGGAATGGTTGCCATGCATTATTGCTTTAAAGGGTCTGCCTTTGCTCACCCAATCTCACCAATCCTCTCAGTCCCAAGTGTCCAGCCTCATGCCACGTCCAGCTGTCATCGTAGATAGGGTCATTCCAGGTTGCATCAGAGACCCTGAAGGAATTGTAAAGAATTTCCCTGTTTCTTTGTTCTGTTTTTGAAATTCCTTTTTAGAGTGGGTTTGAGCTGATTCTCGCTGCCATGTTTATGCCAGTCTAGACACACTTGATTCCCTTACGGAGACATATCAATACATAGGTTTTAAGATCCTTACTAGTCAGATCTATTCCTCTGCGGGAAATATGGGGTTTTGAGTCCCTTTCACTGAGGAAGGTGTAGGTCTTGTCTATTCCATAGTTGGTTTTTGGAACAGTACCTGTGCTTATATCAAACTCTGGTTTGATGCATCACCCCACCTCTCCTTCCCCCTTAAGCAGGCATAAGAGTGTTTTCTAAATGTGAGACTCTGTTCTCTTTCCTAACTCAGTTCATGTGTTGCCATGTTTACAGGATCTTCCTAAGTGATATCTTATGATAAGTTTCTTTTCCTGTGTGACTTCTTTCCCTTAGAATCATCGTACCTGAATCCACTCATTTTGCTGCTACTGGTCTTATGACATTGATTTCGTGGCTGAGGGATATTCCATCGTACGTAAGTTCCACAATGTTTGGAACCATTTTTATATTTCCTGGGATATTTCAGGTGTACCCAGGTTGAGGTTCTTGTAAGCAGTGCAGCCCTCAATTTGGGGGTGGCTCTGTCTTATGGATTTTCAGTTTCCCCAAGGTATATTCCCTAGACTGGAAGTGCCCTTGGCTCTGTAGCTCTGTTGTTTACTTGTTTTAGGGAACACAATGCACTCCTCCAGTGAGGCAGTTGGCAACTTACATCCCGCCCATCAGCATAACAAGGCTCCCTGTTCTCCAGGGCCTGTCTTGCCTTTCTGGTTTTTACACATTTTGTGGATGTCCCTTTTGACCGGTGGGAAGTGATACTTCTTTGTAGTGCAGATTTGCATTGCCCGCTTGCTTGCTTGGCCAAAAAGGGCGTATGCGTTTTCTCCTGAATATATTCAGGAGAAAACGCATACGCCCTTTTTGGCCCAGTGCATCATTGTCGAAGTTGTGCCCCTCTTCCTGTGCTTTACAGGCGATTCTAACGTACCTCTTGAAATCTGTTTCCTGCTATTCTGCCTCGCATTCAAGTCCGCCTCGTTGCCTTCCCTCAACAGATTTTTGGACGATAGTTGGCCTTGATTACTCTGCCAGTTTGTGAATTGCTGTGCCCCTGAGCTCCATTTTTCAACTCGTTTTTTGTGAGCTGAACGCAAGTCCAAACATTTGGTTCAGGACCTATACTGGTTCCCGGTGGGTGGCTGAGACTTTGGTGAATTCTTCTTCCTGCCGGGAAATTAGAGTGACATGTGCCCATCCAAATGCCTAACAGCTACTCTCTCATTGGTTCTCCCTCTTCCCTTTCCTCCTCTGCCAAATGGGCAACCTGTGTGAACCAGGAGCTTAAAGGGGCTGTCTCTCCAAGTTGGGAGATTGATAGTAAAGCTGTTGGAAAGTCAAACCGGAGCACCAGGAGAGGGACTCTTCGTTGAGTTTTAGAAACCTTTCGTATTCACAGTGTGTCCATTCTCTAGGTTTCCCGTACATGTTATAGCTGTAGTAATATTCCCTTCAACCTGGAGAGGTGGGACCCATGGAATGGTTGCCATGCATTATTGCTTTAAAGGGTCTGCCTTTGCTCACCCAATCTCACCAATCCTCTCAGTCCCAAGTGTCCAGCCTCATGCCACATCCAGCTGTCATCGTAGATAGGGTCATTCCAGGTTGCATCAGAGACCCTGAAGGAATTGTAAAGAATTTCCCTGTTTCTTTGTTCTGTTTTTGAAATTCCTTTTTACAGTGGGTTTGAGCTGATTCTCGCTGCCCTGTTTATGCCAGTCTAGACACACTTGATTCCCTTACGGAGACATATCAATACATAGGTTTTAAGATCCTTACTAGTCAGATCTATTCCTCTGCGGGAAATATGGGGTTTTGAGTCCCTTTCACTGAGGAAGGTGTAGGTCTTGTCTATTCCATAGTTGGTTTTTGGAACAGTACCTGTGCTTATATCAAACTCTGGTTTGATGCATCACCCCACCTCTCCTTCCCCCTTAAGCAGGCATAAGAGTGTTTTCTAAATGTGAGACTCTGTTCTCTTTCCTAACTCAGTTCATGTGTTGCCATGTTTACAGGATCTTCCTAAGTGATATCTTATGATAAGTTTCTTTTCCTGTGTGACTTCTTTCCCTTAGAATCATCGTACCTGAATCCACTCATTTTGCTGCTACTGGTCTTATGACATTGATTTCGTGGCTGAGGGATATTCCATCGTACGTAAGTTCCACAATGTTTGGAACCATTTTTATATTTCCTGGGATATTTCAGGTGTACCCAGGTTGAGGTTCTTGTAAGCAGTGCAGCCCTCAATTTGGGGGTGGCTCTGTCTTATGGATTTTCAGTTTTCCCAAGGTATATTCCCTAGACTGGAAGTGCCCTTGGCTCTGTAGCTCTGTTGTTTACTTGTTTTAGGGAACACAATGCACTCCTCCAGTCAGGCAGTTGGCAACTTACATCCCGCCCATCAGCATAACAAGGCTCCCTGTTCTCCAGGGCCTGTCTTGCCTTTCTGGTTTTCACACATTTTGTGGATGTCCCTTTTGACCGGTGGGAAGTGATACTTCTTTGTAGTGCAGATTTGCATTGCCCGCTTGCTTGCTTGGCCAAAAAGGGCGTATGCGTTTTCTCCTGAATATATTCAGGAGAAAACGCATACGCCCTTTTTGGCCCAGTGCATCATTGTCGAAGTTGTGCCCCTCTTCCTGTGCTTTACAGGCGATTCTAACGTACCTCTTGAAATCTGTTTCCTGCTATTCTGCCTCGCATTCAAGTCCGCCTCGTTGCCTTCCCTCAACAGATTTTTGGACGATAGTTGGCCTTGATTACTCTGCCAGTTTGTGAATTGCTGTTCCCATGAGCTCCATTTTTCAACTCGTTTTTTGTGAGCTGAACGCAAGTCCAAACATTTGGTTCAGGACCTATACTGGTTCCCGGTGGGTGGCTGAGACTTTGGTGAATTCTTCTTCCTGCCGGGAAATTAGAGTGACATGTGCCCATCCAAATGCCTAACAGCTACTCTCTCATTGGTTCTCCCTCTTCCCTTTCCTCCTCTGCCAAATGGGCAACCTGTGTGAACCAGGAGCTTAAAGGGGCTGTCTCTCCAAGTTGGGAGATTGATAGTAAAGCTGTTGGAAAGTCAAACCGGAGCACCAGGAGAGGGACTCTTCGTTGAGTTTTAGAAACCTTTCGTATTCACAGTGTGTCCATTCTCTAGGTTTCCCGTACATGTTATAGCTGTAGTAATATTCCCTTCAACCTGGAGAGGTGGGACCCATGGAATGGTTGCCATGCATTATTGCTTTAAAGGGTCTGCCTTTGCTCACCCAATCTCACCAATCCTCTCAGTCCCAAGAGTCCAGCCTCATGCCACATCCAGCTGTCATCGTAGATAGGGTCATTCCAGGTTGCATCAGAGACCCTGAAGGAATTGTAAAGAATTTCCCTGTTTCTTTGTTCTGTTTTTGAAATTCCTTTTTACAGTGGGTTTGAGCTGATTCTCGCTGCCCTGTTTATGCCAGTCTAGACACACTTGATTCCCTTACGGAGACATATCAATACATAGGTTTTAAGATCCTTACTAGTCAGATCTATTCCTCTGCGGGAAATATGGGGTTTTGAGTCCCTTTCACTGAGGAAGGTGTAGGTCTTGTCTATTCCATAGTTGGTTTTTGGAACAGTACCTGTGCTTATATCAAACTCTGGTTTGATGCATCACCCCACCTCTCCTTCCCCCTTAAGCAGGCATAAGAGTGTTTTCTAAATGTGAGACTCTGTTCTCTTTCCTAACTCAGTTCATGTGTTGCCATGTTTACAGGATCTTCCTAAGTGATATCTTATGATAAGTTTCTTTTCCTGTGTGACTTCTTTCCCTTAGAATCATCGTACCTGAATCCACTCATTTTGCTGCTACTGGTCTTATGACATTGATTTCGTGGCTGAGGGATATTCCATCGTACGTAAGTTCCACAATGTTTGGAACCATTTTTATATTTCCTGGGATATTTCAGGTGTACCCAGGTTGAGGTTCTTGTAAGCAGTGCAGCCCTCAATTTGGGGGTGGCTCTGTCTTATGGATTTTCAGTTTCCCCAAGGTATATTCCCTAGACTGGAAGTGCCCTTGGCTCTGTAGCTCTGTTGTTTACTTGTTTTAGGGAACACAATGCACTCCTCCAGTCAGGCAGTTGGCAACTTACATCCCGCCCATCAGCATAACAAGGCTCCCTGTTCTCCAGGGCCTGTCTTGCCTTTCTGGTTTTTACACATTTTGTGGATGTCCCTTTTGACCGGTGGGAAGTGATACTTCTTTGTAGTGCAGATTTGCATTGCCCGCTTGCTTGCTTGGCCAAAAAGGGCGTATGCGTTTTCTCCTGAATATATTCAGGAGAAAACGCATACGCCCTTTTTGGCCCAGTGCATCATTGTCGAAGTTGTGCCCCTCTTCCTGTGCTTTACAGGCGATTCTAACGTACCTCTTGAAATCTGTTTCCTGCTATTCTGCCTCGCATTCAAGTCCGCCTCGTTGCCTTCCCTCAACAGATTTTTGGACGATAGTTGGCCTTGATTACTCTGCCAGTTTGTGAATTGCTGTGCCCCTGAGCTCCATTTTTCAACTCGTTTTTTGTGAGCTGAACGCAAGTCCAAACATTTGGTTCAGGACCTATACTGGTTCCCGGTGGGTGGCTGAGACTTTGGTGAATTCTTCTTCCTGCCGGGAAATTAGAGTGACATGTGCCCATCCAAATGCCTAACAGCTACTCTCTCATTGGTTCTCCCTCTTCCCTTTCCTCCTCTGCCAAATGGGCAACCTGTGTGAACCAGGAGCTTAAAGGGGCTGTCTCTCCAAGTTGGGAGATTGATAGTAAAGCTGTTGGAAAGTCAAACCGGAGCACCAGGAGAGGGACTCTTCGTTGAGTTTTAGAAACCTTTCGTATTCACAGTGTGTCCATTCTCTAGGTTTCCCGTACATGTTATAGCTGTAGTAATATTCCCTTCAACCTGGAGAGGTGGGACCCATGGAATGGTTGCCATGCATTATTGCTTTAAAGGGTCTGCCTTTGCTCACCCAATCTCACCAATCCTCTCAGTCCCAAGTGTCCAGCCTCATGCCACATCCAGCTGTCATCGTAGATAGGGTCATTCCAGGTTGCATCAGAGACCCTGAAGGAATTGTAAAGAATTTCCCTGTTTCTTTGTTCTGTTTTTGAAATTCCTTTTTAGAGTGGGTTTGAGCTGATTCTCGCTGCCCTGTTTATGCCAGTCTAGACACACTTGATTCCCTTACGGAGACATATCAATACATAGGTTTTAAGATCCTTACTAGTCAGATCTATTCCTCTGCGGGAAATATGGGGTTTTGAGTCCCTTTCACTGAGGAAGGTGTAGGTCTTGTCTATTCCATAGTTGGTTTTTGGAACAGTACCTGTGCTTATATCAAACTCTGGTTTGATGCATCACCCCACCTCTCCTTCCCCCTTAAGCAGGCATAAGAGTGTTTTCTAAATGTGAGACTCTGTTCTCTTTCCTAACTCAGTTCATGTGTTGCCATGTTTACAGGATCTTCCTAAGTGATATCTTATGATAAGTTTCTTTTCCTGTGTGACTTCTTTCCCTTAGAATCATCGTACCTGAATCCACTCATTTTGCTGCTACTGGTCTTATGACATTGATTTCGTGGCTGAGGGATATTCCATCGTACGTAAGTTCCACAATGTTTGGAACCATTTTTATATTTCCTGGGATATTTCAGGTGTACCCAGGTTGAGGTTCTTGTAAGCAGTGCAGCCCTCAATTTGGGGGTGGCTCTGTCTTATGGATTTTCAGTTTCCCCAAGGTATATTCCCTAGACTGGAAGTGCCCTTGGCTCTGTAGCTCTGTTGTTTACTTGTTTTAGGGAACACAATGCACTCCTCCAGTGAGGCAGTTGGCAACTTACATCCCGCCCATCAGCATAACAAGGCTCCCTGTTCTCCAGGGCCTGTCTTGCCTTTCTGGTTTTTACACATTTTGTGGATGTCCCTTTTGACCGGTGGGAAGTGATACTTCTTTGTAGTGCAGATTTGCATTGCCCGCTTGCTTGCTTGGCCAAAAAGGGCGTATGCGTTTTCTCCTGAATATATTCAGGAGAAAACGCATACGCCCTTTTTGGCCCAGTGCATCATTGTCGAAGTTGTGCCCCTCTTCCTGTGCTTTACAGGCGATTCTAACGTACCTCTTGAAATCTGTTTCCTGCTATTCTGCCTCGCATTCAAGTCCGCCTCGTTGCCTTCCCTCAACAGATTTTTGGACGATAGTTGGCCTTGATTACTCTGCCAGTTTGTGAATTGCTGTGCCCCTGAGCTCCATTTTTCAACTCGTTTTTTGTGAGCTGAACGCAAGTCCAAACATTTGGTTCAGGACCTATACTGGTTCCCGGTGGGTGGCTGAGACTTTGGCGAATTCTTCTTCCTGCCGGGAAATTAGAGTGACATGTGCCCATCCAAATGCCTAACAGCTACTCTCTCATTGGTTCTCCCTCTTCCCTTTCCTCCTCTGCCAAATGGGCAACCTGTGTGAACCAGGAGCTTAAAGGGGCTGTCTCTCCAAGTTGGGAGATTGATAGTAAAGCTGTTGGAAAGTCAAACCGGAGCACCAGGAGAGGGACTCTTCGTTGAGTTTTAGAAACCTTTCGTATTCACAGTGTGTCCATTCTCTAGGTTTCCCGTACATGTTATAGCTGTAGTAATATTCCCTTCAACCTGGAGAGGTGGGACCCATGGAATGGTTGCCATGCATTATTGCTTTAAAGGGTCTGCCTTTGCTCACCCAATCTCACCAATCCTCTCAGTCCCAAGTGTCCAGCCTCATGCCACATCCAGCTGTCATCGTAGATAGGGTCATTCCAGGTTGCATCAGAGACCCTGAAGGAATTGTAAAGAATTTCCCTGTTTCTTTGTTCTGTTTTTGAAATTCCTTTTTAGAGTGGGTTTGAGCTGATTCTCGCTGCCCTGTTTATGCCAGTCTAGACACACTTGATTCCCTTACGGAGACATATCAATACATAGGTTTTAAGATCCTTACTAGTCAGATCTATTCCTCTGCGGGAAATATGGGGTTTTGAGTCCCTTTCACTGAGGAAGGTGTAGGTCTTGTCTATTCCATAGTTGGTTTTTGGAACAGTACCTGTGCTTATATCAAACTCTGGTTTGATGCATCACCCCACCTCTCCTTCCCCCTTAAGCAGGCATAAGAGTGTTTTCTAAATGTGAGACTCTGTTCTCTTTCCTAACTCAGTTCATGTGTTGCCATGTTTACAGGATCTTCCTAAGTGATATCTTATGATAAGTTTCTTTTCCTGTGTGACTTCTTTCCCTTAGAATCATCGTACCTGAATCCACTCATTTTGCTGCTACTGGTCTTATGACATTGATTTCGTGGCTGAGGGATATTCCATCGTACGTAAGTTCCACAATGTTTGGAACCATTTTTATATTTCCTGGGATATTTCAGGTGTACCCAGGTTGAGGTTCTTGTAAGCAGTGCAGCCCTCAATTTGGGGGTGGCTCTGTCTTATGGATTTTCAGTTTCCCCAAGGTATATTCCCTAGACTGGAAGTGCCCTTGGCTCTGTAGCTCTGTTGTTTACTTGTTTTAGGGAACACAATGCACTCCTCCAGTGAGGCAGTTGGCAACTTACATCCCGCCCATCAGCATAACAAGGCTCCCTGTTCTCCAGGGCCTGTCTTGCCTTTCTGGTTTTTACACATTTTGTGGATGTCCCTTTTGACCGGTGGGAAGTGATACTTCTTTGTAGTGCAGATTTGCATTGCCCGCTTGCTTGCTTGGCCAAAAAGGGCGTATGCGTTTTCTCCTGAATATATTCAGGAGAAAACGCATACGCCCTTTTTGGCCCAGTGCATCATTGTCGAAGTTGTGCCCCTCTTCCTGTGCTTTACAGGCGATTCTAACGTACCTCTTGAAATCTGTTTCCTGCTATTCTGCCTCGCATTCAAGTCCGCCTCGTTGCCTTCCCTCAACAGATTTTTGGACGATAGTTGGCCTTGATTACTCTGCCAGTTTGTGAATTGCTGTGCCCCTGAGCTCCATTTTTCAACTCGTTTTTTGTGAGCTGAACGCAAGTCCAAACATTTGGTTCAGGACCTATACTGGTTCCCGGTGGGTGGCTGAGACTTTGGTGAATTCTTCTTCCTGCCGGGAAATTAGAGTGACATGTGCCCATCCAAATGCCTAACAGCTACTCTCTCATTGGTTCTCCCTCTTCCCTTTCCTCCTCTGCCAAATGGGCAACCTGTGTGAACCAGGAGCTTAAAGGGGCTGTCTCTCCAAGTTGGGAGATTGATAGTAAAGCTGTTGGAAAGTCAAACCGGAGCACCAGGAGAGGGACTCTTCGTTGAGTTTTAGAAACCTTTCGTATTCACAGTGTGTCCATTCTCTAGGTTTCCTGTACATGTTATAGCTGTAGTAATATTCCCTTCAACCTGGAGAGGTGGGACCCATGGAATGGTTGCCATGCATTATTGCTTTAAAGGGTCTGCCTTTGCTCACCCAATCTCACCAATCCTCTCAGTCCCAAGAGTCCAGCCTCATGCCACATCCAGCTGTCATCGTAGATAGGGTCATTCCAGGTTGCATCAGAGACCCTGAAGGAATTGTAAAGAATTTCCCTGTTTCTTTGTTCTGTTTTTGAAATTCCTTTTTAGAGTGGGTTTGAGCTGATTCTCGCTGCCATGTTTATGCCAGTCTAGACACACTTGATTCCCTTACGGAGACATATCAATACATAGGTTTTAAGATCCTTACTAGTCAGATCTATTCCTCTGCGGGAAATATGGGGTTTTGAGTCCCTTTCACTGAGGAAGGTGTAGGTCTTGTCTATTCCATAGTTGGTTTTTGGAACAGTACCTGTGCTTATATCAAACTCTGGTTTGATGCATCACCCCACCTCTCCTTCCCCCTTAAGCAGGCATAAGAGTGTTTTCTAAATGTGAGACTCTGTTCTCTTTCCTAACTCAGTTCATGTGTTGCCATGTTTACAGGATCTTCCTAAGTGATATCTTATGATAAGTTTCTTTTCCTGTGTGACTTCTTTCCCTTAGAATCATCGTACCTGAATCCACTCATTTTGCTGCTACTGGTCTTATGACATTGATTTCGTGGCTGAGGGATATTCCATCGTACGTAAGTTCCACAATGTTTGGAACCATTTTTATATTTCCTGGGATATTTCAGGTGTACCCAGGTTGAGGTTCTTGTAAGCAGTGCAGCCCTCAATTTGGGGGTGGCTCTGTCTTATGGATTTTCAGTTTCCCCAAGGTATATTCCCTAGACTGGAAGTGCCCTTGGCTCTGTAGCTCTGTTGTTTACTTGTTTTAGGGAACACAATGCACTCCTCCAGTGAGGCAGTTGGCAACTTACATCCCGCCCATCAGCATAACAAGGCTCCCTGTTCTCCAGGGCCTGTCTTGCATTTCTGGTTTTTACACATTTTGTGGATGTCCCTTTTGACCGGTGGGAAGTGATACTTCTTTGTAGTGCAGATTTGCATTGCCCGCTTGCTTGCTTGGCCAAAAAGGGCGTATGCGTTTTCTCCTGAATATATTCAGGAGAAAACGCATACGCCCTTTTTGGCCCAGTGCATCATTGTCGAAGTTGTGCCCCTCTTCCTGTGCTTTACAGGCGATTCTAACGTACCTCTTGAAATCTGTTTCCTGCTATTCTGCCTCGCATTCAAGTCCGCCTCGTTGCCTTCCCTCAACAGATTTTTGGACGATAGTTGGCCTTGATTACTCTGCCAGTTTGTGAATTGCTGTGCCCATGAGCTCCATTTTTCAACTCGTTTTTTGTGAGCTGAACGCAAGTCCAAACATTTGGTTCAGGACCTATACTGGTTCCCGGTGGGTGGCTGAGACTTTGGTTAATTCTACTTCCTGCCGGGAAATTAGAGTGACATGTGCCCATCCAAATGCCTAACAGCTACTCTCTCATTGGTTCTCCCTCTTCCCTTTCCTCCTCTGCCAAATGGGCAACCTGTGTGAACCAGGAGCTTAAAGGGGCTGTCTCTCCAAGTTGGGAGATTGATAGTAAAGCTGTTGGAAAGTCAAACCGGAGCACCAGGAGAGGGACTCTTCGTTGAGTTTTAGAAACCTTTCGTATTCACAGTGTGTCCATTCTCTAGGTTTCCCGTACATGTTATAGCTGTAGTAATATTCCCTTCAACCTGGAGAGGTGGGACCCATGGAATGGTTGCCATGCATTATTGCTTTAAAGGGTCTGCCTTTGCTCACCCAATCTCACCAATCCTCTCAGTCCCAAGTGTCCAGCCTCATGCCACATCCAGCTGTCATCGTAGATAGGGTCATTCCAGGTTGCATCAGAGACCCTGAAGGAATTGTAAAGAATTTCCCTGTTTCTTTGTTCTGTTTTTGAAATTCCTTTTTACAGTGGGTTTGAGCTGATTCTCGCTGCCCTGTTTATGCCAGTCTAGACACACTTGATTCCCTTACGGAGACATATCAATACATAGGTTTTAAGATCCTTACTAGTCAGATCTATTCCTCTGCGGGAAATATGGGGTTTTGAGTCCCTTTCACTGAGGAAGGTGTAGGTCTTGTCTATTCCATAGTTGGTTTTTGGAACAGTACCTGTGCTTATATCAAACTCTGGTTTGATGCATCACCCCACCTCTCCTTCCCCCTTAAGCAGGCATAAGAGTGTTTTCTAAATGTGAGACTCTGTTCTCTTTCCTAACTCAGTTCATGTGTTGCCATGTTTACAGGATCTTCCTAAGTGATATCTTATGATAAGTTTCTTTTCCTGTGTGACTTCTTTCCCTTAGAATCATCGTACCTGAATCCACTCATTTTGCTGCTACTGGTCTTATGACATTGATTTCGTGGCTGAGGGATATTCCATCGTACGTAAGTTCCACAATGTTTGGAACCATTTTTATATTTCCTGGGATATTTCAGGTGTACCCAGGTTGAGGTTCTTGTAAGCAGTGCAGCCCTCAATTTGGGGGTGGCTCTGTCTTATGGATTTTCAGTTTCCCCAAGGTATATTCCCTAGACTGGAAGTGCCCTTGGCTCTGTAGCTCTGTTGTTTACTTGTTTTAGGGAACACAATGCACTCCTCCAGTGAGGCAGTTGGCAACTTACATACTGCCCATCAGCATAACAAGGCTCCCATTTCGCCACGGCCTGTCTTGCCTTTCTGGTTTTTACAAATTTTGTGGATGTCCCTTTTGACCCGTGGGAAGTGATACTTCTTTGTAGTGCAGATTTGCATTGCCCGCTTGCTTGCTTGGCCAAAAGGGTGTATGCGTGTTCTCCTGAATATATTCAGGAGAAAACGCATACGCCCTTTTTGGCCAAGTGCATCATTGTCGAAGTTGTGCCCCTCTTCCTGTGCTTTACAGGTGATTCCAACGTACCTCTTGAAATCTGTTTCCTGCTATTCTGCCTCGATTTCAAGTCCGCCTCGTTGCCTTCCCTCAACAGATTTTTGGACGATAGTTGGCCTTGATTACTCTGCCAGTTTGTGAATTGCTGTGCCCCTGAGCTCCATTTTCAAACTCGTTTTTTGTGAGCTGAACGCAAGTCCAAACTTTTGGTTCAGGACCTATACTGGTTCCCGGTGGGTGGCTGAGACTTTGGTGAATTCTTCTTCCTGCCGGGAAATTAGAGTGACATGTGCCCATCCAAATGCCTAACAGCGACTCTATCATTGGTTCTCCCTCTTCCCTTTCATCCTCTGCCAAATGGGCAACCTGTGTGAACCAGGAGCTTAAAGGGGCTGTCTCTCCAAGTTGGGAGATTGATAGTAAAGCAGTTGGAAAGTCAAACCGGAGCACCAGGAGAGGGACTCTTCATTGAGTTTTAGAAACCTTTCGTATTCACAGTGTGTCCATTCTCTAGGTTTCCCGTACATGTTAAAGCTGTAGTAATATTCCCTTCAACCTGGGGAGTTGGGAATCATGGAATGGTTGCCATGCATTATTGCTATAAAGGGTCTGCCTTTGCTCACCCAATCTCTCCAATCCGCTCAGTCCCAAGTGTCCAGCCTCATGCCACATCCAGCTGTCATCGTAGATAGGGTCATTTAGGTTGCATCAGAGACCCTGAAGGAATTGTAAAGAATTTCCCTGTTTCTTTGTTCTGTTTTTGAAATTCCTTTTTAGAGTGGGTTTGAGCTGATTCTCGCTGCCATGTTTATGCCAGTCTAGACACACTTGATTCCCTTACGGAGACATATCAATACATAGGTTTTAAGATCATTACTAGTCAGATCTATTCCTCTGCGGGAAATATGGGGTTTTGAGTCCCTTTCACAGAGGAAGGTGTAGGTCTTGTCTATTCCATAGTTGGTTTTTGGAACAGTACCTGTGCTTATATCAAACTCTGGTTTGATGCATCACCCCACCTCTCCTTCCCCCTTAAGCAGGCATAAGAGTGTTTTCTAAATGTGAGACTCTGTTCTCTTTCCTAACTCAGTTCATGTGTAGCCATGTTTACAGGATCTTCCTAAGTGATATCTTATGATAAGTTTCTTTTTCTGTGTGACTTCTTTCACTTAGAATCATCGTACCTGAATCCACTCATTTTGCTGCTACTGGTCTTACGACATTGTTTTCATGGCTGAGGGATATTCCATCGTACGTAAGTTCCACAATGTTTTGAACCATTTTTATATTTCCTGGGATATTTCCGGTGTACCCAGGTTGAGGTTCTTGTAAGCAGTGCAGCCCTCAATTTGGGGGTGGCTCTGTCTTATGGATTTTCAGTTTTCCCAAGGTATATTCCCTAGACTGGAAGTGCCCTTGGCTCTGTAGCTCTGTTGTTTACTTGTTTTAGGGAACACAATGCACTCCTCCAGTGAGGCAGTTGGCAACTTACATCCCGCCCATCAGCATAACAAGGCTCCCTGTTCTCCAGGGCCTGTCTTGCCTTTCTGGTTTTTACACATTTTGTGGATGTCCCTTTTGACCGTTGGGAAGTGATACTTCTTTGTAGTGCAGATTTGCATTGCCCGCTTGCTTGCTTGGCCAAAAAGGGCGTCTGCGTTTTCTCCTGAATATATTCAGGAGAAAACGCATACGCCCTTTTTGGCCAAGTGCATCATTGTCGAAGTTGTGCCCCTCTTCCTGTGCTTTACAGGCGATTCTAACGTACCTCTTGAAATCTGTTTCCTGCTATTCTGCCTCGCATTCAAGTCCGCCTCGTTGCCTTCCCTCAACAGATTTTTGGACGATAGTTGGCCTTGATTACTCTGCCAATTTGTGAATTGCTGTGCCCCTGAGCTCCATTTTTCAACTCGTTTTTTGTGAGCTGAACGCAAGTCCAAACATTTGGTTCAGGACCTATACTGGTTCCCGGTGGGTGGCTGAGACTTTGGTGAATTATTCTTCCTGCCGGGAAATTAGAGTGACATGTGCCCATCCAAATGCCTAACAGCTACTCTCTCATTGGTTCTCCCTCTTCCCTTTCCTCCTCTGCCAAATGGGCAACCTGTGTGAACCAGGAGCTTAAAGGGGCTGTCTCTCCAAGTTGCGAGATTGATAGTAAAGCTGTTGGAAAGTCAAACCGGAGCACCAGGAGAGGGACTCTTCATTGAGTTTTAGAAACCTTTCGTATTCACAGTGTGTCCATTCTCTAGGTTTCCCGTACATGTTAAAGCTGTAGTAATATTCCCTTCAACCTGGAGAGGTGGGACCCATGGAATGGTTGCCATGCATTATTGCTTTAAAGGGTCTGCATTTGCTCACCCAATCTCACCAATCCTCTCAGTCCCAAGTGTCCAGCCTCATGCCACATCCAGCTGTCATCGTAGATAGGGTCATTCCAGGTTGCATCAGAGACCCTGAAGGAATTGTAAAGAATTTCCCTGTTTCTTTGTTCTGTTTTTGAAATTCCTTTTTAGAGTGGGTTTGAGCTGATTCTCGCTGCCATGTTTATGCCAGTCTAGACACACTTGATTCCCTTACGGAGACATATCAATACATAGGTTTTAAGATTCTTACTAGTCAGATCTATTCCTCTGCGGGAAATATGGGGTTTTGAGTCCCTTTCACTGAGGAAGGTGTAGGTCTTGTCTATTCCATAGTTGGTTTTTGGAACAGTACCTGTGCTTATATCAAACTCTGGTTTCATGCATCACCCCACCTCTCCTTCCCCCTTAAGCAGGCATAAGAGTGTTTTCTAAATGTGAGACTCTGTTCTCTTTCCTAACTCAGTTCATGTGTAGCCATGTTTATAGGATCTTCCTTAGTGATATCTTATGATAAGTTTCTTTTTCTGTGTGACTTCTTTCACTTAGAATCATCGTACCTGAATCCACTCATTTTGCTGCTACTGGTCTTATGACATTGATTTCATGGCTGAGGGATATTCCATCGTATGTAATTTCCACAATTTTTTGAACCATTTTTATATTTCCTGGGATATTTCTGGTGTACCCAGGTTGAGGTTCTTGTAAGCAGTGCAGCCCTCAATTTGGGGGTGGCTCTGTCTTATGGATTTTCAGTTTTCCCAAGGTATATTCCCTAGACTGGAAGTGCCCTTGGCTCTGTAGCTCTGTTGTTTACTTGTTTTAGGGAGCACAATGCCCTCCTCCAGTGAGGCAGTTGGCAACTTACATCCTGCCCATCAGCATAACAAGGCTCCCATTTCGCCACGGCCTGTCTTGCCTTTCTGGTTTTTACACATTTTGTGGATGTCCCTTTTGACCCGTGGGAAGTGATACTTCTTTGTAGTGCAGATTTGCATTGCCCGCTTGCTTGCTTGGCCAAAAGGGCGTATGCGTGTTCTCCTGAATATATTCAGGAGAAAACGCATACGCCCTTTTTGGCCAAGTGCATCATTGTCGAAGTTGTGCCCCTCTTCCTGTGCTTTACAGGTGATTCCAACGTACCTCTTGAAATCTGTTTCCTGCTATTCTGCCTCGATTTCAAGTCCGCCTCGTTGCCTTCCCTCAACAGATTTTTGGACGATTGTTGGCCTTGATTACTCTGCCTGTTTGTGAATTGCTGTGCCCCTGAGCTCCATTTTCAAACTCGTTTTTTGTGAGCTGAACGCAAGTCCAAACTTTTGGTTCAGGACCAATACTGGTTCCTGGTGGGTGGCTGAGACTTTGGTTAATTCTTCTTCCTGCCGGGAAATTAGAGTGACATGTGCCCATCCAAATGCCTAACAGCGAGTCTCTCATTGGTTCTCCCTCTTCCCTTTCCTCCTCTGCCAAATGGGCAACCTGTGTGAACCAGGAGCTTAAAGGGGCTGTCTCTCCAAGTTGGGAGATTGATAGTAAAGCAGTTGGAAAGTCAAACCAGAGCACCAGGAGAGGGACTCTTCATTGAGTTTTAGAAACCTTTCGTATTCACAGTGTGTCCATTCTCTAGGTTTCCCGTACATGTTAAAGCTGTAGTAATATTCCCTTCAACCTGGAGAGTTGGGAATCATGGAATGGGTGCCATGCATTATTGCTATAATGGGTCTGCCTTTGCTCACCCAATCTCTCCAATCCTCTCAGTCCCAAGTGTCCAGCCTCATGCCGCATCCAGCTGTCATTGTAGATAGGGTCATTCCAGGTTGCATCAGAGACCCTGAAGGAATTGTTAAGAATTTCCCTGTTTCTTTGTTCTGTTTTTGAAATTCCTTTTTAGAGTGGGTTTGAGCTGATTCTCGCTGCCATATTTATGCCAGTCTAGACACACTTGATTCCCTTACGGAGACATATCAATACATAGGTTTTAAGATTCTTACTAGTCAGATCTATTCCTCTGCGGGAAATATGGGGTTTTGAGTCCCTTTCACTGAGGAAGGTGTAGGTCTTGTCTATTCCATAGTTGGTTTTTGGAACAGTACCTGTGCTTATATCAAACTCTGGTTTCATGCATCACCCCACCTCTCCTTCCCCCTTAAGCAGGCATAAGAGTGTTTTCTAAATGTGAGACTCTGTTCTCTTTCCTAACTCAGTTCATGTGTAGCCATGTTTACAGGATCTTCCTAAGTGATATCTTATGATAAGTTTCTTTTTCTGTGTGACTTCTTTCACTTAGAATCATCGTACCTGAATCCACTCATTTTGCTGCTACTGGTCTTATGACATTGATTTCATGGCTGAGGGATATTCCATCGTACGTAAGTTCCACAATGTTTTGAACCATTTTTATATTTCCTGGGATATTTCAGGTGTACCCAGGTTGAGGTTCTTGTAAGCAGTGCAGCCCTCAATTTGGGGGTGGCTCTGTCTTATGGATTTTCAGTTTTCCCAAGGTATATTCCCTAGACTGGAAGTGCCCTTGGCTCTGTAGCTCTGTTGTTTACTTGTTTTAGGGAACACAATGCACTCCTCCAGTGAGGCAGTTGGCAACTTACATCCCGCCCATCAGCATAACAAGGCTCCCTGTTCTCCAGGGCCTGTCTTGCCTTTCTGGTTTTTACACATTTTGTGGATGTCCCTTTTGACCGGTGGGAAGTGATACTTCTTTGTAGTGCAGATTTGCATTGCCCGCTTGCTTGCTTGGCCAAAAAGGGCGTATGCGTTTTCTCCTGAATATATTCAGGAGAAAACGCATACGCCCTTTTTGGCCAAGTGCATCATTGTCGAAGTTGTGCCCCTCTTCCTGTGCTTTACAGGCGATTCTAACGTACCTCTTGAAATCTGTTTCCTGCTATTCTGCCTCGCATTCAAGTCCGCCTCGTTGCCTTCCCTCAACAGATTTTTGGACGATAGTTGGCCTTGATTACTCTGCCAGTTTGTGAATTGCTGTGCCCCTGAGCTCCATTTTTCAACTCGTTTTTTGTGAGCTGAACGCAAGTCCAAACATTTGGTTCAGGACCTATACTGGTTCCCGGTGGGTGGCTGAGACTTTGGTGAATTCTTCTTCCTGCCGGGAAATTAGAGTGACATGTGCCCATCCAAATGCCTAACAGCTACTCTCTCATTGGTTCTCCCTCTTCCCTTTCCTCCTCTGCCAAATGGGCAACCTGTGTGAACCAGGAGCTTAAAGGGGCTGTCTCTCCAAGTTGGGAGATTGATAGTAAAGCTGTTGGAAAGTCAAACCGGAGCACCAGGAGAGGGACTCTTCGTTGAGTTTTAGAAACCTTTCGTATTCACAGTGTGTCCATTCTCTAGGTTTCCCGTACATGTTATAGCTGTAGTAATATTCCCTTCAACCTGGAGAGGTGGGACCCATGGAATGGTTGCCATGCATTATTGCTTTAAAGGGTCTGCCTTTGCTCACCCAATCTCACCAATCCTCTCAGTCCCAAGTGTCCAGCCTCATGCCACATCCAGCTGTCATCGTAGATAGGGTCATTCCAGGTTGCATCAGAGACCCTGAAGGAATTGTAAAGAATTTCCCTGTTTCTTTGTTCTGTTTTTGAAATTCCTTTTTAGAGTGGGTTTGAGCTGATTCTCGCTGCCATGTTTATGCCAGTCTAGACACACTTGATTCCCTTACGGAGACATATCAATACATAGGTTTTAAGATTCTTACTAGTCAGATCTATTCCTCTGCGGGAAATATGGGGTTTTGAGTCCCTTTCACTGAGGAAGGTGTAGGTCTTGTCTATTCCATAGTTGGTTTTTGGAACAGTACCTGTGCTTATATCAAACTCTGGTTTCATGCATCACCCCACCTCTCCTTCCCCCTTAAGCAGGCATAAGAGTGTTTTCTAAATGTGAGACTGTGTTCTCTTTCCTAACTCAGTTCATGTGTAGCCAGGTTTACAGGATCTTCCTAAGTGATATCTTATGATAAGTTTCTTTTCCTGTGTGACTTCTTTCCCTTAGAATCATCGTACCTGAATCCACTCATTTTGCTGCTACTGGTCTTATGACATTGATTTCGTGGCTGAGGGATATTCCATCGTACGTAAGTTCCACAATGTTTGGAACCATTTTTATATTTCCTGGGATATTTCAGGTGTACCCAGGTTGAGGTTCTTGTAAGCAGTGCAGCCCTCAATTTGGGGGTGGCTCTGTCTTACTGATTTTCAGTTTTCCCAAGGTATATTCCCTAGACTGGAAGTGCCCTTGGCTCTGTAGCTCTGTTGTTTACTTGTTTTAGGGAGCACAATGCACTCCTCCAGTGAGGCAGTTGGCAACTTACATCCTGCCCATCAGCATAACAAGGCTCCCATTTCGCCACGGCCTGTCTTGCCTTTCTGGTTTTTACACATTTTGTGGATGTCCCTTTTGACCCGTGGGAAGTGATACTTCTTTGTAGTGCAGATTTGCATTGCCCGCTTGCTTGCTTGGCCAAAAGGGCGTATGCGTGTTCTCCTGAATATATTCAGGAGAAAACGCATACGCCCTTTTTGGCCAAGTGCATCATTGTCGAAGTTGTGCCCCTCTTCCTGTGCTTTACAGGTGATTCCAACGTACCTCTTGAAATCTGTTTCCTGCTATTCTGCCTCGATTTCAAGTCCGCCTCGTTGCCTTCCCTCAACAGATTTTTGGACGATTGTTGGCCTTGATTACTCTGCCTGTTTGTGAATTGCTGTGCCCCTGAGCTCCATTTTCAAACTCGTTTTTTGTGAGCTGAACGCAAGTCCAAACTTTTGGTTCAGGACCAATACTGGTTCCCGGTGGGTGGCTGAGACTTTGGTTAATTCTTCTTCCTGCCGGGAAATTAGAGTGACATGTGCCCATCCAAATGCCTAACAGCGACTCTCTCATTGGTTCTCCCTCTTCCCTTTCCTCCTCTGCCAAATGGGCAACCTGTGTGAACCAGGAGCTTAAAGGGGCTGTCTCTCCAAGTTGGGAGATTGATAGTAAAGCAGTTGGAAAGTCAAACCAGAGCACCAGGAGAGGGACTCTTCATTGAGTTTTAGAAACCTTTTGTATTCACAGTGTGTCCATTCTCTAGGTTTCCCGTACATGTTAAAGCTGTAGTAATATTCCCTTCAACCTGGAGAGTTGGGAATCATGGAATGGGTGCCATGCATTATTGCTATAAAGGGTCTGCCTTTGCTCACCCAATCTCTCCAATCCTCTCAGTCCCAAGTGTCCAGCCTCATGCCGCATCCAGCTATCATTGTAGATAGGGTCATTCCAGGTTGCATCAGAGACCCTGAAGGAATTGTAAAGAATTTCCCTGTTTCTTTGTTCTGTTTTTGAAATTCCTTTTTAGAGTGGGTTTGAGCTGATTCTCGCTGCCATATTTATGCCAGTCTAGACACACTTGATTCCCTTACGGAGACATATCAATACATAGGTTTTAAGATTCTTACTAGTCAGATCTATTCCTCTGCGGGAAATATGGGGTTTTGAGTCCCTTTCACTGAGGAAGGTGTAGGTCTTGTCTATTCCATAGTTGGTTTTTGGAACAGTACCTGTGCTTATATCAAACTCTGGTTTGATGCATCACCCCACCTCTCCTTCCCCCTTAAGCAGGCATAAGAGTGTTTTCTAAATGTGAGACTCTGTTCTCTTTCCTAACTCAGTTCATGTGTAGCCATGTTTACAGGATCTTCCTAAGTGATATCTTATGATAAGTTTCTTTTTCTGTGTGACTTCTTTCACTTAGAATCATCGTACCTGAATCCACTCATTTTGCTGCTACTGGTCTTATGACATTGATTTCATGGCTGAGGGATATTCCATCGTACGTAAGTTCCACAATGTTTGGAACCATTTTTATATTTCCTGGGATATTTCAGGTGTACCCAGGTTGAGGTTCTTGTAAGCAGTGCAGCCCTCAATTTGGTGGTGGCTCTGTCTTATGGATTTTCAGTTTTCCCAAGGTATATTCCCTAGACTGGAAGTGCCCTTGGCTCTGTAGCTCTGTTGTTTACTTGTTTTAGGGAACACAATGCACTCCTCCAGTGAGGCAGTTGGCAACTTACATCCCGCCCATCAGCATAACAAGGCTCCCTGTTCTCCAGGGCCTGTCTTGCCTTTCTGGTTTTTACACATTTTGTGGATGTCCCTTTTGACCGGTGGGAAGTGATACTTCTTTGTAGTGCAGATTTGCATTGCCCGCTTGCTTGCTTGGCCAAAAAGGGCGTATGCGTTTTCTCCTGAATATATTCAGGAGAAAACGCATACGCCCTTTTTGGCCAAGTGCATCATTGTCGAAGTTGTGCCCCTCTTCCTGTGCTTTACAGGCGATTCTAACGTACCTCTTGAAATCTGTTTCCTGCTATTCTGCCTCGCATTCAAGTCCGCCTCATTGCCTTCCCTCAACAGATTTTTGGACGATAGTTGGCCTTGATTACTCTGCCAGTTTGTGAATTGCTGTGCCCCTGAGCTCCATTTTTCAACTCGTTTTTTGTGAGCTGAACGCAAGTCCAAACATTTGGTTCAGGACCTATACTGGTTCCCGGTGGGTGGCTGAGACTTTGGTGAATTCTTCTTCCTGCCGGGAAATTAGAGTGACATGTGCCCATCCAAATGCCTAACAGCTACTCTCTCATTGGTTCTCCCTCTTCCCTTTCCTCCTCTGCCAAATGGGCAACCTGTGTGAACCAGGAGCTTAAAGGGGCTGTCTCTCCAAGTTGGGAGATTGATAGTAAAGCTGTTGGAAAGTCAAACCGGAGCACCAGGAGAGGGACTCTTCGTTGAGTTTTAGAAACCTTTCGTATTCACAGTGTGTCCATTCTCTAGGTTTCCCGTACATGTTATAGCTGTAGTAATATTCCCTTCAACCTGGAGAGGTGGGACCCATGGAATGGTTGCCATGCATTATTGCTTTAAAGGGTCTGCATTTGCTCACCCAATCTCACCAATCCTCTCAGTCCCAAGTGTCCAGCCTCATGCCACATCCAGCTGTCATCGTAGATAGGGTCATTCCAGGTTGCATCAGAGACCCTGAAGGAATTGTAAAGAATTTCCCTGTTTCTTTGTTCTGTTTTTGAAATTCCTTTTTAGAGTGGGTTTGTGCTGATTCTCGCTGCCATGTTTATGCCAGTCTAGACACACTTGATTCCCTTACGGAGACATATCAATACATAGGTTTTAAGATTCTTACTAGTCAGATCTATTCCTCTGCGGGAAATATGGGGTTTTGAGTCCCTTTTACTGAGGAAGGTGTAGGTCTTGTCTATTCCATAGTTGGTTTTTGGAACAGTACCTGTGCTTATATCAAACTCTGGTTTGATGCATCACCCCACCTCTCCTTCCCCCTTAAGCAGGCATAAGAGTGTTTTCTAAATGTGAGACTCTGTTCTCTTTCCTAACTCAGTTCATGTGTAGCCATGTTTACAGGATCTTCCTAAGTGATATCTTATGATAAGTTTCTTTTTCTGTGTGACTTCTTTCACTTAGAATCATCGTACCTGAATCCACTCATTTTGCTGCTACTGGTCTTATGACATTGATTTCATGGCTGAGGGATATTCCATCGTACGTAAGTTCCACAATGTTTTGAACCATTTTTATATTTCCTGGGATATTTCCGGTGTACCCAGGTTGAGGTTCTTGTAAGCAGTGCAGCCCTCAATTTGGGGGTGGCTCTGTCTTATGGATTTTCAGTTTTCCCAAGGTATATTCCCTAGACTGGAAGTACCCTTGGCTCTGTAGCTCTGTTGTTTACTTGTTTTAGGGAACACAATGCACTCCTCCAGTGAGGCAGTTGGCAACTTACATCCCGCCCATCAGCATAACAAGGCTCCCTGTTCTCCAGGGCCTGTCTTGCCTTTCTAGTTTTTACACATTTTGTGGATGTCCCTTTTGACCGTTGGGAAGTGATACTTCTTTGTAGTGCAGATTTGCATTGCCCGCTTGCTTGCTTGGCCAAAAAGGGCGTATGCTTTTTCTCCTGAATATATTCAGGAGAAAACGCATACGCCCTTTTTGGCCAAGTGCATCATTGTCGAAGTTGTGCCCCTCTTCCTGTGCTTTACAGGCGATTCTAACGTACCTCTTGAAATCTGTTTCCTGCTATTCTGCCTCCCATTCAAGTCCGCCTCCTTGCCTTCCCTCAACAGATTTTTGGACGATAGTTGGCCTTGATTACTCTGCCAGTTTGTGAATTGCTGTGCCCCTGAGCTCCATTTTTCAACTCGTTTTTTGTGAGCTGAACGCAAGTCCAAACATTTGGTTCAGGACCTATACTGGTTCCCGGTGGGTGGCTGAGACTTTGGTGAATTCTTCTTCCTGCCGGGAAATTAGAGTGACATGTGCCCATCCAAATGCCTAACAGCTACTCTCTCATTGGTTCTCCCTCTTCCCTTTCCTCCTCTGCCAAATGGGCAACCTGTGTGAACCAGGAGCTTAAAGGGGCTGTCTCTCCAAGTTGGGAGATTGATAGTAAAGCTGTTGGAAAGTCAAACCGGAGCACCAGGAGAGGGACTCTTCGTTGAGTTTTAGAAACCTTTCGTATTCACAGTGTGTCCATTCTCTAGGTTTCCCGTACATGTTATAGCTGTAGTAATATTCCCTTCAACCTGGAGAGGTGGGACCCATGGAATGGTTGCCATGCATTATTGCTTTAAAGGGTCTGCATTTGCTCACCCAATCTCACCAATCCTCTCAGTCCCAAGTGTCCAGCCTCATGCCACATCCAGCTGTCATCGTAGATAGGGTCATTCCAGGTTGCATCAGAGACCCTGAAGGAATGGTAAAGAATTTCCCTGTTTCTTTGTTCTGTTTTTGAAATTCCTTTTTAGAGTGGGTTTGAGCTGATTCTCGCTGCCATGTTTATGCCAGTCTAGACACACTTGATTCCCTTACGGAGACATATCAATACATAGGTTTTAAGATTCTTACTAGTCAGATCTATTCCTCTGTGGGAAATATGGGGTTTTGAGTCCCTTTCACTGAGGAAGGTGTAGGTCTTGTCTCTTCCATAGTTGGTTTTTGGAACGGTACCTGTGCTTATATCAAACTCTGGTTTGATGCATCACCCCACCTCTCCTTCCCCCTTAAGCAGGCATAAGAGTGTTTTCTAAATGTGAGACTCTGTTCTCTTTCCTAACTCAGTTCATGTGTAGCCATGTTTACAGGATCTTCCTAAGTGATATCTTATGATAAGTTTCTTTTTCTGTGTGACTTCTTTCACTTAGAATCATCGTACCTGAATCCACTCATTTTGCTGCTACTGGTCTTATGACATTGATTTCATGGCTGAGGGATATTCCATCGTACGTAAGTTCCACAATGTTTTGAACCATTTTTATATTTCCTGGGATATTTCCGGTGTACCCAGGTTGAGGTTCTTGTAAGCAGTGCAGCCCTCAATTTGGGGGTGGCTCTGTCTTATGGATTTTCAGTTTTCCCAAGGTATATTCCCTAGACTGGAAGTACCCTTGGCTCTGTAGCTCTGTTGTTTACTTGTTTTAGGGAACACAATGCACTCCTCCAGTGAGGCAGTTGGCAACTTACATCCCGCCCATCAGCATAACAAGGCTCCCTGTTCTCCAGGGCCTGTCTTGCCTTTCTAGTTATTACACATATTGTGGATGTCCCTTTTGACCGTTGGGAAGTGATACTTCTTTGTAGTGCAGATTTGCATTGCCCGCTTGCTTGCTTGGCCAAAAAGGGCGTATGCTTTTTCTCCTGAATATATTCAGGAGAAAACGCATACGCCCTTTTTGGCCAAGTGCATCATTGTCGAAGTTGTGCCCCTCTTCCTGTGCTTTACAGGCGATTCTAACGTACCTCTTGAAATCTGTTTCCTGCTATTCTGCCTCGCATTCAAGTCCGCCTCCTTGCCTTCCCTCAACAGATTTTTGGACGATAGTTGGCCTTGATTACTCTGCCAGTTTGTGAATTGCTGTGCCCCTGAGCTCCATTTTTCAACTCGTTTTTTGTGAGCTGAACGCAAGTCCAAACATTTGGTTCAGGACCTATACTGGTTCCCGGTGGGTGGCTGAGACTTTGGTGAATTCTTCTTCCTGCCGGGAAATTAGAGTGACATGTGCCCATCCAAATGCCTAACAGCTACTCTCTCATTGGTTCTCCCTCTTCCCTTTCCTCCTCTGCCAAATGGGCAACCTGTGTGAACCAGGAGCTTAAAGGGGCTGTCTCTCCAAGTTGGGAGATTGATAGTAAAGCTGTTGGAAAGTCAAACCGGAGCACCAGGAGAGGGACTCTTCGTTGAGTTTTAGAAACCTTTCGTATTCACAGTGTGTCCATTCTCTAGGTTTCCCGTACATGTTATAGCTGTAGTAATATTCCCTTCAACCTGGAGAGGTGGGACCCATGGAATGGTTGCCATGCATTATTGCTTTAAAGGGTCTGCATTTGCTCACCCAATCTCACCAATCCTCTCAGTCCCAAGTGTCCAGCCTCATGCCACATCCAGCTGTCATCGTAGATAGGGTCATTCCAGGTTGCATCAGAGACCCTGAAGGAATGGTAAAGAATTTCCCTGTTTCTTTGTTCTGTTTTTGAAATTCCTTTTTAGAGTGGGTTTGAGCTGATTCTCGCTGCCATGTTTATGCCAGTCTAGACACACTTGATTCCCTTACGGAGACATATCAATACATAGGTTTTAAGATTCTTACTAGTCAGATCTATTCCTCTGCGGGAAATATGGGGTTTTGAGTCCCTTTCACTGAGGAAGGTGTAGGTCTTGTCTATTCCATAGTTGGTTTTTGGAACGGTACCTGTGCTTATATCAAACTCTGGTTTGATGCATCACCCCACCTCTCCTTCCCCCTTAAGCAGGCATAAGAGTGTTTTCTAAATGTGAGACTCTGTTCTCTTTCCTAACTCAGTTCATGTGTAGCCATGTTTATAGGATCTTCCTAAGTGATATCTTATGATAAGTTTCTTTTTCTGTGTGACTTCTTTCACTTAGAATCATCGTACCTGAATCCACTCATTTTGCTGCTACTGGTCTTATGACATTGATTTCATGGCTGAGGGATATTCCATCGTATGTAATTTCCACAATTTTTTGAACCATTTTTATATTTCCTGGGATATTTCTGGTGTACCCAGGTTGAGGTTCTTGTAAGCAGTGCAGCCCTCAATTTGGGGGTGGCTCTGTCTTATGGATTTTCAGTTTTCCCAAGGTATATTCCCTAGACTGGAAGTGCCCTTGGCTCTGTAGCTCTGTTGTTTACTTGTTTTAGGGAGCACAATGCACTCCTCCAGTGAGGCAGTTGGCAACTTACATCCTGCCCATCAGCATAACAAGGCTCCCATTTCGCCACGGCCTGTCTTGCCTTTCTGGTTTTTACACATTTTGTGGATGTCCCTTTTGACCCGTGGGAAGTGATACTTCTTTGTTGTGCAGATTTGCATTGCCCGCTTGCTTGCTTGGCCAAAAGGGCGTATGCGTGTTCTCCTGAATATATTCAGGAGAAAACGCATACGCCCTTTTTGGCCAAGTGCATCATTGTCGAAGTTGTGCCCCTCTTCCTGTGCTTTACAGGTGATTCCAACGTACCTCTTGAAATCTGTTTCCTGCTATTCTGCCTCGATTTCAAGTCCGCCTCGTTGCCTTCCCTCAACAGATTTTTGGACGATTGTTGGCCTTGATTACTCTGCCTGTTTGTGAATTGCTGTGCCCCTGAGCTCCATTTTCAAACTCGTTTTTTGTGAGCTGAACGCAAGTCCAAACTTTTGGTTCAGGACCAATACTGGTTCCCGGTGGGTGGCTGAGACTTTGGTGAATTCTTCTTCCTGCCGGGAAATTAGAGTGACATGTGCCCATCCAAATGCCTAACAGCGACTCTCTCATTGGTTCTCCCTCTTCCCTTTCATCCTCTGCCAAATTGGCAACCTGTGTGAACCAGGAGCTTAAAGGGGCTGTCTCTCCAAGTTGGGAGATTGATAGTAAAGCAGTTGGAAAGTCAAACCAGAGCACCAGGAGAGGGACTCTTCATTGAGTTTTAGAAACCTTTCGTATTCACAGTGTGTCCATTCTCTAGGTTTCCTGTACATGTTAAAGCTGTAGTAATATTCCCTTCAACCTGGAGAGTTGGGAATCATGGAATGGGTGCCATGCATTATTGCTATAAAGGGTCTGCCTTTGCTCACCCAATCTCTCCAATCCTCTCAGTCCCAAGTGTCCAGCCTCATGCCGCATCCAGCTGTCATTGTAGATAGGGTCATTCCAGGTTGCATCAGAGACCCTGAAGGAATTGTTAAGAATTTCCCTGTTTCTTTGTTCTGTTTTTGAAATTCCTTTTTAGAGTGGGTTTGAGCTGATTCTCGCTGCCATATTTATGCCAGTCTAGACACACTTGATTCCCTTACGGAGACATATCAATACATAGGTTTTAAGATTCTTACTAGTCAGATCTATTCCTCTGCGGGAAATATGGGGTTTTGAGTCCCTTTCACTGAGGAAGGTGTAGGTCTTGTCTATTCCATAGTTGGTTTTTGGAACAGTACCTGTGCTTATATCAAACTCTGGTTTGATGCATCACCCCACCTCTCCTTCCCCTTTAAGCAGGCATAAGAGTGTTTTCTAAATGTGAGACTCTGTTCTCTTTCCTAACTCAGTTCATGTGTAGCCATGTTTACAGGATCTTCCTAAGTGATATCTTATGATAAGTTTCTTTTTCTGTGTGACTTCTTTCACTTAGAATCATCGTACCTGAATCCACTCATTTTGCTGCTACTGGTCTTACGAGATTGATTTCATGGCTGAGGGATATTCCATTGTACGTAAGTTCCACAATGTTTTGAACCATTTTTATATTTCCTGGGATATTTCAGGTGTACCCAGGTTGAGGTTCTTGTAAGCAGTGCAGCCCTCAATTTGGGGGTGGCTCTGTCTTATGGATTTTCAGTTTTCCCAAGGTATATTCCCTAGACTGGAAGTGCCCTTGGCTCTGTAGCTCTGTTGTTTACTTGTTTTAGGGAACACAATGCACTCCTCCAGTGAGGCAGTTGGCAACTTACATCCCGCCCATCAGCATAACAAGGCTCCCTGTTCTCCAGGGCCTGTCTTGCCTTTCTGGTTTTTACACATTTTGTGGATGTCCCTTTTGACCGGTGGGAAGTGATACTTCTTTGTAGTGCAGATTTGCATTGCCCGCTTGCTTGCTTGGCCAAAAAGGGCGTATGCGTTTTCTCCTGAATATATTCAGGAGAAAACGCATACGCCCTTTTTGGCCCAGTGCATCATTGTCGAAGTTGTGCCCCTCTTCCTGTGCTTTACAGGCGATTCTAACGTACCTCTTGAAATCTGTTTCCTGCTATTCTGCCTCGCATTCAAGTCCGCCTCGTTGCCTTCCCTCAACAGATTTTTGGACGATAGTTGGCCTTGATTACTCTGCCAGTTTGTGAATTGCTGTGCCCCTGAGCTCCATTTTTCAACTCGTTTTTTGTGAGCTGAACGCAAGTCCAAATATTTGGTTCAGGACCTATACTGGTTCCCGGTGGGTGGCTGAGACTTTGGTTAATTCTTCTTCCTGCCGGGAAATTAGAGTGACATGTGCCCATCCAAATGCCTAACAGCTACTCTCTCATTGGTTCTCCCTCTTCCCTTTCCTCCTCTGCCAAATGGGCAACCTGTGTGAACCAGGAGCTTAAAGGGGCTGTCTCTCCAAGTTGGGAGATTGATAGTAAAGCTGTTGGAAAGTCAAACCGGAGCACCAGGAGAGGGACTCTTCGTTGAGTTTTAGAAACCTTTCGTATTCACAGTGTGTCCATTCTCTAGGTTTCCCGTACATGTTATAGCTGTAGTAATATTCCCTTCAACCTGGAGAGGTGGGACCCATGGAATGGTTGCCATGCATTATTGCTTTAAAGGGTCTGCATTTGCTCACCCAATCTCACCAATCCTCTCAGTCCCAAGTGTCCAGCCTCATGCCACATCCAGCTGTCATCGTAGATAGGGTCATTCCAGGTTGCATCAGAGACCCTGAAGGAATTGTAAAGAATTTCCCTGTTTCTTTGTTCTGTTTTTGAAATTCCTTTTTAGAGTGGGTTTGAGCTGATTCTCGCTGCCATGTTTATGCCAGTCTAGACACACTTGATTCCCTTACGGAGACATATCAATACATAGGTTTTAAGATTCTTACTAGTCAGATCTATTCCTCTGCGGGAAATATGGGGTTTTGAGTCCCTTTCACTGAGGAAGGTGTAGGTCTTGTCTATTCCATAGTTGGTTTTTGGAACAGTACCTGTGCTTATATCAAACTCTGGTTTGATGCATCACCCCACCTCTCCTTCCCCCTTAAGCAGGCATAAGAGTGTTTTCTAAATGTGAGACTCTGTTCTCTTTCCTAACTCAGTTCATGTGTAGCCATGTTTACAGGATCTTCCTAAGTGATATCTTATGATAAGTTTCTTTTTCTGTGTGACTTCTTTCACTTAGAATCATCGTACCTGAATCCACTCATTTTGCTGCTACTGGTCTTATGACATTGATTTCATGGCTGAGGGATATTCCATCGTATGTAATTTCCACAATTTTTTGAACCATTTTTATATTTCCTGGGATATTTCCGGTGTACCCAGGTTGAGGTTCTTGTAAGCAGTGCAGCCCTCAATTTGGGGGTGGCTCTGTCTTATGGATTTTCAGTTTTCCCAAGGTATATTCCCTAGACTGGAAGTGCCCTTGGCTCTGTAGCTCTGTTGTTTACTTGTTTTAGGGAACACAATGCACTCCTCCAGTGAGGCAGTTGGCAACTTACATCCCGCCCATCAGCATAACAAGGCTCCCTGTTCTCCAGGGCCTGTCTTGCCTTTCTGGTTTTTACACATTTTGTGGATGTCCCTTTTGACCGGTGGGAAGTGATACTTCTTTGTAGTGCAGATTTGCATTGCCCGCTTGCTTGCTTGGCCAAAAAGGGCGTATGCGTTTTCTCCTGAATATATTCAGGAGAAAACGCATACGCCCTTTTTGGCCCAGTGCATCATTGTCGAAGTTGTGCCCCTCTTCCTGTGCTTTACAGGCGATTCTAACGTACCTCTTGAAATCTGTTTCCTGCTATTCTGCCTCGCATTCAAGTCCGCCTCGTTGCCTTCCCTCAACAGATTTTTGGACGATAGTTGGCCTTGATTACTCTGCCAGTTTGTGAATTGCTGTGCCCCTGAGCTCCATTTTTCAACTCGTTTTTTGTGAGCTGAACGCAAGTCCAAACATTTGGTTCAGGACCTATACTGGTTCCCGGTGGGTGGCTGAGACTTTGGTTAATTCTTCTTCCTGCCGGGAAATTAGAGTGACATGTGCCCATCCAAATGCCTAACAGCTACTCTCTCATTGGTTCTCCCTCTTCCCTTTCCTCCTCTGCCAAATGGGCAACCTGTGTGAACCAGGAGCTTAAAGGGGCTGTCTCTCCAAGTTGGGAGATTGATAGTAAAGCTGTTGGAAAGTCAAACCGGAGCACCAGGAGAGGGACTCTTCGTTGAGTTTTAGAAACCTTTCGTATTCACAGTGTGTCCATTCTCTAGGTTTCCCGTACATGTTATAGCTGTAGTAATATTCCCTTCAACCTGGAGAGGTGGGACCCATGGAATGGTTGCCATGCATTATTGCTTTAAAGGGTCTGCATTTGCTCACCCAATCTCACCAATCCTCTCAGTCCCAAGTGTCCAGCCTCATGCCACATCCAGCTGTCATCGTAGATAGGGTCATTCCAGGTTGCATCAGAGACCCTGAAGGAATTGTAAAGAATTTCCCTGTTTCTTTGTTCTGTTTTTGAAATTCCTTTTTAGAGTGGGTTTGAGCTGATTCTCGCTGCCATGTTTATGCCAGTCTAGACACACTTGATTCCCTTACGGAGACATATCAATACATAGGTTTTAAGATTCTTACTAGTCAGATCTATTCCTCTGCGGGAAATATGGGGTTTTGAGTCCCTTTCACTGAGGAAGGTGTAGGTCTTGTCTATTCCATAGTTGGTTTTTGGAACAGTACCTGTGCTTATATCAAACTCTGGTTTGATGCATCACCCCACCTCTCCTTCCCCCTTAAGCAGGCATAAGAGTGTTTTCTAAATGTGAGACTCTGTTCTCTTTCCTAACTCAGTTCATGTGTAGCCATGTTTACAGGATCTTCCTAAGTGATATCTTATGATAAGTTTCTTTTTCTGTGTGACTTCTTTCACTTAGAATCATCGTACCTGAATCCACTCATTTTGCTGCTACTGGTCTTATGACATTGATTTCATGGCTGAGGGATATTCCATCGTATGTAATTTCCACAATTTTTTGAACCATTTTTATATTTCCTGGGATATTTCCGGTGTACCCAGGTTGAGGTTCTTGTAAGCAGTGCAGCCCTCAATTTGGGGGTGGCTCTGTCTTATGGATTTTCAGTTTTCCCAAGGTATATTCCCTAGACTGGAAGTGCCCTTGGCTCTGTAGCTCTGTTGTTTACTTGTTTTAGGGAGCACAATGCACTCCTCCAGTGAGGCAGTTGGCAACTTACATCCTGCCCATCAGCATAACAAGGCTCCCATTTCGCCACGGCCTGTCTTGCCTTTCTGGTTTTTACACATTTTGTGGATGTCCCTTTTGACCCGTGGGAAGTGATACTTCTTTGTAGTGCAGATTTGCATTGCCCGCTTGCTTGCTTGGCCAAAAGGGCGTATGCGTGCTCTCCTGAATATATTCAGGAGAAAACGCATACGCCCTTTTTGGCCAAGTGCATCATTGTCGAAGTTGTGCCCCTCTTCCTGTGCTTTACAGGTGATTCCAACGTACCTCTTGAAATCTGTTTCCTGCTATTCTGCCTCGATTTCAAGTCCGCCTCGTTGCCTTCCCTCAACAGATTTTTGGACGATTGTTGGCCTTGATTACTCTGCCTGTTTGTGAATTGCTGTGCCCCTGAGCTCCATTTTCAAACTCGTTTTTTGTGAGCTGAACGCAAGTCCAAACTCTTGGTTCAGGACCTATACTGGTTCCCGGTGGGTGGCTGAGACTTTGGTGAATTCTTCTTCCTGCCGGGAAATTAGAGTGACATGTGCCCATCCAAATGCCTAACAGCGACTCTCTCATTGGTTCTCCCTCTTCCCTTTCATCCTCTGCCAAATGGGCAACCTGTGTGAACCAGGAGCTTAAAGGGGCTGTCTCTCCAAGTTGGGAGATTGATAGTAAAGCAGTTGGAAAGTCAAACCAGAGCACCAGGAGTGGGACTCTTCATTGAGTTTTAGAAACCTTTCGTATTCACAGTGTGTCCATTCTCTAGGTTTCCCGTACATGTTAAAGCTGTAGTAATATTCCCTTCAACCTGGAGAGTTGGGAATCATGGAATGGGTGCCATGCATTATTGCTATAAAGGGTCTGCCTTTGCTCACCCAATCTCTCCAATCCTCTCAGTCCCAAGTGTCCAGCCTCATGCCGCATCCAGCTGTCATTGTAGATAGGGTCATTCCAGGTTGCATCAGAGACCCTGAAGGAATTGTTAAGAATTTCCCTGTTTCTTTGTTCTGTTTTTGAAATTCCTTTTTAGAGTGGGTTTGAGCTGATTCTCGCTGCCATATTTATGCCAGTCTAGACACACTTGATTCCCTTACGGAGACATATCAATACATAGGTTTTAAGATTCTTACTAGTCAGATCTATTCCTCTGCGGGAAATATGGGGTTTTGAGTCCCTTTCACTGAGGAAGGTGTAGGTCTTGTCTATTCCATAGTTGGTTTTTGGAACAGTACCTGTGCTTATATCAAACTCTGGTTTGATGCATCACCCCACCTCTCCTTCCCCCTTAAGCAGGCATAAGAGTGTTTTCTAAATGTGAGACTCTGTTCTCTTTCCTAACTCAGTTCATGTGTAGCCATGTTTACAGGATCTTCCTAAGTGATATCTTATGATAAGTTTCTTCTTCTGTGTGATTTCTTTCACTTAGAATCATCGTACCTGAATCCACTCATTTTGCTGCTACTGGTCTTACGAGATTGATTTCATGGCTGAGGGATATTCCATTGTACGTAAGTTCCACAATGTTTTGAACCATTTTTATATTTCCTGGGATATTTCAGGTGTACCCAGGTTGAGGTTCTTGTAAGCAGTGCAGCCCTCAATTTGGGGGTGGCTCTGTCTTATGGATTTTCAGTTTTCCCAAGGTATATTCCCTAGACTGGAAGTGCCCTTGGCTCTGTAGCTCTGTTGTTTACTTGTTTTAGGGAACACAATGCACTCCTCCAGTGAGGCAGTTGGCAACTTACATCCCGCCCATCAGCATAACAAGGCTCCCTGTTCTCCAGGGCCTGTCTTGCCTTTCTGGTTTTTACACATTTTGTGGATGTCCCTTTTGACCGTTGGGAAGTGATACTTCTTTGTAGTGCAGATTTGCATTGCCCGCTTGCTTGCTTGGCCAAAAAGGGCGTATGCGTTTTCTCCTGAATATATTCAGGAGAAAACGCATACGCCCTTTTTGGCCCAGTGCATCATTGTCGAAGTTGTGCCCCTCTTCCTGTGCTTTACAGGCGATTCTAACGTACCTCTTGAAATCTGTTTCCTGCTATTCTGCCTCGCATTCAAGTCCGCCTCGTTGCCTTCCCTCAACAGATTTTTGGACGATAGTTGGCCTTGATTACTCTGCCAGTTTGTGAATTGCTGTGCCCCTGAGCTCCATTTTTCAACTCGTTTTTTGTGAGCTGAACGCAAGTCCAAACATTTGGTTCAGGACCTATACTGGTTCCCGGTGGGTGGCTGAGACTTTGGTGAATTCTTCTTCCTGCCGGGAAATTAGAGTGACATGTGCCCATCCAAATGCCTAACAGCTACTCTCTCATTGGTTCTCCCTCTTCCCTTTCCTCCTCTGCCAAATGGGCAACCTGTGTGAACCAGGAGCTTAAAGGGGCTGTCTCTCCAAGTTGGGAGATTGATAGTAAAGCTGTTGGAAAGTCAAACCGGAGCACCAGGAGAGGGACTCTTCGTTGAGTTTTAGAAACCTTTCGTATTCACAGTGTGTCCATTCTCTAGGTTTCCCGTACATGTTATAGCTGTAGTAATATTCCCTTCAACCTGGAGAGGTGGGACCCATGGAATGGTTGCCATGCATTATTGCTTTAAAGGGTCTGCATTTGCTCACCCAATCTCACCAATCCTCTCAGTCCCAAGTGTCCAGCCTCATGCCACATCCAGCTGTCATCGTAGATAGGGTCATTCCAGGTTGCATCAGAGACCCTGAAGGAATTGTAAAGAATTTCCCTGTTTCTTTGTTCTGTTTTTGAAATTCCTTTTTAGAGTGGGTTTGAGCTGATTCTCGCTGCCATGTTTATGCCAGTCTAGACACACTTGATTCCCTTACGGAGACATATCAATACATAGGTTTTAAGATTCTTACTAGTCAGATCTATTCCTCTGTGGGAAATATGGGGTTTTGAGTCCCTTTCACTGAGGAAGGTGTAGGTCTTGTCTATTCCATAGTTGGTTTTTGGAATGGTACCTGTGCTTATATCAAACTCTGGTTTGATGCATCACCCCACCTCTCCTTCCCCCTTAAGCAGGCATAAGAGTGTTTTCTAAATGTGAGACTCTGTTCTCTTTCCTAACTCAGTTCATGTGTAGCCATGTTTACAGGATCTTCCTAAGTGATATCTTATGATAAGTTTCTTTTTCTGTGTGACTTCTTTCACTTAGAATCATCGTACCTGAATCCACTCATTTTGCTGCTACTGGTCTTATGACATTGATTTCATGGCTGAGGGATATTCCATCGTATGTAATTTCCACAATTTTTTGAACCATTTTTATATTTCCTGGGATATTTCCGGTGTACCCAGGTTGAGGTTCTTGTAAGCAGTGCAGCCCTCAATTTGGGGGTGGCTCTGTCTTATGGATTTTCAGTTTTCCCAAGGTATTTTCCCTAGACTGGAAGTGCCCTTGGCTCTGTAGCTCTGTTGTTTACTTGTTTTAGGGAGCACAATGCACTCCTCCAGTGAGGCAGTTGGCAACTTACATCCTGCCCATCAGCATAACAAGGCTCCCATTTCGCCACGGCCTGTCTTGCCTTTCTGGTTTTTACACATTTTGTGGATGTCCCTTTTGACCCGTGGGAAGTGATACTTCTTTGTAGTGCAGATTTGCATTGCCCGCTTGCTTGCTTGGCCAAAAGGGCGTATGCGTGTTCTCCTGAATATATTCAGGAGAAAACGCATACGCCCTTTTTGGCCAAGTGCATCATTGTCGAAGTTGTGCCCCTCTTCCTGTGCTTTACAGGTGATTCCAACGTACCTCTTGAAATCTGTTTCCTGCTATTCTGCCTCGATTTCAAGTCCGCCTCGTTGCCTTCCCTCAACAGATTTTTGGACGATTGTTGGCCTTGATTACTCTGCCTGTTTGTGAATTGCTGTGCCCCTGAGCTCCATTTTCAAACTCGTTTTTTGTGAGCTGAACGCAAGTCCAAACTCTTGGTTCAGGACCTATACTGGTTCCCGGTGGGTGGCTGAGACTTTGGTGAATTCTTCTTCCTGCCGGGAAATTAGAGTGACATGTGCCCATCCAAATGCCTAACAGCGACTCTCTCATTGGTTCTCCCTCTTCCCTTTCATCCTCTGCCAAATGGGCAACCTGTGTGAACCAGGAGCTTAAAGGGGCTGTCTCTCCAAGTTGGGAGATTGATAGTAAAGCAGTTGGAAAGTCAAACCAGAGCACCAGGAGAGGGACTCTTCATTGAGTTTTAGAAACCTTTCGTATTCACAGTGTGTCCATTCTCTAGGTTTCCCGTACATGTTAAAGCTGTAGTAATATTCCCTTCAACCTGGAGAGTTGGGAATCATGGAATGGGTGCCATGCATTATTGCTATAAAGGGTCTGCCTTTGCTCACCCAATCTCTCCAATCCTCTCAGTCCCAAGTGTCCAGCCTCATGCCGCATCCAGCTGTCATTGTAGATAGGGTCATTCCAGGTTGCATCAGAGACCCTGAAGGAATTGTTAAGAATTTCCCTGTTTCTTTGTTCTGTTTTTGAAATTCCTTTTTAGAGTGGGTTTGAGCTGATTCTCGCTGCCATATTTATGCCAGTCTAGACACACTTGATTCCCTTACGGAGACATATCAATACATAGGTTTTAAGATTCTTACTAGTCAGATCTATTCCTCTGCGGGAAATATGGGGTTTTGAGTCCCTTTCACTGAGGAAGGTGTAGGTCTTGTCTATTCCATAGTTGGTTTTTGGAACAGTACCTGTGCTTATATCAAACTCTGGTTTGATGCATCACCCCACCTCTCCTTCCCCCTTAAGCAGGCATAAGAGTGTTTTCTAAATGTGAGACTCTGTTCTCTTTCCTAACTCAGTTCATGTGTAGCCATGTTTACAGGATCTTCCTAAGTGATATCTTATGATAAGTTTCTTTTTCTGTGTGATTTCTTTCACTTAGAATCATCGTACCTGAATCCACTCATTTTGCTGCTACTGGTCTTACGAGATTGATTTCATGGCTGAGGGATATTCCATTGTACGTAAGTTCCACAATGTTTTGAACCATTTTTATATTTCCTGGGATATTTCAGGTGTACCCAGGTTGAGGTTCTTGTAAGCAGTGCAGCCCTCAATTTGGGGGTGGCTCTGTCTTATGGATTTTCAGTTTTCCCAAGGTATATTCCCTAGACTGGAAGTGCCCTTGGCTCTGTAGCTCTGTTGTTTACTTGTTTTAGGGAACACAATGCACTCCTCCAGTGAGGCAGTTGGCAACTTACATCCCGCCCATCAGCATAACAAGGCTCCCTGTTCTCCAGGGCCTGTCTTGCCTTTCTGGTTTTTACACATTTTGTGGATGTCCCTTTTGACCGTTGGGAAGTGATACTTCTTTGTAGTGCAGATTTGCATTGCCCGCTTGCTTGCTTGGCCAAAAAGGGCGTATGCGTTTTCTCCTGAATATATTCAGGAGAAAACGCATACGCCCTTTTTGGCCCAGTGCATCATTGTCGAAGTTGTGCCCCTCTTCCTGTGCTTTACAGGCGATTCTAACGTACCTCTTGAAATCTGTTTCCTGCTATTCTGCCTCGCATTCAAGTCCGCCTCGTTGCCTTCCCTCAACAGATTTTTGGACGATAGTTGGCCTTGATTACTCTGCCAGTTTGTGAATTGCTGTGCCCCTGAGCTCCATTTTTCAACTCGTTTTTTGTGAGCTGAACGCAAGTCCAAACATTTGGTTCAGGACCTATACTGGTTCCCGGTGGGTGGCTGAGACTTTGGTGAATTCTTCTTCCTGCCGGGAAATTAGAGTGACATGTGCCCATCCAAATGCCTAACAGCTACTCTCTCATTGGTTCTCCCTCTTCCCTTTCCTCCTCTGCCAAATGGGCAACCTGTGTGAACCAGGAGCTTAAAGGGGCTGTCTCTCCAAGTTGGGAGATTGATAGTAAAGCTGTTGGAAAGTCAAACCGGAGCACCAGGAGAGGGATTCTTCGTTGAGTTTTAGAAACCTTTCGTATTCACAGTGTGTCCATTCTCTAGGTTTCCCGTACATGTTATAGCTGTAGTAATATTCCCTTCAACCTGGAGAGGTGGGACCCATGGAATGGTTGCCATGCATTATTGCTTTAAAGGGTCTGCATTTGCTCACCCAATCTCACCAATCCTCTCAGTCCCAAGTGTCCAGCCTCATGCCACATCCAGCTGTCATCGTAGATAGGGTCATTCCAGGTTGCATCAGAGACCCTGAAGGAATTGTAAAGAATTTCCCTGTTTCTTTGTTCTGTTTTTGAAATTCCTTTTTAGAGTGGGTTTGAGCTGATTCTCGCTGCCATGTTTATGCCAGTCTAGACACACTTGATTCCCTTATGGAGACATATCAATACATAGGTTTTAAGATTCTTACTAGTCAGATCTATTCCTCTGTGGGAAATATGGGGTTTTGAGTCCCTTTCACTGAGGAAGGTGTAGGTCTTGTCTATTCCATAGTTGGTTTTTGGAACGGTACCTGTGCTTATATCAAACTCTGGTTTGATGCATCACCCCACCTCTCCTTCCCCCTTAAGCAGGCATAAGAGTGTTTTCTAAATGTGAGACTCTGTTCTCTTTCCTAACTCAGTTCATGTGTAGCCATGTTTACAGGATCTTCCTAAGTGATATCTTATGATAAGTTTCTTTTTCTGTGTGACTTCTTTCACTTAGAATCATCGTACCTGAATCCACTCATTTTGCTGCTACTGGTCTTATGACATTGATTTCATGGCTGAGGGATATTCCATCGTATGTAATTTCCACAATTTTTTGAACCATTTTTATATTTCCTGGGATATTTCCGGTGTACCCAGGTTGATGTTCTTGTAAGCAGTGCAGCCCTCAATTTGGGGGTGGCTCTCTCTTATGGATTTTCAGTTTTCCCAAGGTATATTCCCTAGACTGGAAGTGCCCTTGGCTCTGTAGCTCTGTTGTTTACTTGTTTTAGGGAGCACAATGCACTCCTCCAGTGAGGCAGTTGGCAACTTACATCCTGCCCATCAGCATAACAAGGCTCCCATTTCGCCACGGCCTGTCTTGCCTTTCTGGTTTTTACACATTTTGTGGATGTCCCTTTTGACCCGTGGGAAGTGATACTTCTTTGTAGTGCAGATTTGCATTGCCCGCTTGCTTGCTTGGCCAAAAGGGCGTATGCGTGTTCTCCTGAATATATTCAGGAGAAAACGCATACGCCCTTTTTGGCCAAGTGCATCATTGTCGAAGTTGTGCCCCTCTTCCTGTGCTTTACAGGTGATTCCAACGTACCTCTTGAAATCTGTTTCCTGCTATTCTGCCTCGATTTCAAGTCCGCCTCGTTGCCTTCCCTCAACAGATTTTTGGACGATTGTTGGCCTTGATTACTCTGCCTGTTTGTGAATTGCTGTGCCCCTGAGCTCCATTTTCAAACTCGTTTTTTGTGAGCTGAACGCAAGTCCAAACTCTTGGTTCAGGACCTATACTGGTTCCCGGTGGGTGGCTGAGACTTTGGTGAATTCTTCTTCCTGCCGGGAAATTAGAGTGACATGTGCCCATCCAAATGCCTAACAGCTACTCTCTCATTGGTTCTCCCTCTTCCCTTTCATCCTCTGCCAAATGGGCAACCTGTGTGAACCAGGAGCTTAAAGGGGCTGTCTCTCCAAGTTGGGAGATTGATAGTAAAGCAGTTGGAAAGTCAAACCAGAGCACCAGGAGAGGGACTCTTCATTGAGTTTTAGAAACCTTTCGTATTCACAGTGTGTCCATTCTCTAGGTTTCCCGTACATGTTAAAGCTGTAGTAATATTCCCTTCAACCTGGAGAGTTGGGAATCATGGAATGGGTGCCATGCATTATTGCTATAAAGGGTCTGCCTTTGCTCACCCAATCTCTCCAATCCTCTCAGTCCCAAGTGTCCAGCCTCATGCCGCATCCAGCTGTCATTGTAGATAGGGTCATTCCAGGTTGCATCAGAGACCCTGAAGGAATTGTTAAGAATTTCCCTGTTTCTTTGTTCTGTTTTTGAAATTCCTTTTTAGAGTGGGTTTGAGCTGATTCTCGCTGCCATATTTATGCCAGTCTAGACACACTTGATTCCCTTACGGAGACATATCAATACATAGGTTTTAAGATTCTTACTAGTCAGATCTATTCCTCTGCGGGAAATATGGGGTTTTGAGTCCCTTTCACTAAGGAAGGTGTAGGTCTTGTCTATTCCATAGTTGGTTTTTGGAACAGTACCTGTGCTTATATCAAACTCTGGTTTGATGCATCACCCCACCTCTCCTTCCCCCTTAAGCAGGCATAAGAGTGTTTTCTAAATGTGAGACTCTGTTCTCTTTCCTAACTCAGTTCATGTGTAGCCATGTTTACAGGATCTTCCTAAGTGATATCTTATGATAAGTTTCTTTTTCTGTGTGATTTCTTTCACTTAGAATCATCGTACCTGAATCCACTCATTTTCCTGCTACTGGTCTTACGAGATTGATTTCATGGCTGAGGGATATTCCATTGTACGTAAGTTCCACAATGTTTTGAACCATTTTTATATTTCCTGGGATATTTCAGGTGTACCCAGGTTGAGGTTCTTGTAAGCAGTGCAGCCCTCAATTTGGGGGTGGCTCTGTCTTATGGATTTTCAGTTTTCCCAAGGTATATTCCCTAGACTGGAAGTGCCCTTGGCTCTGTAGCTCTGTTGTTTACTTGTTTTAGGGAACACAATGCACTCCTCCAGTGAGGCAGTTGGCAACTTACATCCCGCCCATCAGCATAACAAGGCTCCCTGTTCTCCAGGGCCTGTCTTGCCTTTCTGGTTTTTACACATTTTGTGGATGTCCCTTTTGACCGGTGGGAAGTGATACTTCTTTGTAGTGCAGATTTGCATTGCCCGCTTGCTTGCTTGGCCAAAAAGGGCGTATGCGTTTTCTCCTGAATATATTCAGGAGAAAACGCATACGCCCTTTTTGGCCCAGTGCATCATTGTCGAAGTTGTGCCCCTCTTCCTGTGCTTTACAGGCGATTCTAACGTACCTCTTGAAATCTGTTTCCTGCTATTCTGCCTCGCATTCAAGTCCGCCTCGTTGCCTTCCCTCAACAGATTTTTGGACGATAGTTGGCCTTGATTACTCTGCCAGTTTGTGAATTGCTGTGCCCCTGAGCTCCATTTTTCAACTCGTTTTTTGTGAGCTGAACGCAAGTCCAAACATTTGGTTCAGGACCTATACTGGTTCCCGGTGGGTGGCTGAGACTTTGGTGAATTCTTCTTCCTGCCGGGAAATTAGAGTGACATGTGCCCATCCAAATGCCTAACAGCGACTCTCTCATTGGTTCTCCCTCTTCCCTTTCCTCCTCTGCCAAATGGGCAACCTGTGTGAACCAGGAGCTTAAAGGGGCTGTCTCTCCAAGTTGGGAGATTGATAGTAAAGCTGTTGGAAAGTCAAACCGGAGCACCAGGAGAGGGACTCTTCGTTGAGTTTTAGAAACCTTTCGTATTCACAGTGTGTCCATTCTCTAGGTTTCCCGTACATGTTATAGCTGTAGTAATATTCCCTTCAACCTGGAGAGGTGGGACCCATGGAATGGTTGCCATGCATTATTGCTTTAAAGGGTCTGCATTTGCTCACCCAATCTCACCAATCCTCTCAGTCCCAAGTGTCCAGCCTCATGCCACATCCAGCTGTCATCGTAGATAGGGTCATTCCAGGTTGCATCAGAGACCCTGAAGGAATTGTAAAGAATTTCCCTGTTTCTTTGTTCTGTTTTTGAAATTCCTTTTTAGAGTGGGTTTGAGCTGATTCTCGCTGCCATGTTTATGCCAGTCTAGACACACTTGATTCCCTTACGGAGACATATCAATACATAGGTTTTAAGATTCTTACTAGTCAGATCTATTCCTCTGTGGGAAATATGGGGTTTTGAGTCCCTTTCACTGAGGAAGGTGTAGGTCTTGTCTATTACATAGTTGGTTTTTGGAACGGTACCTGTGCTTATATCAAACTCTGGTTTGATGCATCACCCCACCTCTCCTTCCCCCTTAAGCAGGCATAAGAGTGTTTTCTAAATGTGAGACTCTGTTCTCTTTCCTAACTCAGTTCATGTGTAGCCATGTTTACAGGATCTTCCTAAGTGATATCTTATGATAAGTTTCTTTTTCTGTGTGACTTCTTTCACTTAGAATCATCGTACCTGAATCCACTCATTTTGCTGCTACTGGTCTTATGACATTGATTTCATGGCTGAGGGATATTCCATCGTATGTAATTTCCACAATTTTTTGAACCATTTTTATATTTCCTGGGATATTTCCGGTGTACCCAGGTTGAGGTTCTTGTAAGCAGTGCAGCCCTCAATTTGGGGGTGGCTCTGTCTTATTGATTTTCAGTTTTCCCAAGGTATATTCCCTAGACTGGAAGTGCCCTTGGCTCTGTAGCTCTGTTGTTTACTTGTTTTAGGGAGCACAATGCACTCCTCCAGTGAGGCAGTTGGCAACTTACATCCTGCCCATCAGCATAACAAGGCTCCCATTTCGCCACGGCCTGTCTTGCCTTTCTGGTTTTTACACATTTTGTGGATGTCCCTTTTGACCCGTGGGAAGTGATACTTCTTTGTAGTGCAGATTTGCATTGCCCGCTTGCTTGCTTGGCCAAAAGGGCGTATGCGCGTTCTCCTGAATATATTCAGGAGAAAACGCATACGCCCTTTTTGGCCAAGTGCATCATTGTCGAAGTTGTGCCCCTCTTCCTGTGCTTTACAGGTGATTCCAACGTACCTCTTGAAATCTGTTTCCTGCTATTCTGCCTCGATTTCAAGTCCGCCTCGTTGCCTTCCCTCAACAGATTTTTGGACGATTGTTGGCCTTGATTACTCTGCCTGTTTGTGAATTGCTGTGCCCCTGAGCTCCATTTTCAAACTCGTTTTTTGTGAGCTGAACGCAAGTCCAAACTCTTGGTTCAGGACCTATACTGGTTCCCGGTGGGTGGCTGAGACTTTGGTTAATTCTTCTTCCTGCCGGGAAATTAGAGTGACATGTGCCCATCCAAATGCCTAACAGCGACTCTCTCATTGGTTCTCCCTCTTCCCTTTCATCCTCTGCCAAATGGGCAACCTGTGTGAACCAGGAGCTTAAAGGGGCTGTCTCTCCAAGTTGGGAGATTGATAGTAAAGCAGTTGGAAAGTCAAACCAGAGCACCAGGAGAGGGACTCTTCATTGAGTTTTAGAAACCTTTCGTATTCACAGTGTGTCCATTCTCTAGGTTTCCCGTACATGTTAAAGCTGTAGTAATATTCCCTTCAACCTGGAGAGTTGGGAATCATGGAATGGGTGCCATGCATTATTGCTATAAAGGGTCTGCCTTTGCTCACCCAATCTCTCCAATCCTCTCAGTCCCAAGTGTCCAGCCTCATGCCGCATCCAGCTGTCATTGTAGATAGGGTCATTCCAGGTTGCATCAGAGACCCTGAAGGAATTGTTAAGAATTTCCCTGTTTCTTTGTTCTGTTTTTGAAATTCCTTTTTAGAGTGGGTTTGAGCTGATTCTCGCTGCCATATTTATGCCAGTCTAGACACACTTGTTTCCCTTACGGAGACATATCAATACATAGGTTTTAAGATTCTTACTAGTCAGATTTATTCCTCTGCGGGAAATATGGGGTTTTGAGTCCCTTTCACTAAGGAAGGTGTAGGTCTTGTCTATTCCATAGTTGGTTTTTGGAACAGTACCTGTGCTTATATCAAACTCTGGTTTGATGCATCACCCCACCTCTCCTTCCCCCTTAAGCAGGCATAAGAGTGTTTTCTAAATGTGAGACTCTGTTCTCTTTCCTAACTCAGTTCATGTGTAGCCATGTTTACAGGATCTTCCTAAGTGATATCTTATGATAAGTTTCTTTTTCTGTGTGACTTCTTTCACTTAGAATCATCGTACCTGAATCCAATCATTTTGCTGCTACTGGTCTTATAACATTGATTTCATGGCTGAGGGATATTCCATCGTACGTAATTTCCACAATGTTTTGAACCATTTTTATATTTCCTGGGATATTTCAGGTGTACCCAGGTTGAGGTTCTTGTAAGCAGTGCAGCCCTAAATTTGGGGGTGGCTCTGTCTTATGGATTTTCAGTTTTCCCAAGGTATATTCCCTAGACTGGAAGTGCCCTTGGCTCTGTAGCTCTGTTGTTTACTTGTTTTAGGGAACACAATGCACTCCTCCAGTGAGGCAGTTGGCAACTTACATCCCGCCCATCAGCATAACAAGGCTCCCTGTTCTCCAGGGCCTGTCTTGCCTTTCTGGTTTTTACACATTTTGTGGATGTCCCTTTTGACCGGTGGGAAGTGATACTTCTTTGTAGTGCAGATTTGCATTGCCCGCTTGCTTGCTTGGCCAAAAAGGGCGTATGCGTTTTCTCCTGAATATATTTAGGAGAAAACGCATACGCCCTTTTTGGCCAAGTGCATCATTGTCGAAGTTGTGCCCCTCTTACTGTGCTTTACATGCGACGACCACCCTGGCTGGCCTGCAGGCACCAAGTTGGCCTGCGTGCTGTCGCTGGTGTGGCTCCACGGTCCTTCCTCTAGGCTTTCAAGCCCTTGTACATATTCAGGTGTTTTACCTGGAAAGGGTGGGAACAGTTCAGCAGCAGCTGGCCTGGGGCTCAGCTCACGTTTACTCACAGATGCCTCGGCACTGTCCTCCAGCTTTGCAATGAGGACGCTCCTTGCGTGGGGGGTGGGTTGATGGCTGTATGGGAGATGGTTCTCCACCTCTGACTAATTTCAGAATTGTTTACCACTGTAGCAAGTGCCCTGATAGGATTTTCCTCTGTATAACTCGTGGGTTCAGGTTTTTTTTTTCTTTTATGGTTCAAGTTAGATTTTATTCCTCTTTTATGTATTTATAGATATAAGCATGGAAATAATTCATTCCTATAAATACATCTGTGTGACGGGAAGGATTTTTTCTGTTTTATTTATAAATTTTATTTTTTAAAATTTTGAAATTTAATTTTATTTATTTTTTTATACAGCACATTATTATTAGTTATGTATTTTATGCGTATACATGTATACAGGTCAATCCCAAACTCCCAACTCATCCCACCACCACCACCCCATGGCTTCCCACACTTGGTGTCCATACGTTTTTTCTCTACCTCTGTGTCTCTATTTCTTCCCTGCAAACCAGTTCATCTGTACCATCTTTAGGCTCCACATATATGCATTAATATACAATATTTGTTTTCCTCTTTCTGACTTACTTCATTCTGTATGACAGTCTCTCGATCCATCGATGTCTCTACAAATGACCCAGTTTCATTCCTTTTTATGGCCGAGTCATATTCCATTTTATATATGTACCACATCTTTATCCATTCATCTGTCTGTGGGCATTTAGGTTGCTTCCATTACCTGGCTATTGTAAATAGTGCTGCAGTGAACATTGTGGTGAATGTGTCTTTTTGAAATACGGTTTTCTCTGTGTATATGTCCAGAAGTGGGATTGCTGGATCAGATGGTAATTCTATTTCTAGTTTTTTTAAGGAAACTCCATACTGTTCTCCATAGTGACTGTATCAATTTACATTCCCACCAATAGTGGAAGAGGGCTCCTTTTGTCCACACCCTCCCCAGAATTGGTTGTTTGTAGATTTTCTGATGATGCCGATTCTAACAGGTGTGAGGTGATACCTCATTGTAGTTTTGATTTGCATTTCTCTAATAATTAGTGCTGTTGAGCAGCTTTTCATGTGCGTCTTAGCCATCTCTGTGCCTTCTTTGAAGAAACGTCTCTTTAGATCCTCTGCCCATTTTTGTATTGGGATGTTTGTTTTTTTAATATTAAGCTGCATGTGTTGTTTATATATATTGGAGATTAAACCTCTGTCCATTGATTCGTCTGCAACGATTTTGGCCCATTCTGAGGGATGCCTTTTTCCATTCCCGTGTTTTTTAACAAAAAAGGAAAGAAAGGAAAAGAAGCAGAACACTAATGTGCGTAAAATATGCCTTTTGAAACGGTTGTTTTGAAATATGGACGTGCTTTGAATATTTTGGTCGATATGTGACCCCAGGATTTGTTTTCAGGGCAGGTGTCTTTTACAGGCCTGCAATGATTTTGAATATCAACTGACCATTAGCGTTGATATTAAACTGCTGTTGTGTGAAACGGCCACAAGGTGGCAGCAGTTCACCCTTACCAAATCTGGTTACTAGGGCAAGAGAGCCTCAGTGGAAGTGGTGTTCTAGTTTGGAGTTTAGAATGGAATGTGCCAGGAGAAAGCCCCTCACGTTTGTCTCACTACTTCTTGTTCGTGTTTTTAATTTAATTTTTTATTTTTTATTACAGCAAGTTTGATTACAATGTTTGGCTTGTTGTAGGTGTGGAAGATGTGGTTCTTTTACACATATACAGATGACTGTTCTTCCTGGGATCCTTTTCCCATGTACGTTATGACAGAATGTTGAGTAGTCCTCTCTTGGTATTCTGTAGGTCTTTGGTGATTATATATGTCACCTGTGTTTGTATATGTCTGTTAACCCCGATATTGTAATGAAACCAATCCTCACACCTTTCCATTGGTGAACCATAAGTTTGTTTAATGAATCTGTGATTGCCCTTCTCCGTGGAAATATCTGCCCTGGTATCCATTTTTAGGTAACACCTATAAGTGATATGATTTGATATGTGTCTTTCACTTTCTGACTTACTACAAGGCACGTGATTACTTCTAGACTCATCTACGGTGCTGCAAATGGCATTGTGTCCTTTTTTCCCTTGACTTCTCTTCTGCCTTAGCGGGGTCCATTTTCAACAATGTGATTCCCTGAGGGTTGAAGATTAGGTGACCTGGGCAGCCTTACCCTGCCGGCCCGCCCTCCCCAGGTGTGCCTCGTTGAGGTCAATATAAACAGAGCTCCAGGCAGCAATAGCACCTGAAGCTGTGCCTGACTCCATATTCTGTGCCCCGTCAGCAGTCTCGGGGCTGTGCTGGTGGGAGGGAGTGAGGGGCCACAGATTTGTTGGTGGCCCGGTGTGAGTGGGGTTCTGCTGGCCTTTCTGCAGGAGTTGCCAGGCTGCCACCTGTAAAGAAGAGGTTGTGTCACCCATACCTTCCGCTGGAATTTCACTCCGGACAGAGGTGAGGAAGGAAAAAAGCAGTGGGGGCCGGGAAAGGAGGGGTATCTCAGGCAGGGCAATGGAAAGCTTCTCGAAGAGCGCCCGGGACCAGGACCACCCTGGCTGGCCTGCAGGCACCAAGTTGGCCTGCGTGCTGTCGCTGGTGTGGCTCCACGGTCCTTCCTCTAGGCTTTCAAGCCCTTGTACATATTCAGGTGTTTTACCTGGAAAGGGTGGGAAAAGTTCAGCAGCAGCTGGCCTGGGGCTCAGCTCACGTTTACTCACAGATGCCTCGGCACGGTCCCCCAGCTTTGCAATGAGGACGCTCCTTGCGTGGGGGGTGGGTTGCTGGCTGTATGGGAGAGGGTTCCCCACCTCTGACAAATTTCAGAATTGTTTACCGCTGGAGCAAGTGCCGTGATAGTGTTTTCCTCTGTATAACTCGTGGGTTCACTTTTTTCTTCTTTTATCGTTCAAGTTAGATTTTATTCCTCTTTTATGTATTTATAGATATAAGCATGGAAATAATTCATTCCTATAAATACATCTGTGTGACGGGAAGAACTTTTTTCTGTTTTATTTTTAAATTTTATTTTTTAAAATTTTGAAATTTAATTTTATTTATTTTTTTATACAGCACGTTATTATTAGTTATGTATTTTATGCATATACATGTATACAGGTCAATCCCAAACTCCCAACTCATCCCACCACCACCACCCTATGGCTTCCCACACTTGGTGTCCATACGTTTGTTCTCTACCTCTATGTCTCTATTTCTTCCCTGCAAACCAGTTCATCTGTACCATTTTTAGGCTCCACATATATGCATTAATATACAATATTTGTTTTCCTCTTTCTGACTTACTTCATTCTGTATGACAGTCTCTCGATCCATCGATGTCTCTACAAATGACCCAGTTTCATTCCTTTTTATGGCCGAGTAATATTCCATTTTATATATGTACCACATCTTTATCCATTCATCCGTCTCTGGGCATTTAGGGTCCTTCCATTACCTGGCTATTGTAAATAGTGCTGCAACGAACATTGTGGTGAATGTGCCTTTTTGAAATTCGGTTTTCTCTGAGTATATGCCCAGAAGTGCGATTGCTGGATCAGATGGTAATTCTATTTCTAATTTTTTTAAGGAAACTCCATACTGTTCTCCATAGTGACTGTATCAATTTACATTCCCACCAATAGTGGAAGAGGGCTCCTTTTGTCCACACCCTCCCCAGAATTGGTTGTTTGTAGATTTTCTGATGATGCCGATTCTAACCGGTGTGAGGTGATACCTCATTGTAGTTTTGATTTGCATTTCTCTAATAATTAGTGCTGTTGAGCAGCTTTTCATGTGCGTCTTGGCCATATCTGTGTCTCCTTTGAAGAAACGTCTCTTTAGATCTTCTGCCCATTTTTTTGGGTTGTTTGTTTTTTTAATATTAAGCTGCATGAGCTGTTTATATATATTGGAGATTAAACCTCTGTCCATTGATTCGTCTGCAACGATTTTCGCCCATTCTGAGGGATGCCTTTTTCCATTCCCGTGTTTTTTAACAAAAAAGGAAAGAAAGGAAAGAAGCAGAACACTAATGTGCCTAAAATATGCCTTTTGAAACGGTCGTTTTGACATATGGACGTCCTTTGAAATTTTTGGTCGATATGTGACCCCAGGATTTGTTTTCAGGGCAGGTGTCATTTACAGGCCTGCAATGATTTTGAATATCAACTGACCATTAGCGTTGGGATTAAAGCTGCTGTTGTGTGAAACGGCCACAAGGTGGCAGCAGTTCACCCTTACCAAATCTGGTTACTAGGGCAAGAGAGCCTCAGTGGAAGTGGTGTTCTAGATTGGAGTTTAGAATGGAATGTGCCAGGAGAAAGCCCCTCACGTTTGTCTCACTACTTCTTGTTCGTGTTTTAAATTTAATTTTTTTTTTATTTTTTATTACAGCAAGTTTGATTACAATGTTTGGCTTGTTGTAGGTGTGGAAGATGTGGTTCTTTTACACATATACAGATGTCTGTTCTTCCTGGGATCCTTTTCCCATGTACGTTATAACAGAATGTTGAGTACTCCTCTCTTGGTATTCTGTACGTCTTTGGTGATTATATATGTCACCTGTGTTTGTATATGTCTGTTAACCCCGATATCGTAATGAAACCAATCCTCACACCTTTCCATTGGTGAACCATAAGTTTGTTTAATGAATCTGTGATTGCCCTTCTCCGTGGAAATATCTGCCCTGGTATCCATTTTTAGGTAACACCTATAAGTGATATGATATGATATGTGTCTTTCACTTTCTGACTTACTACAAGTCACGTGATTACTTCTAGACTCATCTACGGTGCTGCAAATGGCATTGTGTCCTTTTTTCCCTTGGTTTCTCTTCTGCCTTAGCGGGGTCCATTTTCAACAATGTGATTCCCTGAGGGTTGTGGATTAGCTGACCTGGGCAGCCTTACCCTGCCGGCCCTCCCTCCCCAGGTGTGCCTCGTTGAGGTCAATATAAACAGCGCTCCAGGCAGCAATAGCCCCTGAAGCTGTGCCTGACTCCATATTCTCTGCCTCGTGAGCAGTCTCGGGGCTGTGCTGGTGGGAGGGTGTGAGGGGCCACAGCTTTGTGGGTGGCCCGGTGTGAGTGGGGTTCTGCTGGCCTTTCTGCAGGAGATGCCAGGCTGCCGCCTGTAAAGAAGAGGATGTGTCACCTATAACTTCAGATGGAATTTCTCTCCGGACAGAGGTGAGGAAGGAAAAAAGCAGTGGGGGCCGGGACAGGAGGGGTATCTCAGGCAGGGCAATGGAAAACTTCTGGAAGAGCGCCAGGGTCCAGGACCACACTGGCTGGCCTGCAGGCACCAAGTTGCCCTGCGTGCTGTCACTGGTGTGGCTCCACAGTCCTTCCTCTAGGCTTTCAAGCCCTTGTACATATTCAGGTGTTTTACCTGGAAAGATTGGGAACAGTTCAGCAGCAGCTGGCCTGGGGCTCAGCTCACGTTTACTCACAGATGCCTCGGCACGGTCCCCCAGCTTTGCAATGAGGACGCTCCTTGCGTGGGGGGTGGGTTGCTGGCTGTATGGGAGAGGGTTCCCCACCTCTGACAAATTTCAGAATTGTTTACCGCTGGAGCAAGTGCCGTGATAGTGTTTTCCTCTGTATAACTCGTGGGTTCACTTTTTTCTTCTTTTATCGTTCAAGTTAGATTTTATTCCTCTTTTATGTATTTATAGATATAAGCATGGAAATAATTCATTCCTATAAATACATCTGTGTGACGGGAAGAACTTTTTTCTGTTTTATTTTTAAATTTTATTTTTTAAAATTTTGGAATTTTATTTATTTTTTTATACAGCACGTTATTATTAGTTATGTATTTTATGCATATACATGTATACAGGTCAATCCCAAACTCCCAACTCATCCCACCACCACCACCCTATGGCTTCCCACACTTGGTGTCCATACGTTTGTTCTCTACCTCTATGTCTCTATTTCTTCCCTGCAAACCAGTTCATCTGTACCATTTTTAGGCTCCACATATATGCATTAATATACAATATTTGTTTTCCTCTTTCTGACTTACTTCATTCTGTATGACAGTCTCTCGATCCATCGATGTCTCTACAAATGACCCAGTTTCATTCCTTTTTATGGCCGAGTAATATTCCATTTTATATATGTACCACATCTTTATCCATTCATCTGTCTGTGGGCATTTAGGTTGCTTCCATTACCTGGCTATTGTAAATAGTGCTGCAGTGAACATTGTGGTGAATGTGTCTTTTTGAAATACGGTTTTCTCTGTGTATATGTCCAGAAGTGGGATTGCTGGATCAGATGGTAATTCTATTTCTAGTTTTTTTAAGGAAACTCCATACTGTTCTCCATAGTGACTGTATCAATTTACATTCCCACCAATAGTGGAAGAGGGCTCCTTTTGTCCACACCCTCCCCAGAATTGGTTGTTTGTAGATTTTCTGATGAGGCCGATTCTAACAGGTGTGAGGTGATACCTCATTGTAGTTTTGATTTGCATTTCTCTAATAATTAGTGCTGTTGAGCATCTTTTCATGTGCGTCTTGGCCATCTCTGTGTCTCCTTTGAAGAAACGTCTCTTTAGATCTTCTGCCCATTTTTGTATTGGGTTGTTTGTTTTTTTAATATTAAACTGCATGAGCTGTTTATATATATTGGAGATTAAACCTCTGTCCATTGATTCGTTTGCAACGATTTTCGCCCATTCTGAGGGATGCCTTTTTCCATTCCCGTGTTTTTTAACAAAAAAAGGAAAGAAAGGAAAAGAAGCAGAACACTAATGTGCGTAAAATATGCCTTTTGAAACGGTCTTTTTGAAATATGGACGTCCTTTGAATTTTTTGGTCGATATGTGACCCCAGGATTTGTTTTCAGGGCAGGTGTCATTTACAGGCCTGCAATGATTTTGAATATCAACTGACCATTAGCACTGGGATTAAAGCTGCTGTTGTGTGAAACGGCCACATGGTGGCAGCAGTTCTCCCTTACCAAATCTGGTTACTAGGGCAAGAGAGCCTCAGTGGAAGTGGTGTTCTAGATTGGAATTTAGAATGGAATGTGCCAGGAGAAAGCCCCTCAAGTTTGTCTCACTACTTCTTGTTCGTGTTTTTAATTTAATTTTTTATATTTTTTATTACAGCAAGTTTGATTACAATGTTTGGCTTGTTGTAGGTGTGGAAGATGTGGTTCTTTTACACATATACAGATGTCTGTTCTTCCTGGGATCCTTTTCCCATGTACGTTATGACAGAGTTAAGTAGTCCTCTCTTGGTATTCTGTAGGTCTTTGGTGATTATATATGTCACCTGTGTTTGTATATGTGTGTTAACGCCGATATCGTAATGAAACCAATCCTCACACCTTTCCATTGGTGAACCATAAGTTTGTTTAATGAATCTGTGATTGCCCTTCTCCGTGGAAATATCTGCCCTGCTATCCATTTTTAGGTAACACCTATAAGTGATATGATATGATATGTGTCTTTCACTTTCTGACTTACTACAAGTCACGTGATTACATCTAGACTCATCTACGGGGCTGCAAATGGCATTGTGTCCTTTTTTTCCTTGGCTCCTCTTCTGCCTTAGCGAGGTCCATTTTCACCAATGTGATTCCCTGAGGGTTGTGGATTAGCTGACCTGGGCAGCCTTACCCTGCCGGCCCGCCCTCCCCAGGTGTGCCTCGTTGAGGTCAATATAAACAGAGCTCCGGCAGCAATAGCCCCTGAAGCTGTGCCTGACTCCATATTCTCTGCCCCATCAGCTGTCTCGGGGCTGTGCTGGTGGGAGGGAGAGAGGTGCCACAGCTTTGTGGGTGGCCCGGTGTGAGTGGGGTTCTGCTGGCCTTTCTGCAGGAGTTGCCAGGCTGCCGCCTGTAAAGAAGAGGATGTGTCACCCATACCTTCCGCTGGAATTTCTCTCCGGACAGAGATGAGGAAGGAAAAAAGCAGTGGGGGCCGGGACAGGAGGGGTATCACAGGCAGGGCAATGGAAAGCTTCTGGAGGAGCGCCCGGGGCCAGGACCACCCTGGCTGTCCTGCAGGCACCAAGTTGGCCTGCGTGCTGTCACTGGTGTGGCTCCACGGTCCTTCCTCTAGGCTTTCAAGCCCTTGTACATATTCAGGTGTTTTACCTGGAAAGGTTGGGAACAGTTCAGCAGCAGCTGGCCTGGGGCTCAGCTCACGTTTACTCACAGATACCTCGGCACGGTCCCCCAGCTTTGCAATGAGGATGCTCCTTGCGTGGGGGTTGGGTTGCTGGCTGTATGGGAGGTGGTTCCCCACCTCTGACCAATTTCAGAATTGCTTACCACTGGAGCAAGTGACGTGATAGGGTTTTCCTCTGTATAACTCGTGGGTTCACTTTTTGTTTCTTTTATGTTTCAAGTTAGATGTTATTCCTCTTTTATGTATTTATAGATATAAGCATGGAAATAATTCATTCCTATAAATACATCTGTGTGACGGGAAGAACTTTTTTCTGTTTTATTGTTAAATTCTATTTTTTTTAAATTTTGAAATATAATTTTATTTATTTTTTTTATACAGCACGTTATTATTAGTTATGTATTTTATGCATATATATGTATTCAGGTCAATCCCAATCTCCCAACTCATCCCACCACCACCACCCCATGGCTTCCCACACTTGTTGTCCATACGTTTGTTCTCTACCTCTGTGTCTCTATTTCTTCCCTGCAAACCAGTTCATCTGTACCATTTTTTAGGCTCCACATATATGCATTTATATACAATATTTGTTTTCCTCTTTCTGACTTACTTCATTCTGTATGACAGTCTCTCGATCCATCGATGTCTCTACAAATGACCCAGTTTCATTCCTTTTTATGGCCGAGTTATATTCCATTTTATATATGTACCACATCTTTATCCATTCATCTGTCTGTGGGCATTTAGGTTGCTTCCATTACCTGGCTATTGTAAATAGTGCTGCAATGAACATTGTGGTGAATGTGCCTTTTTGAAATACGGTTTTCTCTGGGTATATGCCCAGAAGTGGGATTGCTGGATCAGATGGTAATTCTATTTCTAATTTTTTTAAGGAAACTCCATACTGTTCTCCATAGTGACTGTATCAATTTACATTCCCACCAATAGTGGAAGAGGGCTCCTTTTGTCCACACCCTCCCCAGAATTGGTTGTTTGTAGATTTTCTGATGATGCCGATTCTAACAGGTGTGAGGTGATACCTCATTGTAGTTTTGATTTGCATTTCTCTAATAATTAGTGCTGTTGAGCAGCTTTTCATGTGCGTCTTGGCCATATCTGTGTCTCCTTTGAAGAAACGTCTCTTTAGATCTTCTGCCCATTTTTTTGGGTTGTTTGTTTTTTTAATATTAAGCTGCATGAGCTGTTTATATACATTGGAGATTAAACCTCTGTCCATTGATTCGTCTGCAACGATTTTCGCCCATTCTGAGGGATGCCTTTTTCCATTCCCGTGTTTTTTAACAAAAATGGAAAGAAAGGAAAAGAAGCAGAACACTAATGTGCGTAAAATATGCCTTTTGAAACGGTCGTTTTGAAATATGGACGTCCTTTGAATTTTTTGGTCGATATGTGACCCCAGGATTTGTTTTCAGGGCAGGTGTCATTTACAGGCCTGCAATGATTTTGAATATCAACTGACCATTAGCGTTGGGATTAAAGCTGCTGTTGTGTGAAACGGCCACAAGGTGGCAGCAGTTCACCCTTACCAAATCTGGTTACTAGGGCAAGAGAGCCCTAGGATCAGTGCCAGCGTACGGGCCAGGTATAGGCTACGGCGTAGGATAGAGTGTAGGGCTGTTGGTGGGTTTCCTTTCCGGGTTAGGGTTAGTGTTAGGGAACGTCAAGGCTTAGGGCACAGATGAGGGTGCGGAAACGTGGGAAGGTCAGGCTTCGTGCTGACGCACAGGTCAGTGCCAGCGTACGGGACAGGAGTAGGCTACGGCATAGGGTTAGATATAGGGCTGGTGGTGGGTTTCCGTTCCGGGCTAGGGTTAGGGTGAGGGAACTGCAAGGCTTAGGACACTGGTGAGGGTACGGAAACGTGGGAGGGTCAGGCTACGTGCTGATTCACGGGTCAGTGCCAGCGTATGGGCCAGGAGTAGGGTATGGCGTAGGGTATGGTTTAGGGCTGGTCGTGGTTTTCCGTTCCGGGCTAGGGTTAGGGTTAGGGAACTGCAAGGCTTAGGGCCCAGGTGATGGTACGGAAACGTGGGAGGTTCAGGCTACATGCTGACGCACGTGTCAGTGCCAGCGTACGGGCCAGCAGTAGGCTTCAGCTTGGGGGTAATGTTTAGGGCTTGTGGTGTGTTTCTGTCCCATACTAGGGTTACGGTTAGGGAACGGCAAGGCTTAGGGCACAGGTGACGTTACGGTAACGTGGGAAGATCAGGCTACGTGCTGACGCAGAGGTCAGTGTCAGCGTATGGGCCAGGATTAGGCTATGGCTTGGGGGTTAGGTGTAGGGCTTGTGGTGTGTTTCCATTCCGTACTAGGTTTAGGGTTAGGGAACGGCAAGGCTTAGGGCACAGGTGAGGGTCCGCAAACGTGGGAGGGTCAGGCTACGTGCTGACGCACGGGTCAGTGCCAGCGTAAGGTCCAGGAGTAGCCTAAGGCTTGGGGGTAAGTTGTAGGGCTGGTGGTGGGTTTCCGTTCATGGCTAGGGTTAGGGTTAGGGAATGGCAAGGCTTAGGGCACAGGTGAGGGTACGGAAACGGGGGAGGGTCAGGCTATGTGTCGATGCACGGGTCAGTGACAGCGTACAGGCCAGGAGTAGGCTACGGCTTGGGGGTTAGGTGTAGGGCTGGTGGAGGGTTTCCGTTCCGGGCTAGGGTTAGGGTTAGGGAACGGCAAAGCTTAGGGCACAGGTGAGGGTACGGAAACGTGGGAGGGTCAGGCTACGTGCTGACGCACGTGTCAGTGTCAGCGTACAGGCCAGGAGTAGGCTACGCCGTAGGGTAAGGTCTAGGGCTGGTGGTGGGTTTCCGTTCCGGGCAAGGGTTAGGGTTAGGGAACGTCAAGGCTTAGTGCACAGGTGAGGGAACGGAAACGTGGGAGCATCAGGCTACGTGCTTACGCATGAGTCAGTGCCAGCGTATGGGCCAGCAGTAGGCTACAGCGTAGGGTAAGGTATAGGGCTGGTGGTGGGTTTCCGTTCCGGGCTAGGGTTAGGGTTAGGGAACGGCAAGGCTTAGGGCACAGGTGAGTGTACATAAACGTGGGAGGGTCAGGCTACGTGCTGACACACGGGTCAGTGCCAGCATACGGGCCAGGTGTAGGCTACGGCTTGTGGGTAAAGTTTAGGGCTGGTGGTGGGTTTCCGTTCCAGGCTAGGGTTAGGGTTAGGGAACGGCAAGGCTTAGGGCAGAGGTGAGGGTACGGATACGTGGGAGGGTTAGGCTACATGCTGACACATGGGTCAGTGCCCACGTATGGGCCAAGTGTAGGCTACGGCATAGGGTAAAGTGTAGGGCTGGTGGTGGTTTTCCGTTCTGTGCTAGGGTTAGTGTTAGGGAACGGCAAGGCATAGGGCACAGGTGAGGTTACGGAAACGTGGGAGGGTCAGGCTACGTGCTGACGCACGGGACAGTGCCAGCATACGGGCCAGGAGTAGGCTACATATTGGGGGTAAGTTGTAGGGCTGGTGGTGGGTTTCCGTTCCGGGCTACGGTTATGGTAAGGGAACGGCAAGGCTTAGGGCACAGGTGAGGGTACGGAAACGTGGGCAGGTCAGGCTACGTGCTGACGCACGGGTCAGTGGCAACGTACGGGCCAGGTGTAGGCTACGGCGTAGGGTGAGGTCTAGGGCTGGTGGTGGGTTTCCGTTCCGGGCTAGGGTTAGTGTTAGGGAACTTCAAGGCTTAGGGCACAGGTGAGGGTACAGAAAAGTTGGAGGTTCAGGCTACGTGCTGATGCATGGGTCAGTGCCAGCGTACGGGCCAGGAGTAGGCTACGTCGTAGGGAAATGTGTAGGGCTGGTGGTGGGTTTCCATTCCGGGCTAGGGTTAGGGTTAGGGAACGTCAAGGCTTAGGGCACAGGTGAGAGTACGGAAACGGGGGAGGGTCAGGCTATGTGTCGATGCACGGGTCAGTGCCAGCGTACCAGCCAAGAGTAGGCTACGGCTTGGGGGTTAGGTGTAGGGCTGGTGGTGGGTTTCCGTTCCGGGCTAGGGTTAGGGTTAGGGAACGGCAATGCTTAGGGCACAGGTGAGGGTACGGAAACCTGTGAGGGTCAGGCTACGTGCTGACGCAAGGGTCAGTGCCAGCGTACGAGCCAGGAGTAGGCTACGGCGTAGGGTAAGGTGTAGGGCTGCTGGTGGGTTTCTGTTCCTGGCTAGGGTTAGGGTGAGGGAACGGCAAGGCTTAGGGCACAGGTGAGGTTACAGTAATGTGGGAGGGTCAGGCTACGTGCCGACTCACGGGTCAGGGCCAGCGTACGGGCCAGGAGTAGGCTATGGCGTATGGTAAGGTGTAGGGCTTGTGGTGGGTTTCCGTTCCGGGCTAGTGTTAGGGTTAGGGAACGGCAAGGCTTAGGGCACAGGTGAGGGTACGGAAACGTGTGAGGGTCAGGCTACATGCTGACGCACGTGTCAGTGCCAGCGTACGGGCCAGGTATAGGCTACGGCATACGGTAAGGTGTAGGGCTGGTGGTGGGATTCCGTTCCGGCTTGGGTTAGGGTTAGGGAACGGCAAGGCTTAGGGCACAGGTGAGGGTACGGAAACGTGGGAGGGTCAGGCTACATGCTGATGCACGTGTCAGTGCCAGCGTACCGGCCAGGTGTAGGCTACTGCGTAGGGTAAGGTGTAGGGCTGTTTCCCTTTCGGGCTACAGTTAGGGTTAGGGAATGGCAAAGCGTAGGGCACAGCTGAGGTTACGGAAACGTGGGAGGGTCAGGCTACATGCTGAGGCACATATCAGTGCCAGCGTACCGGCCAGGAGTAGGCTACGGCTTGGTGGTTAGGTGTAGGGTTGGTGTTGTGTTTCCGTTCCAGGCTAGGGTTAGTGTTAGGGAACAGCAAGGCTTAGGGCACAGGTGAGGGTACGGAAATGTGGGAGGGTCAGGCTACGTGCTGACGCACGGGTCAGTGCCAGCGTACGGGCCAGGAGTAGGCTATGGCTTGGGGGTTAGGTGTAGGGCTGGTGGTGTGTTTCCGTTCCGTACTAGGTTGAGGGTTAGGGAACGGCAAGGCTTAGGGCACAGGTGAGGTTACGGTAATGTGGGAAGTTCAGGCTACATGCTGACGCACAGGTCAGTGCCAGCGTATGGGCCAGGAGTAGGCTACGGCTTGGGGGTAAGATGTAGGGCTGGTGGTGGGTTTCCGTTCCAGGCTAGGGTTAGGGTTAGGGAACGGCAAGGCTTAGGGCACAGGTGAGGATACGGAAACGTGGGAGGGTCAGGCTACGTGCTGATGAAAGTGTCAGTGCCTGCGTAGGGGCCAGGAATAGGCTACGTCGTAGGGAAAGTTGTAGGGCTGGTGGTGGGTTTCCATTCCGGGCTAGGGTTAGGGTTAGGGAATGGCAAGGCTTAGGGCACAGGTGAGGGTCCGCAAACGTGGGAGGGTAAGTCTACGTGCTGACGCACTGGTCAGTGCCAGCGTAAGGTCCAGGAGTAGCCTACGGCTTGGGGGTAAGTTGTAGGGCTGGTGGTGGGTTTCCGTTCCTGGCTAGGATTAGGGTTAGGGAACGGCAAGGCTTAGGGCACAGGTGAGGGTACAGAAACGTGGGAGGGTCAGGCTATGTGCTGATGCACGGGTCAGTGCCAGCGTAACGGCTAGTAGTAGGCTACGGCTTGGGGGTTAGGTGTAGGGCTGGTGGTGGGTTTCTGTTCCGGACTACGTTTAGGGTTAGGGAACGGTAAGGCTTAGGGCACATGTGAGGGTACTGAAATGTGTGAGGGTCAGGCTACGTGCTGACGCACGTGTCAGAGCCAGCGTACGGGCCAGGAGTAGGCGGCGGCGTAGGGTAAGGTGTAGGGCTGCTGGTGGATTTCCGTTCTTAGCTAGGGTTATGGTGAGGGAACGGCAAGGCTTAGGGCACAGGTGAGGGTACGGAAACGTGGGAGGGTCAGGCTACGGGCTGCCTCACGGGTCAGTGCCAGCGTACGGGCCAGGAGTGGGCTACGGCGTATGGTAAGGTGTAGGGCTTCTTGTGGGTTTCCGTTCATGGCTAGGGTTAGGGTTAGGGATCGGCAAGGCTTAGGGCACAGGTGAGGGTACGGAAACGTGGGAGGGTCAGGCTACGTGCTGACGCACATGTCAGTGCCAGCGTATGGGCCAGGAATAGGCTACGGCATACGTTAAGGTGTAGGGCTGGTGGTGGGATTCCGTTCCGGGCTTGGGTTAGAGTTAGTGAATGCCAAGGCTTAGGGCTTAGCTGAGGGTACGGAAAAGTGGGAGGGTCAGGCTACGTGCTGACGCACGGGTCAGTGCCTGTGTACGGGCCTGGAGTAGGCTATGGCATGGGGGTAAGTTTTAGGGCTGGTGGTGGGTTTCCATTCCGGGCTAGGGTTAGGGTTAGGGAACGGCAAAGCTTAGGGCACAGGTGAGGGTACAAAAAAGTGGTAGGGTCAGGCTACGTGCTGACGCACGGGTCAGTGCCAGCGTATGGGCCAGGAGTAGGCTACGGCGTTGGGTAAGGTTTAGGGCTGGTGGTGGGTTTCCCTGCCGGGCTAGGATTAGGGTTAGGGAACGGCAAAGTTTAGGGCCCAGGTGAGGGTATGGAAACGTGGGTGGGTCAGTGTACATGCTGACGCACGGGTCAGTGCCAGTGTACGGGCCAGGAGTAGGCTACGGCGTAGGGAAAGGATTAGGGCTGGTGGTGGGTTTCCTTTCCGGAATAAGGTTAGTGTTAGGGAATGGCAAGGCTTAGGGCCCAGGTGAGGGTACGGAAATGTGGGAGTGTCAGGCTACGTGCTGATGCACGGGTCAGTGCCAGCGTACGGCCAGGAGTAGGCTACTGTGTAGGGTATGGTGTAGGGTTGGTGGTGGGTTTCCGTTCCGGGCTAGGGTTAGGGTTAGGGAATGACAAGGCTTAGGGCACAGGTGACCGTACGGTAAAATGGGAGGGTCAGGCTACGTGCTGAAGCACAGGTCAGTGCCCGCGTACGGGCCAGGTGTAGGCTACGGAATAGAGCAAGGTGTATGGCTGGTGGTGGGTTTCCGTTCCGGGCTAGGGTTAGGGTTAGTGAACGGCAAGGCTTAGGGCACAGGTGAGGGTACGGAAACGTGGGAGGGTCAGGCTACTTGCTGATGAAAGTGTCAGTGCCTGCGTATGAGCCAGGAATAGGCTACGGCGTAGAGAAAGGTGTAGGGTTGGTGGTGGGTTTCCGTTCCGGTCTAGGGTTAGTGTTAGGGAACGGCAAGGCTTAGGGCACAGGTGAGGGTCCGCAAACGTGGGAGGGTCAGGCTTCGTGCTGACGCACGGGTCTGTGCCAGCGTACGGGCCAGTAGTAGGCTACGGCTTGGGGGTAAGGTGTAGGGCTGGTGGTGGGTTTCCGTTCCGGGCTAGGGTTAGGGTTAGGGAACGGCAAGGCTTAGGGCACAGGTGAGGGTACAGAAACGTGGGAGGGTCAGGCTACGTGATGATGCACGGGTCAGTGTCAGCGTACTGGCCAGGAGTAAGCTACGGCTTGGGGGTTAGTTGTTGGGCTGGTGGTGGCTTTCCGTTCAGGGCTAGGGTTAGGGTTAGGGAACGGCAAGGCTTAGGGCACAGGTGAGGGTACGGAAAAGTGGGAGGGTCAGGCTACATGATGACGCAAGGGGCAGTGCCACCGTACAGGCCAGGAGTAGGCTACGGCTTAGGGGTAAGTTGTAGGGCTGGTGGTGTGTTTCCGTTCCGGGCTAGGGATAGGGTTAGGGAACGGCAAGGCGTAGGGCACAGCTGAGGGTACGGAAACGTGGGAGGGTCAGGCTACGTGCTGATGCACAGCTCAGTGGCACCGTACCGGGCAGGAGTAGGCTACGGCATATGGTAAGGTGTAGGGCTGGTGGTGGGATTCCATTCCGGGCTAGGTTTAGGGTTAGGGAACGGCAAGGCTTAGGGCTCAGGTAAGGGTACAAAAAAGTGGTAGGGTCCGGCTACGTGCTGACGCATGTGTCTGTGTCAGCGTACAGGCCAGGAGTAGGCTACGCCATAGGGTAAGGTCTAGGGCTGGTGGTGGGTTTCCGTTCTGGGCTAGGGTTAGGGTTAGGGAACGTCAAGGCTTAGGGCACAGGTGAGGGTACGGAAACGTGGGAGGGTCAGGCTACGTGATGACGCACGGCTCAGAGCCAGCGTACGGGCCAGGAATAGGCTAAGGCGTAGGGTAGAGTGTAGGGCTGGTGGTTGGTTTCTGTTCCGGACTAGGGTTAGTGTTAGGAAACGGCAAGGCTTAGGGCACAGGTGAAGGTACGGAAACGTGAGAGGGTTAGGCTACGTGCTGACGCACGGGTCACTGCCAGCGTACCGGCCAGGAGTAGGCTACGGCTTGGGGGTAAGGTGTAGGGCTGGTGGTGGGTTTCCGTTCCGGGCTAGGGTTTGGGTTAGTGAACGGCAAGGCTTAGGGCAAAGGTGAGGGTACAGAAACGTGGGAGCGTCAGGCTACGTGCTGATGAAAGTTTCAGTGCCTGCGTACGAGCCAGGAATAGGCTACGGCGTAGGGAAAGGTGTAGGGCTGGTGGTGGGTTTCCCTTCCGGGCTAGGGTTAGTGTTAGGGAACGACAAGTCTTAGGGCACAGGTGAGGGTCCGCAAACGTGGGAGGGTCTGGCTACGTGCTGAAGCACAGGTCAGTGCCTGCGTATGGGCCAGGTGTAGGCTACGGCATAGGGTAAGGTGTAGGGCTGGTGGTGGGTTTCCTTTCCGGACTAAGGTTAGTGTTAGGGAATGGCAAGGCTTAGGGCCCAGGTGAGGGTACGGAAACGTGGGAGGGTCAAACTACATGCTGACGCACGGGTCAGTGCGAGCGTACGGGCGAGGAGTAGGCTACCCAGTAGGGAAAGGTTTAGGGATGGTGGCGGGTTTCCGTTCCGGGTTAGGGTTTTGGTTAGGGAACGGCAAGGCTTAGGGCACAGGTGAGGGTACGGAAACGTGGGAGGGTTAGGCTACGTGCTGACGCACGGGTCAGTGCCAGCGTATGGGCCAGGAGTAGGCTACGGCGTAGGGAAAGGTGAAGGGCTGGTGGTGGGTTTGCGTTCCGGGCCAGGGTTAGGGTTAGGGAACGTCAAGGCTTAGGGCACAGGTGAGGGTACGGAAACGTGAGAGGGTCAGGCTACATGCTGACGCACGGGTCAGTGCCAGCGTACGGGCCAGGAGTAGGCTACAGTGTAGGGTATGGTGTAGGGCTGGTGGTGGGTTTCTGTTCCGGGCTAGGGTTAGGGTTATGAAACGGCAAGGCTTAGGGCACAGGTGAGGGTACGGAAACGTGGGAGGGTCAGGCTACGTGCTGACGCATGTCTCAGAGCCAGCATACGGGCCAGGAGTAGGCTACGGCGTAGGGTAAAGTGTAGGGCTGGTGGTGGTTTTCCCTTCAGGGCTAGGGTTAGGGTAAGGGAACGGCAAGGCTTAGGGCACAGGTGAGGATACAGAAACGTGGGAGGGTCAGGCTACTTGCTGACGCACGGGTCAGTGCCAGCGTACGGGCCAGGAGTAGGCTACGGCGTAGGGTAAAGTGTAGGGCTGGTGGTGGTTTTCCGTTCAGGGCTAGGGTTAGGGTTAGGGAACGGCAAGGCTTAGGGCACAGGTGAGGATACAGAAACGTGGGAGGGTCAGGCTACGTGCTGATGCACGGGTCAGTGCAATCGTACCGGCCAGGAGTAGGCTACGGCTTGGGGTTTAGGTGTAGGGCTGGTGGTGGGTTTCTGTACCGGGCTAGGGTTAGGGTTAGGGAACGGCAAGGCTTAGGGCAAATGTGATGGTACGGAAACGTGGGAGGGTCAGGCTACGTGCTGACGCACGGGTCAGTGCCAGCGTACGGGCCATAATTAGGCTATGGCTTGGAGGTTAGGTGTAGGGCTGGTGATGGTTTTCCGTTCCGTACTAGGGTTAGGGTGAGGGAACAGCAAGGCTTACGGCACAGGTGAAGGTACGGAAATGTGGGAAGGTCAGGCTACGTGCTGACGCACGGGTCAGTGCCTGCGTTCGGGCCAGGAGTAGGCTACGGCATAGGGTAAGGTGTAGGGCTTGTGGTGGGTTTCCGTTCCGGGCTAGGGTTAGGGTTAGGGAACGGCAAGGCTTAGGGCCCAGGTGAGGGTACGGAAACGTGTGGGGGTCAGACTACATGCTGACGCACAGGTCAGTGCCAGCGTACGGGCCAGGATTGGGCTACGGCGTAGGGAAAGGTTTAGGGCTGGTGGTGGGTTTCCGTTCCGGGCTAGGGTTAGGGTTAGGGAACGGCAAGGCTTAGGGCACAGGTGAGGGTACGGAAACGTGGGAGGGTCAGGCTACGTGCTGACGCACGGGTTAGTGCCAGCGTACGGGCCAGGAATAGGCTACGGCATACATTAAGGTGTAGGGGTGGTGGTGGGATTCCGTTCCGGGCTTGGGTTAGAGTTAGGGAAGGCCAAGGCTTAGGGCTTAGCAGAGGGTACGGAAAAGTGGGAGGTTCAGGCTACGTGCTGACGCACGGGTCAGTGCCTGTGTACGGGCCAGGAGTAGGCTATGGCATGGGGTAAGTTTTAGGGCTGGTGGTGGGTTTCCATTCCGGGCTAGGGTTAGTGTTAGGGAACGGCAAGGTTTAGGGCCCAGGTGAGGGTATGGAAACGTGGGGTGTCAGTCTACATGCTGACGCACGGGTCAGTGCCAGCATACGGGCCAGGAGTAGGCTACGGCGTAGGGAAAGGTTTAGGGCTGGTGGTGGGTTTCCGTTCCGGGCTAGGGTTAGGGTTAGGGAACGACAAAGCTTAGGGCACAGGTGAGGGTACGGAAACGTGGGAGGGTCAGGCTACGTGCTGACGCACGTGTCAGTGTCAGCGTACAGGCCAGGAGTAGGCTACGGCGTAGGGTAAAGTGTAGGGCTGATGGTGGGTGTACGTTCCGCTCTAGGGTTAGGGTTAGGAAACGGCAAGGCTTAGGGCACAGGTGAGGGTACGGAAACGTGTGAGGGTCAGGCTACGTGCTGACGCACGTGTCAGTGCCAGCGTACCGGCCAGGAGTAGGCTACGGCTTGGGGGTAAGTTGTAGGGCTGGTGGAGGTTTTCCGTTCCGGTCTAGGGTTAGGGTTAGTGAACGGCAAGGCTTAGGGCACAGGTGAGGGTACAGAAACGTGGGAGGGTCAGGCTAAGTGCTGATGAAAGTGTCAGTGCCTGCGTACGAGCCAGGAATAGGCTACGGCGTAGGGAAATGTGTAGGGCTGGTGGTGGGTTTCCGTTCCGGGCTAGGGTTAGGGTTAGGGAACGGCAAGTCTTAGGGCACAGGTGAGGGTCCGCAAACGTGGGATGGCCAGGCTACGTGCTGAAGCACAGGTCAGTGCCCGCGTATGGGCCAGGTGTAGGCTACGGCATAGGGTAAGGTGTAGGGCTGGTGGTGGGTTTCCCTTCCGGGCTAAGGTTAGTGTTAGGGAATGGCAAGCCTGAGGGCCCACGTGAGGGTACGGAAACGTGGGAGGGTCAAACTACATGTTGACGCAAGGGTCAGTGCGAGCTTACGGGCGAGGAGTAGGCTACCCACTAGGGAAAGGTTTAGGGATGGTGGTGGGTTTCCGTTCCGAGTTAGGGTAAGGGTTAGGGAACGGCAAGGCTTAGGGCACAGGTGAGGGTACGGAAACGTGGGAGGGTCAGGCTACGTGCTGACGCACGGGTCAGTGCCAGCGTACAGGCCAGAAGGAGGCTACGGCGTAGTGTAAGGTTTTGGGCTGGTGGTGGGTTTTCGTTCCGGGCTACGGTTACGGTTAGAGAATGGCAAGGCTTAGGGCACATGTGTGGGTACGGAAACCTGGGAGTGTATGGCTACGTGCTGAAGCACGGGTCAGTGCCAGGGTACGGGCAAGGAGTAGGCTACGGCATAGGCTAAGGTGTAGGGCGGGTGGTGGGTTTCCGTTCCGGGCTAGGGTTAGGGTAAGGGAACGGCAAGGCTTAGGGCACAGGTGAGGATACGGAAAAGTGGGAGGGTCAGGCTACGTGGTGACGCACGGGTCAGTGCCAGCATACGGGCCAGGAGTATGCTACGGCGTAGGGAAAGGTGTAGGGCTGGTGGTGGGTTTGCGTTCCGGGCTAGGGTTAGGGATAGGGAACGTCAAGGCTTAGGGCACATGTGAGGGTATGGAAACGTGAGAGGGTCAGGCTACATGCTGACGCACGGGTCAGTGCCAGCATACGAGCCAGGAGTAGGCTACGGTGTAGCGTATGGTGTAGGGCTGGTGGTGGGTTTCCGTTCCGGGCTAGGGTTAGGCTTAGGGAACGGCAAGGCTTAGGGCACAGGTGAGGGTACGGAAAAGAGGGAGGGTCAGGCTACGTGCTGACGCACGGGTCAGTGCCAGCGTACGGGACAGGAGTAGGCTACGGCTTGTGGCTAAGTTTTAGGGCTGGTGGTGGCTTTCCGTTCCGGGCTAGGGTTAGGGTTAGGGAACGGCAAGGCTTAGGGCACAGGTGAGGGTACGGAAACGTGGGAGGGTCAGGCTACGTGCTGACGCATGGGTCAGTGCCCGCGTACGGGCCATGTATAGGCTACAGCATAGGGTAAGGTGTAGGGCTAGTGGTGGGTTTCCGTTCCGGGCTAGGGTTAGGTTTAGGGAACGGCAAGGCTTAGGGCACAGGTGAGGGTACGGAAACGTGGGAGAGTCACGCTACGTGCTGACGCACGGGTCAGTGCCAGCATATGGGCCAGGAGTACGCTACGGCTTGGGGGTAAGTTGTAGGGCTGGTGGTGGGTTTCCGTTCCGGGCTAGGGTTAGGGTTACGGAACGGCAAGGCTTAGGGCACGGGTGAGGGTACAGAAACGTGGGAGGGTCAGGCTACTTGCTGATGCTAGGGTTACTGCCACCGAACGTGCCAGGAGTAGGCTACGGCTTGGGGGTAAGGTGTAGGGCTGGTGGTGGGTTTCCGTTCCGGGCTAGGGTTAGGGTTACAGAACGGCAAGGCTTAGGGCAGAGGTGAGGGTACGGAAACGTGGGAGGGTCAGGCTACATGATGACGCAAGGGGCAGTGCCACCGTACAGTCCAGGAGTAGGCTACGGCGTAGGTTAAGGTGTAGGGCTGGTGGTGGGTTTCCATTCCGAGCTAGGGTTAGGGTTAGGGAACGGCAAGGCTTAGGGCACAGATGAGGGTACGGAAACGTGGGAGGGTCAGGCTACGTGCTGATGAAAGTGTCAGTGCCTGCGTACGGGCCAGGAATAGGCTACGGCTTGGGGTAAGGTGTAGGGCTGGTGGTGGGTTTCTGTTCCGGGCTAGGGTTAGGGTTAGGGAACGGCAAGTCTTAGTGCTAAGGAGAGGGTACGGAAACGTGGGAGTGTCAGGCTACATGCTGACACACGGGTCAGTGCCAGCGTACGGGCCAGGACTAGGCTACGGCATACGATATGGTGTAGAGCTGGTGGTGAGATTCCGTGCCAGGCTAGGGTTAGGGTTAGGGAATGACAAGGCTTAGGGCACAGGTGACCGTACGGTAAAATGGGAGGGTCAGGCTACGTGCTGAAGCACAGGTCAGTGCCCGCGTACGGGCCAGGTGTAGGCTACGGAATAGAGCAAGGTGTATGGCTGGTGGTGGGTTTCCGTTCCGGGCTAGGGTTAGGGTTAGTGAACGGCAAGGCTTAGGGCACAGGTGAGGGTACGGAAACGTGGGCGGGTCAGGCTACTTGCTGATGAAAGTGTCAGTGCCTGCGTATGAGCCAGGAATAGGCTACGGCGTAGAGAAAGGTGTAGGGTTGGTGGTGGTTTTCCGTTCCGGTCTAGGGTTAGTGTTAGGGAACGGCAAGGCTTAGGGCACAGGTGAGGGTCCGCAAACGTGGGAGGGTCAGGCTTCGTGCTGACGCACGGGTCTGTGCCAGCGTACGGGCCAGGAGTAGGCTACGGCTTGGGGGTAAGGTGTAGGGCTGGTGGTGGGTTTCCGTTCCGGGCTAGGGTTAGGGTTAGGGAACGGCAAGGCTTAGGGCACAGGTGAGGGTACAGAAACGTGGGAGGGTCAGGCTACGTGCTGACGCACGGGTCAGTGCCAGCGAACCGGCCAGGAGTAGGTTACGGCTTGGCGGTTAGGTGTAGGGCTGGTGGTGGGTTTCCGTTCCGGGCTAGGGTTAGTGTTATGGAACAGGAAGGCTTAGGGCATAGGTGAGGGTACGGAAAACTGGGAGGGTCAGGCTACGTGCTGACGCACGGTTCAGTGCCAGCGTACCGGCCAGGAGTATGCTATGGTTTGTGGGTTAGGTGTAGGGCTTGTGGTGTGTTTCCGTCCCGTACTAGGGTTAGGGTTAGGGAAGGGCAAGGCTTAGGGCACAGGTGACGTTACGGTAACGTGGGAAGGTCAGGCTACGTGCTGACGCACAGGTCAGTGCCAGCGTATGGACCACGTGTAGGCTACGGCTTGGGGGTAAGGTGTAGGGCTTGTGGTGGGTTTCCGTTTGGCACTAGGGTTAGGGTTAGGGAACGGCAAGGTTTAGGGCACATGTGAGGGTACGGCAACGTGGCAGGGTCAGGATACGTTCTGACGCACGGGTCAGTGCCAGCGTACGGGCCAGGACTAGGCTAGGGCATACGATAAGGTGTAGGGCTGGTGGTGGGATTCCGTGCCAGGCTAGGGTTAGGATTAGGGAAAGGCAAGGCTTAGGGCACAGGTGAGCGTACGGTAACATTGGAGGGTCAGGCTACGTGCTGAAGCACAGGTCAGTGCCCGCGTACGGGCCAGGAATAGGCTATGGCTTGGGGGTAAGCTGTAGGGCTGGTGGTGTGTTTCCATTCCGGACTAGGGTTAGGGTTAGGGAACGGCAAGGCTTAGTGCACAGGTGAGGGTACGGAAACGTGTGAGGGTCAGGCTATGTGCTGACGCACGTGTCAGTGCCAACGTACGTGCCAGGAGTAGGCTATGGCTTAGGGCAAGGTGTAGGGCTGGTAGTGCGTTTCCGTTCCGGGCTTGGGTTAGCGTTAGGGAAAGGCAAGGCTTAGGGCACAGGTGAGGGTACGGAAACGTGGGAGGGTCAGGCTACGTGATGATGCACGGGTCAGTGCCAGCGTACTGGCCAGGAGTAAGCTACGGCTTGGGGGTTAGTTGTTGGGCTGGTGGTGGGTTTCCGTTCCGGGCTAGGGTTAGGGTTAGGGAACGGCAAGGCTTAGGGCACAGGTGAGGGTACAGAAACGTGGGAGGGTCAGGCTACGTGCTGACGCACGGGTCAGTGCCAGCGAACCGGCCAGGAGTAGGCTACGGCTTGGCGGTTAGGTGTAGGGCTGGTGGTGGGTTTCCGTTCCGGGCTAGGGTTAGTGTTATGGAACAGGAAGGCTTAGGGCATAGGTGAGGGTACGGAAAACTGGAAGGGTCAGGCTACGTGCTGACGCACGGTTCAGTGCCAGCGTACCGGCCAGGAGTATGCTATGGTTTGTGGGTTAGGTGTAGGGCTTGTGGTGTGTTTCCGTCCCGTACTAGGGTTAGGGTTAGGGAAGGGCAAGGCTTAGGGCACAGGTGACGTTACGGTAACGTGGGAAGGTCAGGCTACGTGCTGAGGCACAGGTCAGTGCCAGCGTATGGACCACGTGTAGGCTACGGCTTGGGGGTAAGGTGTAGGGCTTGTGGTGGGTTTCCGTTCATGGGCTAGGGTTAGGGTTAGGAAACGGCAAGGCTTAGGGCCCAGGTGAGGGTACGGAAACGTGGGAGGGTCAGACTATGTGCTGACGCATGGTTCAGTGCCAGCGTACGGGCCAGGTGTAGGCTACGGCGTAGGGAACGGTTTAGGGCTAGTGGTGGGTTTCCGTTCCGGGGTAGGTTTAGGGTGAGGGAACGGCAAGGCTTAGGGCACAGGTGAGGGTACGAACACATGGGAGGGTCAGGCTACGTGCTGACACATGGGTCAGTGCCAGCGTACCAGCCAGGATAAGGCTACGGCTTGGTGGTTAGGTGTAGGTCTGATGGTGTGTTTCCGTTCCAGGCTCGGGTTAGTGTTAGGGAACAGCAAGTCTTAGGGCACATGTGAGGGTACGGAAACGTCGGAGTGTCAGGCTACGTCCTGACGCACGGGTCAGTGCCAGCATACGGGCCAGGAGTAGGCTACGGCTTGGGGGTTAGGTGTAGGGCTTATGGTGTGTTTCCGTTCAGTACTAGGGTTAGGGTTAGGGAACGGCAAGGCTTACGGCACAGGTGAGGGTACGGTAATTTGGGAAGTTCAGGCTACGTGCTGACACAAAGGTCAGTGCCAGCGTATGGACCAGGAGAAGGCTACGGCTTGGGGGTAAGGTTTAGGGCTGGTGGTGGGTTTCCGTTCCGGGCTAGGGTTAGGGTTAGGGAACGGCAAGGCTTAGGGCACAGGTGAGGGTACGGAAACGTGGGAGGGTCAGGCTACGTGCTGATGAAAGGGTCAGTGCCTGCGTACGGGCCAGGAATAGGCTACGGCGTAGGGAAAGGTATAGGGCTGGTGGTGGGTTTCTGTTCCGGGCTAGGGTTAGGGTTAGGGAACGGCAAGGCTTAGGGAACAGGTGAGGTTACGGAAACGTGGGAGGGTCAGGCTACATGCTGACACACGGGTCAGTGCCAGCGTACGGGCCAGGACTAGGCTAGGGCATACGATAAGGTGTAGGGCTGGTGGTGGGATTCCGTGCCAGGCTAGGGTTAGGATTAGGGAAAGGCAAGGCTTAGGGCACAGGTGAGCGTACGGTAACATTGGAGGGTCAGGCTACGTGCTGAAGCACAGGTCAGTGCCCGCGTACGGGGCCAGGTGTAGGCTACGGCATAGAGTAAGGTGTAGGTCTGGTGGTGGGTTTCCGTTCCGGGCTAGGGTTAGGGTTAGTGAACGGCAAGGCTTAGGGCACAGGTGAGGGTACGGAAACGTGGGAGGGTCAGGCTACTTGCTGATGAAAGGGTCAGTGCCTGCGTATGAGCCAGGAATAGGCTACGGCGTAGGGAAAGGTGTAGGGCTGGTGGTGGGTTTCCGTTCCAGTCTAGGGTTAGTGTTAGGGAACGGCAAGGCTTAGGGCACAGGTGAGGGTCCGCAAACGTGGGAGGGTCAGGCTTCGTGCTGACGCACGGGTCTGTGCCAGCGTACGGGCCAGGAGTAGGCTACGGCTTGGGGGTAAGGTGTAGGGCTGGTGGTGGGTTTCCGTTCTGGGCTAGGGTTAGGGTTAGGGAACGGCAAGGCTTAGGGCACAGGTGAGGGTACGGAAACGTGGGAGGGTCAGACTACGTGATGATGCACGGGTCAGTGCCAGCGTACTGGCCAGGAGTAAGCTACGGCTTGGGGGTTAGTTGTAGGGCTGGTGGTGGGTTTCCGTTCCGGACTAGGGTTAGGGTTAGGGAACGGCAAGCCTTAGGGCACAGGTGAGGGTACGGAAACGTCGGAGGGTCAGGCTACGTGCTGACGCACGGGTCAGTGCCTGGGTACAGGCAAGGAGTAGGCTACGGCATATGCTAAGGAGTAAGGCTGGTGGTGGGTTTCCGTTCCATGCTAGGGCTAGGGTAAGGGAACGGCAAGGCTTAGGGCACAGGTGAGGGTACAGAAAAGTGGGAGGGTCAGGCTACGTGATGACACACGGTTCAGTGCCAGCGTACGGGCCAGGAGTAGGCTACGGCATAGGGAAAGGTGTAGGGCTGGTGTTGGGTTTGCGTTCCGGGCTAGGGTTAGAGTTAGGGAACGGCAAGGCTTAGGGCACAGGTGAGGGTACGGAAACGTGGGAGGGACAGGCTACGTGCTGACGCACGTGTCAGTGCCCGCATACGGGCCAGGTGTAGGCTACAGCATAGGGTAAGGTCTAGGGCTGGTGGTGGGTTTACGTTCTGGGCTAGGGTTAGGGTTAGGGAACGGCAAGGCTTAGGGCACAGGTGAGGGTACGGAAACGTGGGAGGGTCACGCTACGTGCTGACGCACGGGTCAGTGCCAGCATATGGGCCAGGAGTAGGCTACGGCTTGGGGGTAAGTTGTAGGGCTGGTGGTGGGTATCCGTTCCAGGCTAGGGTTAGGGTTACGGAATGGCAAGGCTTAGGGCACGGGTGAGGGTACAGAAACGTGGGCGGTCATGCTACTTGCTGATGCTCGGGTTAGTGCCACCGAACGGGCCAGGTGTAGGCTACGGCTTGGGGGTAAGTTGTAGGGCTGGTGGTGGGTTTCCGTTCCGGGCTCGGGTTAGGGTTACGGAACGGCAAGGCTTAGGGCACAGGTGAGGGTACGGAAACGTGGGAGGGTCAGGCTACATGATGACGCAAGGGTCAGTGCCACCGTACAGGCCAGGAGTAGGCTACGGCTTAGGGGTAAGTTGTAGGGCTGGTGGTGTGTTTCCGTTCCGGGCTAGGGATAGGGTTAGGGAACGGCAAGGCGTAGGGCACAGCTGAGGGTACGGAAACGTGGGAGGGTCAGGCTACGTGCTGATGCACAGCTCAGTGGCACCGTACCGGGCAGGAGTAGGCTACGGCATATGGTAAGGTGTAGGGCTGGTGGTGGGATTCCATTCCGGGCTAGGTTTAGGGTTAGGGAACGGCAAGGCTTAGGGCTCAGGTAAGGGTACAAAAAAGTGGTAGGGTCCGGCTACGTGCTGACGCATGTGTCTGTGTCAGCGTACAGGCCAGGAGTAGGCTACGCCTTAGGGTAAGGTCTAGGGCTGGTGGTGGGTTTCCGTTCTGGGCTAGGGTTAGGGTTAGGGAACGTCAAGGCTTAGGGCACAGGTGAGGGTACGGAAACGTGGGAGGGTCAGGCTACGTGATGACGCACGGCTCAGAGCCAGCGTACGGGCCAGGAATAGGCTAAGGCGTAGGGTAGAGTGTAGGGCTTGTGGTTGGTTTCTGTTCCGGGCTAGTGTTAGGGTTAGGAAACGGCAAGGCTTAGGGCACAGGTGAAGGTACGGAAACGTGTGAGGGTCAGGCTACGTGCTGACGCACGTGTCACTGCCAGCGTACCGGCCAGGAGTAGGCTACGGCTTGGGGGTAAGGTGTAGGGCTGGTGGTGGGTTTCCGTTCCGGGCTAGGGTTTGGGTTAGTGAACGGCAAGGCTTAGGGCACAGGTGAGGGTACAGAAACGTGGGAGCGTCAGGCTACGTGCTGATGAAAGTTTCAGTGCCTGCGTACGAGCCAGGAATAGGCTACGGCGTAGGGAAAGGTGTAGGGCTGGTGGTGGGTTTCCGTTCCGGGCTAGGGTTAGTGTTAGGGAACGACAAGTCTTAGGGCACAGGTGAGGGTCCGCAAACGTGGGAGGGTCTGGCTACGTGCTGAAGCACAGGTCAGTGCCTGTGTATGGGCCAGGTGTAGGCTACGGCATAGGGTAAAGTGTAGGGCTGGTGGTGGGTTTCCTTTCTGGACTAAGGTTAGTGTTAGGGAATGGCAAGGCTTAGGGCCCAGGTGAGGGGACGGAAACGTGGGAGGGTCAAACTACATGCTGACGCACGGGTCAGTGCGAGCGTACGGGCGAGGAGTAAGCTACCCAGTAGGGAAAGGTTTAGGGATGGTGGCGGGTTTCCGTTCCGGGTTAGGGTTTTGGTTAGGGAACAGCAAGGCTTAGGGCACAGGTGAGGGTACGGAAACGTGGGAGGGTTAGGCTACGTGCTGACGCAGGGGTCAGTGCCAGCGTATGGGCCAGGAGTAGGCTACGGCGTAGGGAAAGGTGTAGGGCTGGTGGTGGGTTTGCGTTCCGGGCTAGGGTTAGGGTTATGGAACGTCAAGGCTTAGGGCACAGGTGAGGGTACGGAAACGTGAGAGGGTCAGGCTACATGCTGACGCACGGTTTAGTGCCAGCGTACGGGCCAGGAGTAGGCTACGGTGTAGGGTATGGTGTAGGGCTGGTGGTGGGTTTCCGTTCCGGGCTAGGGTTAGGGTTATGGAACGGCAAGGCTTAGGGCACAGGTGAGGGTACGGAAACGTGGGAGGGTCAGGCTACGTGCTGACGCATGTGTCAGAGCCAGCATACGGGCCAGGAGTAGGCTACGGCGTAGGGTAAAGTGTAGGGCTGGTGGTGGTTTTCCCTTCAGGGCAAGGGTTAGGGTAAGGGAACGGCAAGGCTTAGGGCACAGGTGAGGATACAGAAACGTGGGAGGGTCAGGCTACTTGCGGACGCACAGGTCAGTGCCAGCGTACGGGCCAGGAGTAGGCTACGGCGTAGGGTAAAGTGTAGGGCTGGTGGTGGTTTTCCGTTCAGGGCTAGGGTTAGGGTTAGGGAACGGCAAGGCTTAGGGCACAGGTGAGGATACAGAAACGTGGGAGGGTCAGGCTACGTGCTGACGCACGGGTCAGTGCAATCGTACCGGCCAGGAGTAGGCTACGGCTTGGGGTTTAGGTGTAGGGCTGGTGGTGGGTTTCTGTACCGGGCTAGGGTTAGGGTTAGGGAACGGCAAGGCTTAGGGCAAATGTGATGGTACGGAAACGTGGGAGGGTCAGGCTACGTGCTGACGCACGGGTCAGTGCCAGCGTACGGGCCATAATTAGGCTATGGCTTGGAGGTTAGGTGTAGGGCTGGTGATGGTTTTCCGTTCCGTACTAGGGTTAGGGTGAGGGAACAGCAAGGCTTACGGCACAGGTGAAGGTACGGAAATGTGGGAAGGTCAGGCTACGTGCTGACGCACGGGTCAGTGCCTGCGTTCGGGCCAGGAGTAGGCTACGGCATAGGGTAAGGTGTAGGGCTTGTGGTGGGTTTCCGTTCCGGGCTAGGGTTAGGGTTAGGGAACGGCAAGGCTTAGGGCCCAGGTGAGGGTACGGAAACGTGTGGGGGTCAGACTACATGCTGACGCACGGGTCAGTGCCAGCGTACGGGCCAGGATTGGGCTACGGCGTAGGGAAAGGCTTAGGGCTGGTGGTGGGTTTCCGTTCCGGGCTAGGGTTAGGGTTAGGGAACGGCAAGGCTTAGGGCACAGGTGAGGGTACGGAAACGTGGGAGGGTCAGGCTACGTGCTGACGCACGTGTCAGTGCCAGCGTACGGGCCAGGAATAGGCTACGGCATACATTAAGGTGTAGGGGTGGTGGTGGGATTCCGTTCCGGGCTTGGGTTAGAGTTAGGGAAGGCCAAGGCTTAGGGCTTAGCAGAGGGTACGGAAAAGTGGGAGGGTCAGGCTACGTGCTGACGCACGGGTCAGTGCCTGTGTACGGGCCAGGAGTAGGCTATGGCATGGGGTAAGTTTTAGGGCTGGTGGTGGGTTTCCATTCCGGGCTAGGGTTAGTGTTAGGGAACGGCAAGGTTTAGGGCCCAGGTGAGGGTATGGAAACGTGGGGTGTCAGTCTACATGCTGACGCACGGGTCAGTGCCAGCATACGGGCCAGGAGCAGGCTACGGCGTAGGGAAAGGTTTAGGGCTGGTGGTGGGTTTCCGTTCCGGGCTAGGGTTAGGGTTAGGGAACGACAAAGCTTAGGGCACAGGTGAGGGTACGGAAACGTGGGAGGGTCAGGCTACGTGCTGACGCACGTGTCAGTGTCAGCGTACAGGCCAGGAGTAGGCTACGCCGTAGGGTAAAGTCTAGGGCTGGTGGTGGTTTTCCGTTTTGGGCTAGGGTTATGGTTAGGGAATGTCAAGGCTTAGGGCACAGGTGAGGGTACGGAAACGTGGGAGGGTCAGGCTACGTGCTTACGCATGGGTCAGTGCCAGCATACGGGCCAGCAGTAGGCTACAGCGCAGGGTAAGGTATAGGGCTGGAGGTGGGTTTCCGTTCAGTGCTAGGGTTAGGGTTAGGGAATGGCAAGGCATAGGGCACAGGTGAGGGTACGGAAACTTGGGAGGGTCAGGCTACATGCTGACGCACGGGTCAGTGCCAGCATACGGGCCAGGAGTAGGCTACAGCTTGGGGGTAAGTTTTAGGGCTAGAGGTGGCTTTCCGTTCTGGGCTAGGGTTAGGGTAAGGGAACGTCAAGGCTTAGGGCACAGGTGAGGGTACGGAAACGTGGGCGGGTCAGGCCACGTGCTGACGCACGGGTCATTGCCAACGTACGGGCCAGGTGTAGGCTACGGCATAGGGTAAGGTGTAGGGCTGGAGGTGGGTTTCCGTTCTGTGCTAGGGTTAGGGTTAGGGAACGGCAAGGCATAGGGCACAGGTGAGGGTACGGAAACGTGGGAGGGTCAGGCTACGTGCTGACGCATGGGTCAGTGCCAGCGTATGGGCCTGGATTAGGCTACGGCGTAGGGAATGGTCTAGGGCTGGTGGTGGGTTTCCATTCCGGGCTAGAGTTAGGGTTAGGGAAAGGCAAGGTTTAGGGCACAGGTGAGGGTACTGAAAGGAGGGAGGGTCAGGCTTCGTGCTGACGCACGGGTCAGTGCCAGTGTACGGACCAGGAGTAGGCTACGGCTTGGGGGTAAGTTGTAGGGCTGGTGCTGGTTTTCCGTTTCGGGCTAGGGTTAGGGATAGGCAACGGCAAGGCTTAGGGCACAGGTGAGGGTACGGAAACGTGGGAGGGTCAGGCTACTTGCTGACTCACCGGTCAGTGCCAGCGTATGGGCCAGGAGTAGTCTACGGTTTGGGGGTAAGATGTAGGGCTGGTGGTCCGTTTCCGTGCCGGGCTAGGATTAGGGTTACAGAACGGCAAGGCTTAGGGCACTGGTGAGGTTTACGGAAACGTGGGAGCGTCAGGCTACGTGCTGACGCATGGGTCAGTGCCAGCGTACAGGCCAGGATTAGGCTACGGCATAGGTTAAGGTCTAAGGCTGGTGGTGGGTTTCCGTTCCGGGCTAGGGTTAGGGTTAGGGAAAGGCAAGGCTTAGGGCCCAGGTGAGGTTACGGAAACGTGGGAGGGTCAGGCTACGTGCTGACGCACGGGTCAGTGCCATCGTACCGGCCAGGAATAGGCTACGGCTTGGGGGTTAGTGTAGGGCTGGTGGTGGGTTTCCGTTCTGGGCTAGGGTTAGGGTTAGCGAACGTCAATGCTTAGGGCACAGGTGAGGGTACAGAAACGTTGGAGGGTCAGGCTACGTGCTGACGCACGGATCAGTGCCAGCGTACGGGCCAGGTATAGGCTACGGCGTAGGATAGAGTGTAGGGCTGGTGGTGGGTTTCCGTTCCGGGCTAGGGTTAGTGTTAGGGAACGGCAAGGCTTAGGGCACATGTGAGGGTACGGAAACGTGGGAGGGTCAGGCTACGTGCTGACGCACGGGTCAGTGCCAGCGTACGGGCCAGGAATAGGCTACGGCGTAGGGTAAGGTTTAGTGCTGGTGGTGGGTTTCCGTTCCGGGCTAGGGTTAGGGTTAGGGAACGGCAAGGCTTAGGGCACAGGTGATGGTACGGAAACGTGGGTGGGTCAGGCTACGTGCTGACGCACGGGTCAGTGCCAGCGTACGGGCCAGGAGTAGGCTATGGCTTGTGGGTAAGTTTTAGGGCTGGTGGTGGGTTTCCGTTCCGGGCTAGCGTTAGGGTAAGGGAACGGCAAGGCTTAGAGCACAGCTGATGGTACGGTAACATGGTAGTGTCAGGCTACGTGGTGAAGCACAGGCTATTACCCGCGTACGGGCCAGGTATAGGCTACGTCATAGGGTAAGGTTTAGGGCTGGTGGTGGGTTTCCGTTCCGGGCTAGGGTTAGGGTTAGCGAACATCAAGGCTTAGGGCACAGGTGAAGGTACGGAAACTTGGGAGGGTCAGGCTACGTGCTGACGCAAGGATCAGTGCCAGCGTATGGGCCAGGAATATGCTACAGCGTAGGGTAAAGTGTAGGGCTGGTGGTTGGATTCTGTTCCGGGCTAGGGTTAGGGTTAGGGAACGGCAAGGCTTAGGGCACAGGTGAGGGTACGGAAACGTGGGAGGGTCAGGGTACGTGATGACGCACGTGTCAGTGCCAGCGTACCGGCCAGGAGTAGGCTACGACTTGGGGGTTAGATGTAGGGCTGGTGGCGGGTTTCCATTCAAGGCTAGGGTTATGGTTAGGGAACGGCAAGGCTTAGGGCACAGGTGAGGGTACGGAAACGTGCGAGGTTCAGGCTACATGATGACGCACGCGTCAGTGCCAGCGTACGGTGCAGGAGTAGGCTATGGTTTGGGCGTTAGATTTATGGCTGGTGGTGGGTTTCCGTTCCGTACCAGGGTTAGGGTTAGGGAACGGCAAGCCTTAGGTCACAGGTGAGGGTACGGAAATGTGGTAAGGTCAGGCTAAGTGCTGACGCACATGTCAGTGCCAGTGTACGGGCCAGGAGTAGGCGAGGGCGTATGGTATGGTGTAGGGCTGGTGGTGGGTTTCCATTGCGGTCTAGGGTTAGGGTTAGGGAACGGCAATGCTTAGGGCCCAGGTGAGGGTACGGAAACGTGGGAGGTTCAGGCTACGTGCTGACGCACGTGTCAGTGCCAGCGTACGGGCCAGGAGTAGGCTACAGCGTAGGGTAAGGTTTAGGGCTGGTGGTGGGTTTCCGTTCCGGGCTAGGGTTAGTGTTAGGGAAAGGCAAGGCGTAGGGCCAGGTGACGGTACGGAAACGTGGGAGGGTCAGGCTACGTGCTGACGCACGTGTCAGTGCCAGCGTACGGGCCAGGAATAGGCTACGACATACATTAAGGTGTAGGGCTGGTGGTGGGATTCCGTACCGGGCTTGGGTTAGAGTTAGGGAAGGCCAAGGCTTAGGGCTTAGCAGAGGGTACGGAAAAGTGGGAGGGTCAGGCTACGTGCTGACGCACGTGTCAGTGCCAGCGTACGGGCCAGGAGTAGGCTACGGCGTAGGGTAAGGTGTAGGGCTGCTGGAGGGTTTCTATTCCTGGCTAGGGTGAGGGTGAGGGAACGGCAAGGCTTAGGGCACAGGTGATGGTACAGAAACGTGGGAGGGTCAGGCTACGTGCTGACACACGGGTCAGTGCCCGCGTATGGGCCAGGTGTAGGCTACGGCATAGGGTAAGGTGTAGGGCTGGTGGTGGGTTTCCTTTCCGGAATAAGGTTAGTGTTAAGGAATGGCAAGGCTTAGGGCCCAGGTGAGGGTACGGAAACGTGGGAGGGTCAAACTACATGCTGACACACGGGTCAGTGCGAGCGTACGGGCGAGGAGTAGGCTACCCAGTAGGGAAAGGTTTAGGGATGGTGGTGGGTTTCCGTTCCGGGTTAGGGTTTTGGTTAGGGAATGGCAAGGCTTAGGGCACAGGTGAGGGTACGGAAACGTGGGAGGGTCAGGCTACGTGCTGACGCATGTGTCAGTGCCAGCGTACGGGCCAGGAGTAGGCTACGGCGTAGGGAAAGGTTTAGGGCTGGTGGTGGGTTTGCGTTCCGGGCTAGGGTTAGGGTTAGGGAACGTCAAGGCTTAGGGCACAGGTGAGGGTACGGAAACGTGAGAGGGTCAGGCTACATGCTGACGCACGGGTCAGTGCCATCGTACGGGCCAGGAGTAGGCTACGGTGTAGGGTATGGTTTAGGGCTGGTGGTGGGTTTCCGTTCCGGGCTAGGGTTAGGGTTAGGGAACGGCAAGGCTTAGGGCACAGGTGAGGGTACGGAAACGTGGGAGGGTAAGGCTACGTGCTGATGAAAGGGTCAGTGCCTGCGTACGGGCCAGGAATAGGCTACGGCGTAGGGAAAGGTGTAGGGCTGGTGGTGGGTTTCCATTCCGGGCTAGTGTTAGGGTTAGGGAATGGCAAGGCTTAGGGCACAGGTGAGGGTCCACAAACGTGGGAGGGTCAGGCTACGTGCTGACGCACAGGTCAGTGCCAGCGTAAGGTCCAGGAGTAGCCTACGGCTTGGGGGTAAGTTGTAGGGCTGGTGGTGGGTTTCCATTCCTGGCTAGGATTAGGGTAAGGGAACGGCAAGGCTTAGGGCACAGGTGAGGGTACAGAAACGTGGGAGGGTCAGGCTATGTGATGATGCATGGGTCAGTGCCAGCGTACCGGCTAGGAGTAGGCTACGGCTTGGGGGTTAGGTGTAGGGCTGGTGGTGGGTTTCCGTTCCGCGCTAGGGTTAGGGTTAGGGAACTGCAAGGCTTAGGGCACAGGTGAGGGTACGGAAACGTGGGAGGGTCAGGCTACATGCTTACGCACGGGTCAGTGCCAGCGTACGGGCCAGGAATAGTCTATGGCTTGGGGGTAAGCTGTAGGGCTGGTGGTGCGTTTCTGTTCCGGACTAGGGTTAGGGTTAGGGAACGGCAAGGCTTAGGGCACAGGTGAGGGTACGGAAATGTGTGAGGGTCAGGCTACGTGCTGACGCACGTGTCAGTGCCAGCGTACGGGCCAGGAGTAGGCTACGGCGTAGGGTAAGGTGTAGGGCTGCTGGTGGATTTCCGTTCCTGGCTAGGGTTATGGTGAGGGAACGGCAAGGCTTAGGGCACAGGTGAGGGTACGGAAAAGTGGGAGGGTCAGGCTACGTGCTGACTCACGGGTCAGTGCCAGCGTACGGGCCAGGATTGGGCTACGGCGTATGGTAAGGTTTAGGGCTTCTGGTGGGTTTCCGATCCTGGCTAGGGTTAGGGTTAGGGAACGGCAAGGCTTAGGGCACAGGTGAGGGTACTTAAACGTGGGAGGGTCAGGCTACGTGCTGACGCACGTTTCAGTGCCAGCGTACAGGCTAGGAATAGGCTACGGCATACGTTAAGGTGTAGGGCTTGTGGTGGTATTCCGTTCTGGGCTTGGGTTAGATTTAGGAGAGGCCAAGGCTTAGGGCTTAGCTGAGGGTACAGAAAAGTGGGAGGGTCAGGCTACGTGATGACGCACGGGTCAGTGCCAGCGTAAGGTCCAGGAGTAGCATACGGCTTGGGGGTAAGTTGTAGGGCTGGTGGTGGGTTTCCGTTCATGTCTAGGCTTAGGGTTAGGGAACGGCAAGGCTTAGAGCACAGGTGAGGGTACGGAAACGGAGGAGGGTCAGGCTATGTGTCGATGCACGGGTCAGTGCCAGCGTACCAGCCAGGATTAGGCTACGGCTTGGGGGTTAGGTGTAGGGCTGGTCTTGGGTTTCCGTTCGGGGCTAGGGTTAGGGTTAGGGAACGGCAAGGCTTAGGGCATAGGTGAGGGTACGGAAACGTGGGAGGTTCAGGCTACATGCTGACACACGGGTCAGTGCCAGCGTACGGGCCAGGAATAGGCTATGGCTTGGTGGTAAGCTGTAGGGCTGGTGGTGGGTTTCCGTTCCTGGCTAGGGTTAGGGTTAGGGAACGGCAACGCTTAGGGCACAGGTGAGGGTACGGAAACGTGTGATGGTCAGGCTACGTGCTGACGCACGGGTCAGTGCCATCGTACGGGCCAGGAGTAGGCTACGGCGTAGGGTAAGGTTTAGGGCTGCTGGTGGGTTTCCGTTCCTGGCTAGGGTTAGGGTGAGGGAACGGCAAGGCTTAGGGCACAGGTGAGGGTACGGAAACGTGGGAGGGTCAGGCTACGTGCTGACTTACGGGTCAGTGCCGGCGTACGGGCCAGGAGTAGGCTATGGCGTATGGTAAGGTGTAGGGCTTGTGGTGGGTTTTTCTTCCGGGCTAGTGTTAGGGTTAGGGAACGGCAAGGCTTAGGGCACAGTTGAGTGTACGGAAACGTGGGAGGGTCAGGCTACGTGCTGACTCACGGGTCAGTGCCAGCATACGGGCCAGGATTGGGCTACGGCGTAGGGTAAGGTTTAGGGCTGCTGGTGGGTTTCCGTTCCTGGCTAGGGTTAGGGTGAGGGAACGGCAAGGCTTAGGGCACAGGTGAGGGTACGGAAACTTGGGAGGGTCAGGCTACGTGCTGACTCACGGGTCAGTGCCAGCATACGGGCCAGGATTGGGCTACGGCGTATGGTAAGGTTTAGGGCTTCTGGTGGGTTTCCGATCCTGGCTAGGGTTAGGGTTAGGGAACGGCAAGGCTTAGGGCACAGTTGAGTGTACGGAAACGTGGGAGGGTCAGGCTACGTGCTGACGCACGTGTCAGTGCCAGCGTACGGGCTAGGAATTGGCTACGGCATACGTTAAGGTGTAGGGCTGGTGGTGGGATTCCGTTCCGGGCTTGGGTTAGATTTAGGGAAGGCCAAGGCTTAGGGCTTAGCTGAGGGTACGGAAAAGTGGGAGTGTCAGGCTACGTGATGACGCACGGGTCAGTGCCTGTGTACGGGCCAGGAGTAGGCTATGGCATGGGGGTAAGTTTTAGGGCTGGTGGTGGGTTTCCATTCCGGGCTAGGGTTAGTGTTAGGGAACAGCAAGGTTTAGGGCCCAGGTGAGGGTATGGAAACGTGGGGTGTCAGTCTACATGCTGTCGCACGGGTCAGTGCCAGCGTACGGGCCAGGAGTAGGCTACGGCGTAGGGAAAGGTTTAGGGCTGGCGGTGGGTTTCCGTTCCAGGCTAGGGTTAGGGTTAGGGAACGGCAAAGCTTAGGGCACAGGTGAGGGTACGGAAACGTTGGAGGGTCAGGCTATGTGCTGACACACGTGTCAGTGTCAGCGTACAGGCCAGGAGTAGGCTACGCCGTAGGGTAAGGTCTAGGGCTGGTGGTGGTTTTCCGTTCTGGGGTAGGGTTATGGTTAGGGAACGTCAAGGCTTAGGGCACAGGTGAGGGTACGGAAACGTGGGAGGGTCAGGCTACGTGCTTACGCATGGGTCAGTGCCAGCATACGGGCCAGCATTAGGCTACAGCGTAGGGTAAGGTACAGGGCTGGAGGTGGGTTTCCGTTCTCTGCTAGGGTTAGGGTTAGGGAACGGCAAGGCATAGGGCACAGGTGAGGGTACGGAAACGTGGGAGGGTCAGGCTACGTGCTGACGCATGGGTCAGTGCCACCATATGGGCCAGGAGTAGGCTACAGCTTGGGGGTAAGATGTAGGGCTGCTGGTGGGTTTCTATTCCTGGCTAGGGTGAGGGTGAGGGAACGGCAAGGCTTAGGGCACAGGTGATGGTACAGAAACGTGGGAGGGTCAGGCTACGTGTTGACGCATGGGTCAGTGCCAGCGTACGGGCCAGGAGTAGGCTACGGCATAGGGAATGGTCTAGGGCTGGTGGTGGGTTTCCGTTCTGGGCTTGGGTTAGGGTTAGGGAAAGGCAAGATTTAGGGCACAGGTGTGGGTACGGAATGGTGGGAGGGTCAGGCTACGTGCTGACGCACGGGTCAGTGCCAGTATACGGACCAGGAGTAGGCTACGGCTTGGGGGTAAGTTGTAGGGCTGGTGGTGGGTTTCCGTTTTGGGCTAGGGTTAGTGTTAGGCAACGGCAAGGCTTAGGGCACAGGTGAGGGTACGGAAACGTGGGAGGGTCAGGCTACTTGCTGACCCACGGGTCAGTGCCAGCCTATGGGCCAGGAATAGTCTACGGCTTGGGGGTAAGTTGTAGGGCTGGTGGTCCGTTTCCGTGCCGGTCTAGGGTTAGGGTTACGGAACGGCAATGCTTAGGGCACTGGTGAGGGTTACGGAAACGTGGGAGGGTCAGGCTACGTGCTGACGCACGGGTCAGTGTCCGCGTATGGTCCAGGAGTAAGTTACAGCGTACGGTAAAGTGTAGGGCTGGTGGTGGTTTTCCGTTCCGGGCTAGGGTTAGGGTTACGGAACGGCAAGGCTTAGGGCACAGGTGAGTGTACGGAAACGTGGGAGCGTCAGGCTACGTGCTGACGCATGGGTCAGTGCCAGCGTACAGGCCAGGAGTAGGCTACGGCATAGGTTAAGGTCTAGGGCTGGTGGTGGGTTTCCGTTCCGGGCTAGGGTTAGGGTTAGGGAAAGGCAAGTCTTAGGGCTCAGGTGAGGGTACGGAAACGTGGGAGGGTCAGGCTACGTGCTGACGCACGGGTCAGTGCCATCGTACCGGCCAGGAATAGGCTACGGCTTGGGGGTTAGTGTAGGGCTGGTGGTGGGTTTCCGTTCCGGGCTAGGGTTAGGGTTAGCGAACGTCAATGCTTAGGGCACAGGTGAGGGTACAGAAACTTTGGAGGGTCAGGCTACGTGCAGACGCACGGATCAGGGACAGCGTACGGGCCAGGTATAGGCTACGGCATAGGATAGAGTGTAGGGCTCGTGGTGGGTTTCCGTTCTGGGCTAGGGTTAGGGTTAGGGAATGTCAAGGCTTAGGGCACAGGTGAGGGTACGGAAACGTGGGAGGGTCAGGCTACATGCTTACGCATGGGTCAGTGCCAGCATACGGGCCAGCAGTAGGCTACAGCGCAGGGTAAGGTATAGGGCTGGAGGTGGGTTTCCGTTCTGTGCTAGGGTTAGGGTTAGGGAACGGCAAGGCATAGGGCACAGGTGAGGGTACGGAAACGTGGGAGGGTCAGGCTACGTGCTGACGCATGGGTCAGTGCCAGCATACTGGCCAGGAGTAGGCTACAGCTTGGGGGTAAGTTGTAGGGCTGGTGGTGGCTTTCCGTTCCGGGCTAGGGTTAGGGTAAGGGAACGTCAAGGCTTAGGGCACAGGTGAGGGTACGGAAACGTGGGCGGGTCAGGCTACGTGCTGACGCACGGGTCAGTGCCAACGTACGGGCCAGGTGTAGGCTACGGCATAGGGTAAGGTGTAGGGCTGGAGGTGGGTTTCCGTTCTGTGCTAGGGTTAGGGTTAGGGAACGGCAAGGCATAGGGCACAGGTGAGGGTACGGAAACGTGGGAGGGTCAGGCTACGTGCTGACGCATGTGTCAGAGCCAGCATATGGGCCAGGATTAGGCTACGGCGTGGTGGTAATTTGTAGGGCTGGTGGTGGGTTTCTCTTCTGGGCTAGGGTTAGGGTTAGCGAACGTCAAGGCTTAGGGCACAGGTGAGGGTACGGAAACGTGGGAGAGTCAGGCTACGTGATGACGCACGGCTCAGAGCCAGCGTTCGGGCCAGGAATAGGCTATGGCATAGGGTAGAGTGTAGGGCTGGTGGTGGGTTTCTGTTCCGGGCTAGGGTTAGGGTTAGGATACGGCAAGGCTTAGGGCACAGGTGAGGGTACGGAATCATGTGAGGGTCAGGCTACGTGCTGACGCACGTGTCAGTGACAGCGTACCGGCCAGGAGTAGGCTACGGCTTGGGGGTAAGGTGTAGGGCTGGTGGTGGGTTTCCGTTCAGGGCTAGGGTTAGGGTTAGTGAACGGCAAGGCTTAGGGCACAGGTGAGGGTACAGAAACGTGGGAGGGTCAGGCTACGTGCTGATGAAAGTGTCAGTGCCTGCGTACGAGCCAGGAATAGGCTACGGCGTAGGGAAAGGTGTAGGGCTGGTGGTGGGATTCCGTTCTGGGCTAGGGTTAGTGTTAGGGAACGGCAAGTCTTAGGGCACAGGTGAGTGTCCGCAAACGTGGGAGGGTCAGGCTACGTGCTGAAGCACAGGTCAGTGCCTGCGTATGGGTCAGGTGTAGGTTACGGCATAGGGTAAGGTGTAGGGCTGGTGGTGGGTTTCCTTTCCGGAATAAGGTTAGTGTTAGGGAATGGCAAGTCTTAGGGCCCAGGTGAGGGTACGGAAATGTGGGAGTGTCAGGCTACGTGCTGATGCACGGGTCAGTGCCAGCGTACGGCCAGGAGTAGGCTACGGTGTAGGGTATGGTGTAGGGTTGGTGGTGGGTTTCCGTTCCGGGCTAGGGTTAGGGTTAGGGAACGGCAAGGCTTAGGGCACAGGTGAGGGTACGGAAATGTGGGAAGGTGTGGCTAGGTGCTGACGCACGGATCAGTGCCAGCGTACGGGCCAGGAGTAGGCTACGGCATAGGGTAAGGTGTAGGGCTGGTGGTGGGTTTCCGTTCCGGGCTAGGGTTAGGGTTATGGAACGGCAAGGCTTAAGGCACAGGTGAGGGTACGGAAACGTGGGAGGGTCAGGCTACGTGCTGACGCATGTGTCAGAGCCAGCATACGGGCCAGGAGTAGGCTACTGCTTGGGGGCAAGGTGTAGGGCTGGTGGTGGGTTTCCGTTCTGGGCTAGGGTTAGGGTTAGGGAACGGCAAGGCTTAGGGCACAGGTGAGGGTACGGAAAAGTGGGAGGGTCAGGCTACGTGCTGACGCACGGGTCAGTGCAATCGTACCGGCCAGGAGTAGGCTACGGCTTGGGGTTTAGGTGTAGGGCTGGTGGTGGGTTTCTGTACCGGGCTAGGGTTAGGGTTAGGGAACGGTAAGGATTAGGGCAAAGGTGATGGTACGGAAACGTGGGAGGGACAGGCTACGTGCTGACGCATGGGTCAGTGCCAGCGTACGGGCCATAAGTAGGCTATGGCTTGGAGGTTAGATGTAGGGCTGGTGATGGTTTTCCGTTCTGTACTAGGGTTAGGGTTAGGGAACAGCAAGGCTTACGGCACAGGTGAAGGTACGGAAACGTGGGAAGGTCAGGCTACGTGCTGACGCACGGGTCAGTGCCAGCGTACGGGCCAGGAATAGGCTACGGCATACATTAAGGTGTAGGGCTGGTGGTGGGATTCCGTTCCGGGCTTGGGTTAGAGTTAGGGAAGGCCAAGGCTTAGGGCTTAGCAGAGGGTACGGAAAAGTGGGAGGGTCAGGCTACGTGCTGACGCACGGGTCAGTGCCTGTGTACGGGCCAGGAGTAGGCTATGGCATGGGGGTAAGTTTTAGGGCTGGTGGTGGGTTTCCATTCCGGGCTAGGGTTAGTGTTAGGGAACGGCAAGGTTTAGGTCCCAGGTGAAGGTATGGAAACGTGGGGTGTCAGTTTACATGCTGACGCACGGGTCAGTGCCAGCATACGGGCCAGGAGTAGGCTACGGCGTAGGGTAAGGTGTAGGGTTGCTGGTGGGTTTCCTTTCCTGGCTAAGGTGAGGGTGAGGGAACGGCAAGGCTTAGGGCACAGGTGATGGTACGGAAACGTGGGAGGGTCAGGCTACGTGCTGACGCAAGGGTCAGTGCCAGCGTACGGGCCAGGAGTAGGCTACGGCTTGTGGATAAGGTTTAGGGCTGGTGGTGTGTTTCCGTTCCGGGCTAGGCAAGGCTTAGGGCACAGGTGAGTGTACGGTAACATGGGAGGGTCAGGCTACGTGCTGATGCACAGGTCAGTGCCCACGAATGGGCCAGGTGTAGGCTACGGCATAGGGTAAGGTTTAGGGCTGGTGGTGGGTTTCCATTCCGGGCTAGGGTTAGTGTTAGGGAACGGCAAGGTTTAGGGCCCAGGTGAGGGTATGGAAACGTGGGGTGTCAGTTTACATGCTGACGCACGGGTCAGTGCCAGCATACGGGCCAGGAGTAGGCTACGGCGTAGGGTAAGGTGTAGGGTTGCTGGTGGGTTTCCTTTCCTGGCTAGGGTGAGGGTGAGGGAACGGCAAGGCTTAGGGCACAGGTGATGGTACGGAAACGTGGGAGGGTCAGGCTACGTGCTGACGCAAGGGTCAGTGCCAGCGTACGGGCCAGGAGTAGGCTACGGCTTGTGGATAAGATTTAGGGCTGGTGGTGTGTTTCCGTTCCGGGCTAGGGTTAGGGTTAGGGAACGGCAAGGCTTAGGGCACAGGTGAGTGTACGGTAACATGGGAGGGTCAGGCTACGTGCTGATGCACAGGTCAGTGCCCACGAACGGGCCAGGTGTAGGCTACGGCATAGGGTAAGGTGTAGGGCTGGTGGTGGGTTTCCGTTCCGGGCTAGGGTTAAGGTTAGGGAACGGCAAGGCGTAGGGCACAGGTGAGGTAACGGAAACGTGGGAGGGTCAGGCTACATGCTGACACACGGGTCAGTGCCAGCGTACGGGCCAGGAATAGGCTATGGCTTGGTGGTAAGCTGTAGGGCTGGTGGTGGGTTTCCGTTCCGGACTAGGGTTAGGGTTAGGGAACGGCAATGCTTAGGGCACAGGTGAGGGTACGGAAACGTTTGAGGGTCAGGCTACGTGCTGACCATGGGTCAGTGCCAGCGTACTGGCCAGGAGTAGGCTACGGCGTAGGGTAAGGTGTAGGGCTGCTGGTGGGTTTCCGTTCCTGGCTAGGGTTAGGGTGAGGGAACGGCAAGGCTTAGGGCACAGGTGAGGGTACGGAAACGTGGGAGGGTCAGGCTACATGCTGATGCACGTGTCAGTGCCAGCGTACAGGCCAGGAGTAGGCTATGGCTTAGGGTAAGGTGTAGGGCTGTTTCCCTTTCGGGCTACAGTTAGGGTTACGGAATGGCAAAGTGTAGGGCACAGGTGAGGTTACGGAAACGTGGGAGGGTCAGGCTACATGCTGATGCACATGTCAGTGCCAGCGTACCGGCCATGAGTAGGCTACGGCTTTGTGGTAAGGTGTAGGGTTGGTGGTGTGTTTCCGTTCCAGGCTAGGGTTAGTGTTAGGGAACAGCAAGGCTTAGGGCACAGGTGAGGGTACGGAAATGTGGGAGGGTCAGGCTACGTGATGACGCACGGGTCAGTGCCAGCGTACGGGCCAGGATTAGGCTATGGCTTGGGGGTTAGGTGTAGGGCTGGTGGTGTGTTTCCGTTCCGTACTAGGGTTAGGGTTAGGGAACGGCAAGGCTTAGGGCACATGTGAGGTTACGGTAATGTGGGAAGTTCAGGCTACGTGCTGACGCACAGGTCAGTGCCAGCGTATGGACCAGGAGTAGGCTACGGCTTTGGGGTAAGGTGTAGGGATGGTGGTGGGTTTCCATTCCGGGCTAGGGTTAGGGTTAGGGAACGGCAAGGCTTAGGGCACAGGTGAGGGTACGGAATCGTGGGAGGGTCAGGCTACGTGCTGATGAAAGGGTCAGTGCCTGCGTAGGGGCCAGGAATAGGCTACGTCGTAGGGAAAGTTGTAGGGCTGGTGGTGGGTTTCCGTTCCGGGCTAGGGTTAGGGTTAGGGAATGGCAAGGCTTAGGGCACAGGTGAAGGTCCGCAAACGTGGGAGGGTCAGGCTACGTGCTGACACACAGCTCAGTGCCAGCGTAAGGTCCAGGAGTAGCCTACGGCTTGGGGTAAGTTGTAGGGCTGGTGGTGGGTTTCCGTTCCTGGCTAGGATTAGGGTAAGGGAACGGCAAGGCTTAGGGCACAGGTGAGGGTACAGAAACGTGGGAGGGTCAGGCTACGTGCTGACGCACAGTTCAGTGCCATTGTAAGGTCCAGGAGTAGCCTACGGTTTGGGGTAAGTTGTAGGGCTGGTGGTGGGTTTCCGTTCTGGGCTAGGGTTAGGGTTAGTGAACGGCAAGGCTTAGGGCACAGGTGAGGTTACGGAAACGTGGGAAGGTCAGGCTACGTGATGATGAAAGGGTCAGTGCCTGCGTATGAGCCAGGAATAGGCTACGGCTTAGGGAAAGGTATAGGGCTGGTGGTGGGTTTCCGTTCAGGGCTAGGGTTAGGGTTAGGGTACGGCAAGGATTAGGGCACAGGTGAGGTTCCGCAAACGTTGGAGGGTCAGGCTACGTGCTGACGCACAGGTCAGTTCCAGCGTACGGGCCAGGAGTAGGCTACGGCTTGGGGGTAAGGTTTAGGGCTGGTGGTGGGTTTCTGTTCCGGGCTAGGGTTAGGGTTAGGGAACGGCAAGGCTTAGGGCAGAGGTGAGGGTACGGAAAGTTGGGAGGGTCAGGCTATGTGCTGATGCACGGGTCAGTGCCAGCGTACGGGCCAGGAGTTGGCTACGGCTTGGGGGTAAGTTGTAGGGCTGGTGGTGTGTTTCCGTTCCGGGCTAGGGTTAGGGTTAGGGAACGGCAAGGCTTAGGGCACAGTTGAGGTTACGGAAACGTGGGAGGGTCAGGCTACGTGCTGACGCAAGGGTCAGGGCCAGCGTACGGGCCAGGAGTAGGCTACGGCGTAGGGTAAAGTGTAGGGCTGGTGGTGGGTTTCCATTCCGGGCTAGGGTTAGGGTTAGGGAACGGCAAGGCTTAGGGAACAGGTGAGGGTACTGAAACGTGGGAGGGTCAGGCTAAGTGGTGACGCACTGGTCAGTGCCAGCGTACCAGCCAGGAGTAGGCTACGCCTTGGGGGTTAGGTGTAGGGCTGGTGGTGGTTTTCCTTTCTGGGCTAGGGTTAGGGTTAGGGAATGGCAAGGCTTAGGGTACAGGTGAGGGTACGGAAACGTGGTAGGGTCAGGCTACGTGCTGACGCATGAGTCAGTGCCAGCGTTCGGGCCAGGAGTAGGCTACGGCGTAGGGTAAGGTGTAGGACTGGTGGTGGGTTTCCTTTCCGGGCTAGGGTTAGGGTTAGGGAACGGCAAGGCTTAGGGCACAGGTGAGGGTACGGAAACGTGGGGGGGTCCGATTACATGATGACGCACAGGTCAGTGCCAGCGTACGGGCCAGGAGTAGGCTACGGAGAAGGTAAAGGTTTAGGGTTGGTGGTGGGTTTCTGTTCCGGGCTAGGGTTAGGGTTAGGGAACGGCAAGGCTTAGGGCACAGGTGAGGGTACAGAAACGTGGGAGGGTCAGGCTACGTGCTGACGCACGGATCAGTGTCAGCGTACGTGCCAGGAGTAGGCTACGGCGTAGGGTAAGGTGTAGGGCTGGTGGTGGTTTTCTGTTCCAGGCTACAGTTAGTGTTAGGGAACAGCAAGGCTTAGGGCACAGGTGAGGGTACGGAAACGTGGGAGGGTCAGGCTACGTGCTGACGCACGGGCCAGTGCCAGCGTACCGGCCAGGAGTAGGCTACGGCTTGGAGGTTAGGTGTAGGGCTGGTGGTGGGTTTCCCTTCCAGGCTAGGGTTAGTGTTAGGGAACAGCAAGGCTTAGGGCACAGGGGAGGGTACGGAAACGTGGGAGGGTCAGGCTACATGCTGACGCATGGGTCAGTGCCAGCGTACTGGCCAGGAGTAGGCTATGGCTTGGGGGTTAGCTGTAGGGCTTGTGGTGTGTTTCCCTTCCGTACTAGTGTTAGGGTTAAGGAACGGCAAGGCTTAGGGCACAGGTGACGTTACGGTAATGTGGGAAGGTCAGGCTACGTGCTGACGCACATGTCATTGCCAGCGTATGGACCAGGAATAGGCTACGGCTTGGGGGTAAGTTGTAGAGCTGGTGGTCGGTTTCCGTTCTGGGCTAGGGTTAGTGTTAGGAACGGTCAGGCTTAGGGCACAGTTGAGGGTCCTGAAACGTGGGAGGGTCAGGCTACTTGCTGACGCACGTGTCAGTGCCAGAGTACGGGCCAGGAGTAGGCTACGGCTTGGGGTTAAGGTGTAGGGCTGGTGGTGGGTTTCCATTCTGGGCTAGGGTTAGTGTTAGGAACGGCCAGGCTTAGGGCACAGTTGAGGGTCCTGAAACGTGGGAGGGTCAGGCTACTTGCTGACGCACGTGTCAGTGCCAGAGTACGGGCCAGGAGTAGGCTACGGCTTGGGGTTAAGGTGTAGGGCTGGTGGTGGGTTTCCATTCAGGGCTAGGGTTAGGGTTACGGAACGGCAAGGCTTAGTGCTCAGGTGAGGGTACGGAAACGTGGGAGGGTCAGGCTACGTGCTGACGCACGGGTCAGTGCCAGCATACAGGCCAGGAGTAGGCTACGCCGGAGGGTAATGTCTAGGGCTGGTGGTGGGTTTCCGTTCCGGGCTAGGGTTGGGTTAGGTAACGTCAAGGCTTAGGGCACAGGTGAAGGTACGGAAACGTGGGAGGGTCAGGCTACGTACTGATGCATGGGTCAGTGCCAGCGTACGGGCCAGGAGTAGGCTACGGCGTAGGGTAAGGTGTAGGGCTGGTGGTGGGTTTTCATTGTGGACCATGGTTAGGGTTAGGGAACGGCAAGGCTTAGGGCACAGGTGAGGGTACGGAAACGTGGGAGGGTGTGGCTACGTGCTGACGCACAGGTCAGTGCCAGCGTACGGGCCAGGAATAGGCTACGGCGTAAGGTAAGGTGTAGGGCTGGTGGTGGGTTTCTGTTCTAGGCTAGGGTTAGGGTTAGGGAACGGCAAGGCTTATGGCACAGGTGAGTGTACGGAAACGTGGGAGGGTCAGGCTTCGTGCTGATGCACGGGTCATTGCCACCGTATGGGCCAGGAGTAGGCTACGGCTTTTGGGTAAGTTTTGGGGCTGGTGGTGGGTTTCTGTTCTGGGCTAGGGTTAGGGTTAGGAAACGGCAAGTCTTAGGGCACAGGCGAGGGTACGGAAACGTGGGAGGGTCAGGCTACGTGCTGACACACGGGTCAGTGCCAGTGTACAGGCCAGGAGTAGGCTACGGCGTAGGGTAAGCTGTAGGGTTCGTGGTGGGTTTCCGTTCCGGACTAGGGTTAGGGTTAGGGAAAGGCAAGGCTTAGCGCACAGGTGAGGTTACAGAAACGTGGGAGGGTCAGGCTATGTGGTGACGCACGTTTCAGTGCCAGCATACGGGCCAGGAGTAGGCTATGGCTTGGGGGTAACCTGTAGGGCTGGTGGTGGGTTTCCGTTCCGGGCTAGGGTTAGGGTTAGGGAACGGCAAGGCTTAGGGCACAGGTGAGGGTATGGTAACGTGGGAGGGTCAGGCTACATGCTGACACACGGGTCAGTGCCAGCGTACGGGCCAGGAGTAGGCTACGGCGTAGGGTATGGTGTAGGGCTGGTGGTGGGTTTCCGTTTAAGGCTAGGGTTAGGGTTAGGGAACGGCAAGGCTTAGGGCACAGGTGAGGTTACGGAAACGAGGGAGGGTCAGGCTACGTGCTGACGCACGGGTCTGTGCCAGCGTACGGGTCAGGAGTAGGCTACGGCTTGTGGCTAAGCTATAGGGCTGGTGGTGGCTTTCCGTTCCGGGGTAGGGTTAGGGTTAGAGAACGGCAAGGCTTAGGGCACAGGTGAGGGTACGGAAATGTGGGAGGGTCAGGCTACGTGCTGACGCATGGTTCAGTGCCCGCGTACGGGCCAGTTGTAGGCTACAGCATAGGGTAAGTTGTAGGGCTGGTGGTGGGTTTCCGTTCCGGGCTAGGATTAGGGTAAGGGAACGGTAAGGCTTAGGGCACAGGTGAGGGTACGGAAAAGTGTGAGGGTCAGGCTACGTACTGACGCACGGGTCAGTGCCAGCGTACGGGCCAGGAGTAGGCTACGGCGTAGGGTAAGGTGTAGGGCTGCTGGTGGATTTCCGTTCCTGTCTAGGGTTATGGTGAGGGAACGGCAAGGCTTAGGGCACAGGTGAGGGTACGGAAACGTGGGAGGGTCAGGCTACGTGCTGACTTACGGGTCAGTGCCAGCGTACGGGCCAGGAGTGGGCTACGGTGTATGGTAAGGTTTAGGGCTTCTGGTGGGTTTTCGTTCATGGCTAGGGTTAGGGTTAGGGAACGGCAAGGCTTAGGGCACAGGTGAGGGTACGGAAACGTGGGAGGGTCAGGCTACGTGCTGACGCACGTGTCAGTGCCAGCGTACGGGCCAGGAATAGGCTACGGCATACGTTAAGGTGTAGGGCTGGTGGTGGGATTCCGTTCCGGGCTTCGGTTAGAGTTAGGGAAGGCCAAGGCTTAGTGCTTAGCTGAGGGTACGGAAAAGTGGGAGGGTCTGGCTACGTGCTGACGCACATGTCATTGCCAGCGTATGGACCAGGAGTAGCCTACGGCTTGGGGGTAAGGTGTAGGGCTGGTGGTGGGTTTCCGTTGGGGGCTAGTGTTAGGGTTAGCGAACGGCAAGGCTTAGGGCACAGGTGTGGGTACGGAAACGTTGGAGGGTCGGGCTACATGCTGACGCATGGGTCAGTGCCAGCGTACGGGCCAGGAGTAGGCTACGGCTTGTGGGTAAGGTTTAGGGCTGGTGGTGGGTTTCCGTTCCGGGCTAGGGTTTGAGTTAGGGAACGGCAAGGCTTAGGGCAGAGGTGATGGTACGGTAACATGGGAGGGTCAGGCTACGTGCTGAAGCACATGTCAGTGCCCGCGTACGGGCCAGGTGTAGGCTACGTCATAGAGTAATGTTTAGGGCTGGTGGTCGGTTTCCGTTCCGGGCTAGGGTTAGGGTTACGGAACGGCAAGACTTAGGGCACAGGTGAGGGTACGGAAACGTGGGAGGGTCAGGCTACATGCTGACGCAAGGGTCAGTGCCACCGTACAGGCCAGGAGTAGGCTACGGCGTAGTTTAAGGTGTAGGGCTGGTGGTGGGTTTCCGTTCAGGGCTAGGGTTAGGGTTAGGGAACGTCAAGGCTTAGGGCACAGGTGATGGTACGGAAACATGGGAGGGTCAGGCTACGTACTGACGCACGGGTCAGTGCCAGCGTACGGGCCAGGAGTAGGCTACGGCGTAGGAAAAGGTGTTGGGCTGGTTGTGGGTTTCCGTTCAGGGCTATGTTTAGGGTTACGGAACGGCAAAGCTTAGGGCACATGTGAGGGTACGGAAACGTGGGAGGGTCAGGCTACGTGCTGACGCACGGGTCAGTGCCAGTGTACGGGCCAGGAGTAGGCTACGGCTTGTGGGTAAGGTTTAGAGCTGGTGGTGGGTTTCCGTTCGGGGCTAGGTTTAGGGTTAGGGAACGGCAAGGCTTACGGCACAGGTGAGGGTACGGAAACGTGGAAGGGTCAGGCTACGTGCTGACGCACGGGTCAGTGCCCGCGTACGGGCCAGGTTTACGCTACGACATATGGTGAGGTGTAGGGCTGGTGGTGGTTTTCCATTCCGACTAGGGTTAGGATTAGGGAACGGCAAGGCTTAGGGGACAGGTGAGGGTACGGAAACGTGGGAGTGTCAGGCTACGTGCTGACGCACGGGTCAGTGTCAGCATACAGGCCAGGAGTAGACTACGGCTTGTGGGTAAGGTGTAGAGCTGGTGGTGGCTTTCCGTTCTGGGCTAGGGTTAGTGTTAGGAACTTCCAGGCTTAGGGCACAGTTGAGGGTCCTGAAACGAGGGAGGGTCAGGCTACTTGCTGACACACGTGTCAGTGCCAGAGTACGCGTCAGGAGTAGGCTACGGCTTGGGGTTAAGGTGTAGGGCTGGTGGTGGGTTTCCATTCTGGGCTAGGGTTAGTGTTAGGAACGGCCAGGCTTAGGGCACAGTTGAGGGTCCTGAAACGTGGGAGGGTCAGGCTACTTGCTGACGCACGTGTCAGTGCCAGAGTACGGGCCAGGAGTAGGCTACGGCTTGGGGTTAAGGTTTAGGGCTGGTGGTGGGTTTCCATTCTGGGCTAGGGTTAGGGTTACGGAACGGCAAGGCTTAGTGCTCAGGTGAGGGTACGGAAACGTGGGAGGGTCAGGCTACGTGCTGACGCACGGGTCAGTGCCAGCATACAGGCCAGGATTAGGCTACGCCGGAGGGTAATGTCTAGGGCTGGTGGTGGGTTTCCGTTCTGGGCTAGGGTTAGGGTTAGGGAACGGCAAGGCTTAGGGCACAGGTGAGGGTACGGAAACGTGGGAGGGTCAGGCTACGTGCTGACACACCGGTCAGTGCCAGTGTACAGGCCAGGAGTAGGCTACGGCGTAGGGTAAGCTGTAGGGTTCGTGGTGGGTTTCCGTTCCAGACTAGGGTTAGGGTTAGGGAACGGCAAGGCTTAGGGCACAGGTGAGGGTACGGAAACGAGGGAGGATCAGGCTACGTGCTGACGCACGGGTCTGTGCCAGCGTACGGGTCAGGAGTAGGCTACGGCTTGTGGCTAAGCTATAGGGCTGGTGGTGGCTTTCCGTTCCGGGGTAGGGTTAGGGTTAGAGAACGGCAAGGCTTAGGGCACAGGAGAGGGTACGGAAACGTGGGAGGGTCAGGCTACGTGCTGACGCATGGGTGAGTGCCCGCGTACGGGCCAGGTGTAGGCTACAGCATAGGGTAAGTTGTAGGGCTGGTGGTGGGTTTCCGTTCCGGGCTAGGGTAAGGGTTAGGGAACGGCAAGGCGTAAGGCACAGGTGAGGGTACGGAAACGTGGGAGGGTCACGCTACGTCCTGACGCACGGGTCAGTGCCAGCATATGGTCCAGTAGTAGTCTACGGCTTGGTGGTAAGGTGTAGGTCAGGTGGTGTGTTTCCGTTCCGGGCTAGGTTTAGGGCTACGGAACGGCAAGGCTTAGGGCACGGGTGAGGGTACGGAAACGTGGGAGGGTCAGTCTACTTGCTGATGCTCAGGTTAGTGCCACCGAACGGGCCAGGAGTAGGCTACGGCTTGGGGGTAAGGTGCAGGGCTGGTGGTGGGTTTCTGTTCCGGGCTAGGGTTAGGGTTACGGAACGGCAAGGCTTAGGGCACAGGTGAGGGTACGGAAACTCGGGAGGGTCAGGCTACATGCTGACGCAAGTGTCAGTGCCACTGTACAGGCCAAGAGTAGGCTACGGCGTAGGGTAACGTGTAGGGCTGGTGGTGGGTTTCCGTTCCGGGCTAGGGTTAGGGTTAGGGAACGGCAAGGCTTAGGGCACAGGTTAGGGTACAGAAATGTGGGAAAGTCAGGCTACGTGCTGACGCACGTGTCAGTGCCAGCGTACCGGACAGGAGTAGGCTACGTCTTCGGGGTTAGGTGTAGGGCTGGTGGTGTGTTTCCGTTCCGGGCTAGGGTTAGGGTTAGGGCACGGCAAGGCTTAGTGCACAGGTGAGGGTACGGAAACGTGGGAGGGTCATGATACGTGCTGACGCACGGGTCAGTGCTAGCGTACGGGCCATGAGTAGGCTATGGCATGGAGGTTAGGTGTAGGGCTGGTGGTGGGTTTCCGATCCGGGCTAGGGTTAGGGTTAGGGAACGTCAAGGCTTAGGGCACAGGTGAGGGTATGGAAACGTGGGAGGGTCAGGCTACGTACTGATGCATGGGTCAGTGCCAGCGTACGGGCCAGGAGTAGGCTACGGTGTAGGGTAACGTGTAGGGCTGTTGGTGGGTTTTCTTTGCGGGGTACGGTTAGGGTTAGGGAACGGCAAGGCTTAGGGCACAGGTGAGGGAACGGAAACGTGGGAGGGTCAGGCTACTTGCTGATGCACGGGTCAGTGCCAGCATACGGACAAGGAGTAGGCTACGTGGTAGGCTAAGGTCTAGGGCTGGTGGTGGGTGTCCGTTCCAGGCTAGGGTTAGGGTTAGGAAACGTCAAGGCTTAGGGCACAGGTGAGCTTACGGAAACGTGGGAGGGTCAGGCTACGTACTGATGCATGGGTCAGTGCCAGCATATGGGCCAGGATTAGGCTACGGCGTAAGGTAAGGTGTAGGGCTGGTGGTGGGTTTTCGTTCCGGGCTACGGTTAGGGTTAGGGAACGGCAAGGCTTAGGGCACAGGTGAGGGTATGGAAACGTGGGAGGTTCAGGCTACGTGCAGACGCACGGGTCATTGCCAGCGTACAGGCCAGGAGTAGGCTACGGCGTTGGGTAAGGTGTAGGACAGGTGGTGGGTTTCCGTTCAGGGCTAGGTTTAGGGTTAGGGAACGGCATGGCTTAGGGCCCAGGTGAGGGTACGGCAACGTGGCAGTGTCAGGATACGTTCTGACGCACGGGTCAGTGCCAGCATATGGACCAGGTGTAGGCTACGGCTTGGGGTTAAGGTTTAGGGCTGGTGGTGGGTTTCCATTCTGGGCTAGGGTTAGGGTTAGTGAACGGCAAGGCTTAGGGCACAGGTGAGGTTACGGAAACGTGGGAAGGTCAGGCTACGTGCTGATGAAAGGGTCACTGCCTGCGTACGAGCCAGGAATAGGCTACGGCTTAGGGAAAGGTTTAGGGCTGGTGGTGGGTTTCCGTTCAGGGCTAGGGTTAGGGTTAGGGAACGGCAAGGATTAGGGCACAGGTGAGGTTCCGCAAACGTTGGAGGGTCAGGCTACGTGCTGACGCACAGGTAATTTCCAGCGTACGGGCCAGGAGTAGGCTACGGCTTGGGGGTAAGGTTTAGGGCTGGTGGTGTGTTTCCGTTCCGGGCTAGGGTTAGGGTTAGGGAATGGCAAGGCTTAGGGCACAGTTGAGGGTACGAAAAAGTGGGAGGGTCTGACTACGTGCTGACGCACAGGTCAGTGCCAGCGTACGGGCCAGGAGTAGGCTACGGCGTAAGGTAAGGTGTAGGGCTTGTGGTGGGTTTCCGTTCAGGGCTAAGGTTAGGGTTAGCGAATGGCAAGGCTTAGGGCACAGGTGATGGTCCGCAAACGTGGGAGGGTCAGGCTACGTGCTGATGCACGGGTCAGTGCCAGCATAAGGTCCAGGAATAGGCTACGGCTTTGGGGTAAGTTGTAGGGCTGGTGGTGGGTTTCCGTTCCAGGCTAGGGATAGGGTTAGGGAACGGCAAGGCTTAGGGCACAGGTGAGGGTCCACAAACGTGGGAGGGTCAGGCTTCGTGCTGATGCACGGGTCTGTGCCAGCGTACGGGCCAGAAGTAGGATACAGCTTGGGGCTAAGGTGTAGGGCTGGTGGTGGGTTTCCGTTCCGGGCTACGGTTAGGTTTAGGGAACGGCAAGGCTTAGGGCACAGGTGAGGGTACTGCAACGTGGGAGCGTCAGGCTACGTGAAGATGCACGTGTCAGTGCCAGCGTACTGGCCAGTAGTAAGCTACGGCTTGGGGGTTAGGTGTAGGGCTGATGGTGGGTTTCCGTTCCGCGCTAGGGTTAGGGTTAGAGAACGGCAAGGCTTAGGGCACAGATGATGGTACGGAAATGTGGGAGGGTCAGGCTACGTGCTGACACATGGGTCAGTGCCAGCGTACGGGCCAGGAGTAGGCTACGCCTTGTGGGTAAGGTTTAGGGCTGGTGGTGGGTTTCCGTTCTGGGCTAGGGTTAGGGTTACGGACCGGCAAGACTTAGGGCACAGATGAGGGTACGGAAACGTGGGGTGGTCTGGCTACGTGCTGATGAAAGGGTCAGTGCCTGCGTACGGGCCAGGAATAGGTTACGGCATAGGGAAAGGTTTAGGGCTGGTGGTGGGTTTCCGTTCCGGGCTAGGGTTAGGGTTAGGGAACGGCAAGGCTTACAGCACAGGTGAGGGTACGGAAACGTGAGAGGGTTAGGCTACGTGCTGACGCACTGGTCAGTGCCAGCGTACGGGCCAGGAGTAGGCTACGGCGTAGGGTAAGGTGTAGGGCTGGTGGTGGGTTTCCATTCATGGGCTAGGGTTAGGGTTAGGAAACGGCAAGGCTTAGGGCCCAGGTGAGGGTACGGAAACGTGGGAGGGTCAGACTACGTGCTGACGCATGGGTCAGTGCCAGCGTACAGGCCAGGTGTAGGCTACGGCGTAGGGAAAGGTTTAGGGCTAGTGGTGGGTTTCCGTTCGGTGCTAGGGTTATGGTTAGGGAACGGCAAGGCTTACGGCACAGGTGAGGGTACGGAAACGTGGGAGGGTCAGGCTACGTGCTGACGCACGGGTCAGTGCCAGCGTACCGGCCAGGAGTAGGCTACGGCTTGGTGGTAAGGTGTAGGTCTGATGGTGTGTTTCCGTTCCAGTCTAGGGTTAGTGTTAGGGAACAGCAAGTCTTAGGGCACAGGTGAGGGTACGGAAACGTGGGAGGGTCAGGCTACGTGCTGACGCACGGGTCAGTGCCAGCGTACGGGCCAGGAGTAGGCTACGGCTTGGGGGTTAGGTGTAGGGCTTTTGGTGTGTTTCCTTTCCGTACTAGGGTTAGGGTTAGGGAACGGCAAGGCTTAGGGCACAGGTGAGGGTACGGTAATGTGGGAAGTTCAGGCTACGTGCTGACGCACAGGTCATTGCCAGCGTATGGACCAGGAGTAGGCTACGGCTTGGGGGTTAGGTTCAGGGCTGGTGGTGGGTTTCCGTTCCGGGCTAGGGTTAGGGTTAGTGAACGGCAAGGCTTAGGGCACAGGTGATGGTACGGAAACGTGGGAGGGTCAGGCTACGTGCTGATGAAAGGGTCAGTGCCTGCGTACGGGCCAGGAATAGGCTACGTCGTAGGGAAAGGTGTAGGGCTGGTGGTGGGTTTCCGTTCCGGGCTAGGGTTAGGGTTAGGGAATGGCAAGGCTTAGGGCACAGGTGATGGTCCGCAAATGTGGGAGGGTCAGGCTACGTGCTGACACACGGGTCAGTGCCAGCATAAGGTCCAGGAATAGGCTACGGCTTTGGGGTAAGTTGTAGGGCTGGTGGTGGGTTTCCGTTCCGGGCTACGGTTAGGTTTAGGGAATGGCAAGGCCTAGGGCACAGGTGAGGGTACGGAAACGTGGGAGCGTCAGGCTACGTGATGATGCACGTGTCAGTGCCAGCGTACTGGCCAGGAGTAATCTACGGCTTGGGGGTTAGGTGTAGGGCTGGTGGTGGGTTTCCGTTCCGCGCTAGGGTTAGGGTTAGGGAACGGCAAGGCTTAGGGCACAGGTGAGGGTACGGAAACTTGGGAGTGTCAGGCTACATGCTGACGCACGGGTCAGTGACAGCGTATGGGACAGGAATAGGCTATGGCTTGGGGGTAAGCTGTAGGGCTGGTGGTGGGTTTCCGTTCTGGACTAGGGTTAGGGTTAGGGAACGGCAAGGCTTAGGGCACAGGTGAGGGTACGGAAACGTGTTAGGGTCAGGCTACGTGCTGAGGCACTTGTCAGTGCCAGCGTACGTGCCAAGAGTAGGCTACGGCATAGGGTAATGTATAGGGCTACTGATGGGTTTCTGTTCCTGGCTAGGGTGAGGGTGAGGGAAGGGCAAGGCTTAGGGCACAGATGATGTTACGGAAACGTGGGAAGGTCAGGTTACGTGCTGACGCATGGGTCAGTGCCAGCGTACGGGCCAGGAGTAGGGTACGGCTTGTGGGTAAGGTTTAGGGCTGGTGATGTGTTTCCGTTCCTGGCTAGGGTTAGGGTTAGGGAACGGCAAGGCATAGGGCACAGGTGAGGGTACGGTAACATGGGAGGGTCAGGCTACTTGCTGAAGCACAGGTCAGTTCCCACGAACGGGCCAGGTGTAGGCTACGGCATAGTGTAAGGTGTAGGGCTGGTGGTGGGTTTCCGTTCCGGGCTAGGGTTAAGGTTAGGGAACGGCAAGGCTTAGGGCACAGGTGAGGTTACGGAAACGTGGGAGGGTCAGGCTACGTGGTGACGCACGGGTCAGTGCCAGAGTACCGGCCAGGAGTAGGCTATGGCTTGGGGGTAAGGTGTAGGGCTGGTGGTGGGTTTCCGTTCCGGGCTAGGGTTAGGGTTAGGGAACGGCAAGGCTTAGGGCACAGGTGAGGGTACGGAAACGTGGGAGGGTCTGGCTACGTGCTGACGCACGTGTCAGTGCCAGCATTCGGGCCAGGAGTAGGCTACGGCGTAGGGTAATGTGTAGGGCTGGTGGTGGGTTTCCGTTCCGGGCTAGGGTAAGGGTTACGGAACGGCAAGGCTTACAGCACAGGTGAGGGTACGGAAACGTGAGAGGGTTTGGCTACGTGCTGACGCACGTGTCAGTGCCAGCGTACGGGCCAAGAGTATGCTACGGCGTACGGTAAGGTGTAGGGCTGGTGGTGGGTTTCCGTTCATGGGCTAGGGTTAGGGTTAGGAAACGGCAAGTCTTAGGGCCCAGGTGAGGGTACGGAAGCGTGGGAGGGTCAGACTACGTGCTGACGCATGGTTCAGTGCCAGCGTACGGGCCAGGTGTAGGCTACGGTGTAGGGAAAGGTTTAGGGCTAGTGGTGGGTTTCCGTTCTGGGCTAGGGTTAGGGTTAGGTAACGGCAAGTCTTAGGGCACAGGTGAGGATACGAAAACGTGGGAGTGTCAGGCAACGTGCTGACGCATGGGTCATTGCCAGCGTACCGGCCAGGAGTAGGCTACGGCTTGGGGGTAAGGTTTAGGGCTGGTGGTGGGTTTCCGTTCCGGGCTAGGGTTAGGGTTAGGGAACGTCAAGTCTTAGGGCTCAGGTAAGGGTACAGGAAAGTGGGAGGGTCAGGCTACGTGCTGACGCACTGGTCAGTGCCAGTGTACGGGCCAGGTGTAGGCTACGGCTTGTGGGTAAGGTTTAGGGCTGGTGGTGGGTTTCCGTTCCGGGCTAGGGTTAGGGTTAGGGAACAGAAAGGCTTAGGGCACAGGTGAGGGTACGGAAACGTGGGAGGGTCAGGCTATGTGCTGACACACGGGTCAGTGCCAGCGTTCGGGCCAGGAGTAGGCTACGGCGTAGGTAAAGTGTAGGGCTGGTGGTGGGTTTCTGTGCAGGGCTAGGGTTAGGGTTAGGGAACGGCAAGGCTTAGGGCACAGGTGATGGTACGGAAACGTGGGAGGGTCAGGCTACGTGCTGACGCACGGTCAGTGCCAGCGTAAGGGCCAGGAGTAAGCCACGGCTTGTGGGTTAGGATTAGGGATGGTGGTGGGTTTCCGTTTCGGGCTAGGGTTAGAGTTAGGGAACGACAAGCCTTAGGGCACAGGTGAGGGTACGGTAACATGGGAGGGTCAGGCTACATGCTGAAGCACAGGTCAGTGCCCACGTACGGTCCAGGTGTAGGCTACGGCATAGGGTAAGGTGTAGGGCTGGGGCTGGGTTTCCGTTCCGGGCTAGGATTAGGATTACGGAACGGCAAGGCTTAGGGCACAGGTGAGGGTACGGTAACATGGGAGGGTCAGGCTACTTGCTGAAGCACAGGTCAGTGCCCGCGAACGGGCCAGGTGTAGGCTACGGCATAGTGTAAGGTGTAGGGCTGGTGGTGGGTTTCCGTTCCGGGCTAGGGTTAAGGTTAGGGAACGGCAAGGCTTAGGGCACAGGTGAGGTTACGGAAACGTGGGAGGGTCAGGCTACGTGGTGACGCACGGGTCAGTGCCAGAGTACCGGCCAGGAGTAGGCTATGGCTTGGGGGTAAGGTGTAGGGCTGGTGGTGGGTTTCCGTTCCGGGCTAGGGTTAGGGTTAGGGAACGGCAAGGCTTAGGGCACAGGTGAGGGTACGGAAACGTGGGAGGGTCTGGCTACGTGCTGACGCACGGGTCAGTGCCAGCATTCGGGCCAGGAGTAGGCTACGGTGTAGGGTAATGTGTAGGGCTGGTGGTGGGTTTCCGTTACGGGCTAGGGTAAGGGTTACGGAACGGCAAGGCTTACAGCACAGGTGAGGGTACGGAAACGTGAGAGGGTTTGGCTACGTGCTGACGCACGTGTCAGTGCCAGCGTACGGGCCAAGAGTATGCTACGGCGTACGGTAAGGTGTAGGGCTGGTGGTGGGTTTCCGTTCATGGGCTAGGGTTAGGGTTAGGAAACGGCAAGTCTTAGGGCCCAGGTGAGGGTACGGAAGCGTGGGAGGGTCAGACTACGTGCTGACGCATGGTTCAGTGCCAGCGTACGGGCCAGGTGTAGGCTACGGTGTAGGGAAAGGTTTAGGGCTAGTGGTGGGTTTCTGTTCCGGGCTAGGTTTAGGGTTAGGTAACGTCAAGGCTTAGGGCACAGGTGAGGGTACGGAAACGTGGGAGGGTCAGGCTACGTGCTGACGCATGGGTCAGTGCCAGCAGATGGGCCAGGAGTAGGCTACGGCGTAGGTTAAGGTGTAGGGCTGGTGGTGGGTTTCTGTTCCGGGCTAAGGTTAGGATTAGGGAAAGGCAAAGCTTAGGGCACTGGTGAGGGTACGGAATCGTGGGAGGGTCAGGCTACGTGATGACCCACGGGTCAGTGCCAGCGTACCGACCAGGAGTAGGCTACGGCTTGTTGGTTAGGTGTAGGGCTGGTGGTGGGTTTCCGTTCCAGGCTAGGGTTAGTGTTAGGGAACGGCAAGGCTTAGGTCACAGGTGTGGGTACGGTAATGTTGGAAGGTCAAGCTACGTGATGACGTACAGGTCAGTGCCAGCGTATGGACCAGGAGTAGGCTACGGCTTGGGGGTAAGGTGTAGGATTTGTGGTGCTTTTCCGTTCAGGGCTAGGGTTAGGGTTAGGGAACGGCAAGGCTTAGGGCACAGGTGAGGGTACGGCAACGTGGCAGGGTCAGGATACGTTCTGACGCACGGGTCAGTGCCAGCGTATGGACCAGGAGTAGGCTACGGCTTGTGGGTAAGGTGTAGGGCTGGTGGTGGTTTTCTGTTCTGGGCTAGGGTTAGGGTTAGTGAACGGCAAGGCTTAGGGCACAGGTGAGGTTACAGAAACCTGGGAGTGTCAGGCTACGTGCTGATGAAAGGGTCAGTGCCTGCGTACGATCCAGGAATAGGCTACGGTGTACGGAAAGGTGTAGGGCTGGTGTTGGGTTTCCGTTCAGGGCTAGGGTTAGGGTTAGGGAACGGCAAGGCTTAGGGCTCAGGTGAGGTTCCGCAAAGGTGGGAGGGTCAGGCTACGTGCTGACGCACGGGTCAGTTCCAGCGTACGGGCCAGGAGTAGGCTACGGCTTGGGGGTAAGGTGTACGGCTGGTTGTGGGTTTCCGTTCCAGGCTAGGTTTAGGGTTAGGGAACGGAAAGTCTTAGGGCACAGGTGAGGGTACGGAAACGTGGGAGGTTCAGGCTACGTGCTGACGCACGGGTCAGTGCCAGCGTACGGGCCAGGAGTAGGCTATGACGTAGGGTTAGGTGTAGGGCTGCTGGTGGGTTTCCGTTCCTGGCTAGGGTTAGGGGGAGGGAACGGCAAGGCCTAGGGCACAGGTGAGGGTACGGTAACATTGGAGGGTTAGGCTACGTGGTGAAGCACAGGTGATTACCCACGTATGGGCCAGGTGTAGGCTACGGCATAGGGTAAGGTGTAGGGCTGGTGGTGGGTTTTCATTCCGGGCTAGGGTTAGGGTTAGGGAACGGCAAGGCTTAGGGCACAGGTGACGTTACGGAAACGTGGGATGGTCAGGCTACGTGCTGACGCATGGGTCAGTGCCAGCATATGGGCCAGGAGTAGGCTACGGCGTGTTGGTAAGTTGTAGGGCTGGTGGTGTGTTTCCGTTCCGGGCTAGGGTTAGGGTTAGGGAACGGCAAGGCTTAGGGCACTGGTGATGGTACGGAAACGTGGGAGGGTCAGGCTACGTGCTGACGCACGGGTCAGTGCCAGCGTACGGGCCAGGAGTAGGCTACGTCTTGGGGGTATGTTGTAGGGCTGGTGGTGGGTTTCCTTTCTGGGCTAGGGTTAGGGTAAGGGAACGGCAAGGCTTAGGGCACAGGTGAGGGTACGGAAAAGTGGGAGGCTCAGGCTACGTGCTGACGCACGGGTCAGTGCCAGCGTACGGGCCAGGAATAGGCTACGGCATACGTTAAGGTGTAGGGCTGGTGGTGGGATTCCATTCCGGGCTTGGGTTAGAGTTAGGGAAGGCCAAGGCTTAGGGCTTAGCAGAGGGTATGGAAAAGTGGGAGGGTCAGGCTACGTGCTGACGCACGGGTCAGTGCCAGCGTACCGGCCAGGAGTAGGCTACGGCTTTGTGGTTAGGTGTAGGGCTGGTGGTGGGTTTCCGTTCCAGGCTAGGGTTAGTGTTAGGGAACAGCAAGGCTTAGGGCACAGGTGAGGGTATGGAAACGTGGGAGGGGCAGGCTACGTGCTGACGCACGGGTCAGTGCCAGCGTACGGGCCAGCATTAGGCTATGGCTTGGGGGTTAGGTGTAGGACTTGTGGTGTGTTTCCGTTCCGTACTAGGGTTAGGGTTAGGGAACGGCAAGGCTTAGGGCACAGGTGAGGGTACGGTAATGTGGGAAGTTCAGGCTACGTGCTGACGCACAGGTCAGTACCAGCGTATGGACCAGGAGTAGGCTACGGCTTGGGGGTAAGGTTTAGGGCTGGTGTTGGGTTTCCGTTCCGGGCTAGGGTTATGGTTAGGGAACGGCAAGGCTTAGGGCACAGGTGAGGGTAAGGGAACGTCGGAGGGTCAGGCTACGTGCTGACGCACGGGTCAGTGCCAGAGTTCGGGCCAGGAGTAGGCTACGGCGTAGGGTAAGGTGTAGGGCTTGTGGTGGGTTTCCGTTCCGGGATAGGGTTAGTGTTAGGGAACGGCAATGCTTAGGGCCCAGGTGATGGTATGGAAACGTGGGAGTGTTAAACTACATGCTGACGCACGGGTCAGTGCGAGCGTACGGGCGAGGCGTAGGCTACCCAGTAGGGAAAGGTTTAGAGCTGGTGGTGGGTTTCCGTTCCGGGCTAGGGTTAGGGTTAGGGAACGGCAAGTCTTAGGGCACAGGTGAGGGTACGGAATCGTGGGAGGGTCAGGCTACGTGATGACGCACGGGTCAGTGCTAGCGTATGGGCCAGGAGTAGGCTACGGCGTAGGTTAAGGTGTAGGGCTGGTGTTGGGTTTCCGTTCCAGGCTACGGTTAGGGTTAGGGAACGGCAAATCTTAGGACACAGGTGAGGGTACGGAAACGTGGGAGGGTCAGGCTACATGCTGATGCACGGGTCAGTGCCAGCGTACCGGCCAGGAGTAGGCTATGGCTTGGGGGTAAGCTTTAGGGCTGGTGGTGTGTTTCCGTTCCGGGCTAGGGTTAGCGTTAGGGTACGGCAAGGCTTAGGGCACAGGTGAGGTTACGGAAACGTGGGAGTGTCAGGCTACGTGCTGATGAAAGGGTCAGTGCCTGCGTACGATCCTGGAATAGGCTACGGTGTACGGAAAGGTGTAGGGCTGGTGTTGGGTTTCCGTTCAGGGCTAGGGTTAGGGTTAGGGAACGGCAAGGCTTAGGGCTCAGGTGAGGTTCCGCAAAGGTGGGAGGGTCAGGCTACGTGCTGACGCACGGGTCAGTTCCAGCGTACGGGCCAGGAGTAGGCTACGGCTTGGGGGTAAGGTGTACGGCTGGTTGTGGGTTTCCGTTCCAGGCTAGGTTTAGGGTTAGGGAACGGAAAGTCTTAGGGCACGGGTTAGGGTACGGAAACGTGGGAGGGTCAGGCTACGTGCTGACGCACGGCTCAGTGCCAGCGTACGGGCCAGGAGTAGGCTATGACGTAGGGTTAGGTGTAGGGCTGCTGGTGGGTTTCCGTTCCTGGCTAGGGTTAGGGTGAGGGAACGGCATGGCCTAGGGCACAGGTGAGGGTACGGTAACATTGGAGGGTTAGGCTACGTGGTGAAGCACAGGTGATTACCCATGTATGGGCCAGGTGTAGGCTACGGCATAGGGTAAGGTGTAGGGCTGGTGGTGGGTTTTCATTCCGGGCTAGGGTTAGGGTTAGGGAACGGCAAGGCTTAGGGCACAGGTGACGTTACGGAAACGTGGGATGGTCAGGCTACGTGCTGACGCATGGGTCAGTGCCAGCATATGGGCCAGGAGTAGGCTACGGCGTGTTGGTAAGTTGTAGGGCTGGTGGTGTGTTTCCGTTCCGGGCTAGGGTTAGGGTTAGGGAACGGCAAGGCTTAGGGCACTGGTGATGGTACGGAAACGTGGGAGGGTCAGGCTACGTGCTGACGCACGGGTCAGTGCCAGCGTACGGGCCACGAGTAGGCTACGTCTTGGGGGTAAGGTGTAGGGCTGGTGGTGGGTTTCCTTTCTGGGCTAGGGTTAGGGTAAGGGAACGGCAAGGCTTAGGGCACAGGTGAGGGTACGGAAAAGTGGGAGGCTCAGGCTACGTGCTGACGCACGGGTCAGTGCCAGCGTACGGGCCAGGAATAGGCTACGGCATACGTTAAGGTGTAGGGCTGGTGGTGGGATTCCGTTCCGGGCTTGGGTTAGAGTTAGGGAAGGCCAAGGCTTAGGGCTTAGCAGAGGGTATGGAAAAGTGGGAGGGTCAGGCTACGTGCTGACGCACGGGTCAGTGCCAGCGTACCGGCCAGGAGTAGGCTACGGCTTTGTGGTTAGGTGTAGGGCTGGTGGTGGGTTTCCGTTCCAGGCTAGGGTTAGTGTTAGTGAACAGCAAGGCTTAGGGCACAGGTGAGGGTATGGAAACGTGGGAGGGGCAGGCTACGTGCTGACGCACGGGTCAGTGCCAGCGTACGGGCCAGCATTAGACTATGGCTTGGGGGTTAGGTGTAGGACTTGTGGTGTGTTTCCGTTCCGTACTAGGGTTAGGGTTAGGGAACGGCAAGGCTTAGGGCACAGGTGAGGGTACGGTAATGTGGGAAGTTCAGGCTACGTGCTGACGCACAGGTCAGTACCAGCGTATGGACCAGGAGTAGGCTACGGCTTGGGGGTAAGGTTTAGGGCTGGTGTTGGGTTTCCGTTCCGGGCTAGGGTTATGGTTAGGGAACGGCAAGGCTTAGGGCACAGGTGAGGGTAAGGGAACGTCGGAGGGTCAGGCTACGTGCTGACGCACGGGTCAGTGCCAGAGTTCGGGCCAGGAGTAGGCTACGGCGTAGGGTAAGGTGTAGGGCTGGTGGTGGGTTTCCGTTCCGGGATAGGGTTAGTGTTAGGGAACGGCAATGCTTAGGGCCCAGGTGATGGTACGGAAACGTGGGAGTGTTAAACTACATGCTGACGCAGGGGTCAGTGCGAGCGTACGGGCGAGGCGTAGGCTACCCAGTAGGGAAAGGTTTAGAGCTGGTGGTGGGTTTCCGTTCCGGGCTAGGGTTAGGGTTAGGGAACGGCAAGTCTTAGGGCACAGGTGAGGGTACGGAAACGTGGGAGGGTCAGGCTACGTGCTGACGCACGGGTCAGTGCTAGCGTATGGGCCAGGAGTAGGCTACGGCGTAGGTTAAGGTGTAGGGCTGGTGGTGGGTTTCCGTTCCAGGCTACGGTTAGGGTTAGGGAACGGCAAATCTTAGGACACAGGTGAGGGTACGGAAACGTGGGAGGGTCAGGCTACATGCTGATGCTCGGGTCAGTGCCAGCGTACCGGCCAGGAGTAGGCTATGGCTTGGGGGTAAGCTGTAGGGCTGGTGGTGTGTTTCCGTTCCGGGCTAGGGTTAGCGTTAGGGTACGGCAAGGCTTAGGGCACAGGTGAGGTTACGGAAACGTGGGAGGGTCAGGCTACATGCTGACGCACGGGTCAGTGCCAGCGTACCGGCCAGGAGTAGGCTACGGCTTGGGGGATAGTTGTAGGGCTGGTGGTGGGTTTCCGTTCCGGCCTAGGGTTAGGGTTAGGGAACGGCAAGGCTTAGGGCACAGGTGAGGGTACGGAAACGTGGGAGGGTCAGGCTACGTGCTGACGCACGGGTCAGTGCCAGCGTACCGGCCAGGAGTAGGCTACGGATTGGGGGATAGTTGTAGAGCTGGTGGTGGGTTTCCGTTCCGGGCTAGGGTTAGGGTTAGGGAACGGCAAGGCTTAGGGCACAGGTGAGGGTACGGAAATGTGAGAAGATAAGGCTACGTGCTGACGCACGTGTCAGTGCCAGCGTACGGGCCAGGAGTAGGCTACGGCGTAGGGTAAGGTGTAGGGCTGGTGGTGGGTTTCCGTTCCGGGCTAGGTTTAGGGTTAGGGAACGGCAAGAGTTAGGGCACAGGTGAGGGTACGCAAACGTGGTAGGGTCAGTTTATGTGCTGACGCACGGATCAGTGTCAGCGTACGTGCCAGGAATAGGCTACCGCGTAGGGTAAGGTGTAGGGCTGGTGGTGGTTTTCTGTTCCGGGCTACGGTTAGTTTTAGGGAACAGCAAGGCTTAGGGCACAGGTGAGGGTACGGAAACATGGGAGGGTCAGGCTACGTGCTGACGCACGGGTCAGTGCCAGCGTACCGGACAGGAGTAGGCTACGGCTTGGGGGTTAGGTATAGGGCTGGTGGTGGGTTTCCGTTCCAGGCTAGGGTTAGTGTTAGGGAACAGCAAGACTTAGGGCACAGGGGAGGGTAAGGAAACGTGGGAGGGTCAGGCTACGTGCTGACGCACGGGTCAGTGCCAGCGTACGGGCCAGGAGTAGGCTATGGCTTGGGGCTTAGGTGTAGGGCTTGTGGTGTGTTTCTCTTCCGTACTAGTGCTTGTGTTAAGGAACGGCAAGGCTTAGGGCACAGGTGAAGGTACGGAAACGTGGGAGGGTCAGGCTACGTACTGATGCATGGGTCAGTGCCAGCGTACGGGCCAGGAGTAGGCTACGGCGTAGGGTAAGGTGGAGGGCTGGTGGTGGGTTGGCATTGTGGTCCACGGTTAGGGTTAGGGAACGGCAAGGCTTAGGGCACAGGTGAGGGTACGGAAACGTGGGAGGGTCAGGCTACGTGCTGACGCACTGGTCAGTGCCATCGTATGGGCAAGGAGTAGGCTACGGTGTAGGGTAAGGTGTAGGGCTGGTGGTAGGTTTCCGTTCCGGGCTAGGTTTAGGGTTACGGAACGGCAAGGCTTAGGGCACGGGTTAGGGTACGGAAACGTGGGAGGTTCAGGCTACGTGCTGACGCACGGGTCAGTGCCAGCATACGGGCCAGGAGTAGGCTATGACGTAGGGTTAGGTGTAGGGCTGCTGGTGGGTTTCCGTTCCTGGCTAGGGTTAGGGTGAGGGAACGGCAAGGCCTAGGGCACAGGTGAGGGTACGGTAACATTGGAGGGTTAGGCTACGTGGTGAAGCACAGGTGATTACCCACGTATGGGCCAGGTGTAGGCTACGGCATAGGGTAAGGTGTAGGGCTGGTGGTGGGTTTTCATTCCGGGCTAGGGTTAGGGTTAGGGAACGGCAAGGCTTAGGGCACAGGTGACGTTACGGAAACGTGGGATGGTCAGGCTACGTGCTGACGCATGGGTCAGTGCCAGCATATGGGCCAGGAGTAGGCTACGGCGTGGTGGTAAGTGGTAGGGCTGGTGGTGTGTTTCCGTTCCGGGCTAGGGTTAGGGTTAGGGAACGGCAAGGCTTAGGGCACTGGTGATGGTATGGAAACGTGGGAGGGTCAGGCTACGTGCTGACGCACGGGTCAGTGCCAGCGTACGGGCCAGGAGTAGGCTACGTCTTGGGGGTAAGGTGTAGGGCTGGTGGTGGGTTTCCTTTCTGGGCTAGGGTTAGGGTAAGGGAACGGCAAGGCTTAGGTCACAGGTGAGGGTACGGAAAATTGGGAGGCTCAGGCTACGTGCTGACGCACGGGTCAGTGCCAGCGTACGGGCCAGGAATAGGCTACGGCATACGTTAAGGTGTAGGGCTGGTGGTGGGATTCCGTTCCGGGCTTGGGTTAGAGTTAGGGAAGGCCAAGGCTTAGGGCTTAGCAGAGGGTATGGAAAAGTGGGAGGGTCAGGCTACGTGCTGACGCACGGGTCAGTGCCAGCGTACCGGCCAGGAGTAGGCTACGGCTTTGTGGTTAGGTGTAGGGCTGGTGGTGGGTTTCCGTTCCAGGCTAGGGTTAGTGTTAGGGAACAGCAAGGCTTAGGGCACAGGTGAGGGTATGGAAACGTGGGAGGGGCAGGCTACGTGCTGACGCACGGGTCAGTGCCAGCGTACGGGCCAGCATTAGGCTATGGCTTGGGGGTTAGGTGTAGGACTTGTGGTGTGTTTCCGTTCCGTACTAGGGTTAGGGTTAGGGAACGGCAAGGCTTAGGGCACAGGTGAGGGTACGGTAATGTGGGAAGTTCAGGCTACGTGCTGACGCACAGGTCAGTACCAGCGTATGGACCAGGAGTAGGCTGCGGCTTGGGGGTAAGGTTTAGGGCTGGTGTTGGGTTTCCGTTCCGGGCTAGGGTTATGGTTAGGGAACGGCAAGGCTTAGGGCACAGGTGAGGGTAAGGGATCGTCGGAGGGTCAGGCTACGTGCTGACGCACGGGTCAGTGCCAGAGTTCGGGCCAGGAGTAGGCTACGGCGTAGGGTAAGGTGTAGGGCTGGTGGTGGGTTTCCGTTCCGGGATAGGGTTAGTGTTAGGGAACGGCAATGCTTAGGGCCCAGGTGATGGTACGGAAACGTGGGAGTGTTAAACTACATGCTGACGCACGGGTCAGTGCGAGCGTACGGGCGAGGCGTAGGCTACCCAGTAGGGAAAGGTTTAGAGCTGGTGGTGGGTTTCCGTTCCGGGCTAGGGTTAGGGTTAGGGAACGGCAAGTCTTAGGGCACAGGTGAGGGTACGGAAACGTGGGAGGGTTAGGCTACGTGCTGACGCACGGGTCAGTGCTAGCGTATGGGCCAGGAGTAGGCTACGGCGTAGGTTAAGGTTTAGGGCTGGTGGTGGGTTTCCGTTCCAGGCTACGGTTAGGGTTAGGGAACGGCAAATCTTAGGACACAGGTGAGGGTACGGAAACGTGGGAGGGTCAGGCTACATGCTGATGCACGGGTCAGTGCCAGCGTACCGGCCAGGAGTAGGCTATGGCTTGGGGGTAAGCTGTAGGGCTGGTGGTGTGTTTCCGTTCCGGGCTAGGGTTAGCGTTAGGGTACGGCAAGGCTTAGGGCACAGGTGAGGTTACGGAAACGTGGGAGGGTCAGGCTACATGCTGACGCACGGGTCAGTGCCAGCGTACCGGCCAGGAGTAGGCTACGGCTTGGGGGATAGTTGTAGGGCTGGTGGTGGGTTTCCGTTCCGGCCTAGGGTTAGGGTTAGGGAACGGCAAGGCTTAGGGCACAGGTGAGGGTACGGAAACGTGGGAGGGTCAGGCTACGTGCTGACGCACGGGTCAGTGCCAGCGTACCGGCCAGGAGTAGGCTACGGCTTGGGGGATAGTTGTAGAGCTGGTGGTGGGTTTCCGTTCCGGGCTAGGGTTAGGGTTAGGGAACGGCAAGGCTTAGGGCACAGGTGAGGGTACGGAAATGTGAGAAGATAAGGCTACGTGCTGACGCACGTGTCAGTGCCAGCGTACGGACCAGGAGTAGGCTACGGCGTAGGGTAAGGTGTAGGGCTGGTGGTGGGTTTCCGTTCCGGGCTAGGTTTAGGGTTAGGGAACGGCAAGAGTTAGGGCACAGGTGAGGGTACGCAAACGTGGTAGGGTCAGGCTATGTGCTGACGCACGGATCAGTGTCAGCGTACGTGCCAGGAGTAGGCTACCGCGTAGGGTAAGGTGTAGGGCTGGTGGTGGTTTTCTGTTCCGGGCTACGGTTAGTGTTAGGGAACAGCAAGGCTTAGGGCACAGGTGAGGGTACGGAAACATGGGAGGGTCAGGCTACGTGCTGACGCACGGGTCAGTGCCAGCGTACCGGACAGGAATAGGCTACGGCTTGGGGGTTAGGTATAGGGCTGGTGGTGGGTTTCCGTTCCAGGCTAGGGTTAGTGTTAGGGAACAGCAAGACTTAGGGCACAGGGGAGGGTAAGGAAACGTGGGAGGGTCAGGCTACGTGCTGACGCACGGGTCAGTGCCAGCGTACGGGCCAGGAGTAGGCTATGGCTTGGGGCTTAGGTGTAGGGCTTGTGGTGTGTTTCTCTTCCGTACTAGTGCTTGGGTTAAGGAACAGCAAGGCTTAGGGCACAGGTGAAGGTACGGAAACGTGGGAGGGTCAGGCTACGTACTGATGCATGGGTCAGTGCCAGCGTACGGGCCAGGAGTAGGCTACGGTGTAGGGTAAGGTGGAGGGCTGGTGGTGGGTTGGCATTGTGGTCCACGGTTAGGGTTAGGGAACGGCAAGGCTTAGGGCACAGGTGAGGGTACGGAAACGTGGGAGGGTCAGGCTACGTGCTGACGCACTGGTCAGTGCCATCGTATGGGCAAGGAGTAGGCTACGGTGTAGGGTAAGGTGTAGGGCTGGTGGTAGGTTTCCGTTCCGGGCTAGGTTTAGGGTTACGGACGGCAAGGCTTAGGGCACGGGTTAGGGTACGGAAACGTGGGAGGGTCAGGCTACGTGCTGACGCACGGGTCAGTGCCAGCGTACGGGCCAGGAGTAGGCTATGACGTAGGGTTAGGTGTAGGGCTGCTGGTGGGTTTCCGTTCCTGGCTAGGGTTAGGGTGAGGGAACGGCAAGGCCTAGGGCACAGGTGAGGGTACGGTAACATTGGAGGGTTAGGCTACGTGGTGAAGCACAGGTGATTACCCACGTATGGGCCAGGTGTAGGCTACGGCATAGGGTAAGGTGTAGGGCTGGTGGTGGGTTTTCATTCCGGGCTAGGGTTAGGGTTAGGGAACGGCAAGGCTTAGGGCACAGGTGACGTTACGGAAACGTGGGATGGTCAGGCTACGTGCTGACGCATGGGTCAGTGCCAGCATATGGGCCAGGAGTAGGCTACGGCGTGGTGGTAAGTGGTAGGGCTGGTGGTGTGTTTCCGTTCCGGGCTAGGGTTAGGGTTAGGGAACGGCAAGGCTTAGGGTACTGGTGATGGTACGGAAACGTGGGAGGGTCAGGCTACGTGCTGACGCACGGGTCAGTGCCAGCGTACGGGCCAGGAGTAGGCTACGTCTTGGGGGTAAGGTGTAGGGCTGGTGGTGGGTTTCCTTTCTGGGCTAGGGTTAGGGTAAGGGAACGGCAAGGCTTAGGGCACAGGTGAGGGTACGGAAAAGTGGGAGGCTCAGGCTACGTGCTGACGCACGGGTCAGTGCCAGCGTACGGGCCAGGAATAGGCTACGGCATACGTTAAGGTGTAGGGCTGGTGGTGGGATTCCGTTCCGGGCTTGGGTTAGAGTTACGGAAGGCCAAGGCTTAGGGCTTAGCAGAGGGTATGGAAAAGTGGGAGGGTCAGGCTACGTGCTGACGCACGGGTCAGTGCCAGCGTACCGGCCAGGAGTAGGCTACGGCTTTGTGGTTAGGTGTAGGGCTGGTGGTGGGTTTCCGTTCCAGGCTAGGGTTAGTGTTAGGGAACAGCAAGGCTTAGGGCACAGGTGAGGGTATGGAAACGTGGGAGGGGCAGGCTACGTGCTGACGCACGGGTCAGTGCCAGCGTACGGGCCAGCATTAGGCTATGGCTTGGGGGTTAGGTGTAGGACTTGTGGTGTGTTTCCGTTCCGTACTAGGGTTAGGGTTAGGGAACGGCAAGGCTTAGGGCACAGGTGAGGGTACGGTAATGTGGGAAGTTCAGGCTACGTGCTGACGCACAGGTCAGTACCAGCGTATGGACCAGGAGTAGGCTACGGCTTGGGGGTAAGGTTTAGGGCTGGTGTTGGGTTTCCGTTCTGGGCTAGGGTTATGGTTAGGAAACGGCAAGGCTTAGGGCACAGGTGAGGGTAAGGGAACGTCGGAGGGTCAGGCTACGTGCTGACGCACGGGTCAGTGCCAGAGTTCGGGCCAGGAGTAGGCTACGGCGTAGGGTAAGGTGTAGGGCTGGTGGTGGGTTTCCGTTCCGGGATAGGGTTAGTGTTAGGGAACGGCAATGCTTAGGGCCCAGGTGATGGTACGGAAACGTGGGAGTGTTAAACTACATGCTGACGCACGGGTCAGTGCGAGCGTACGGGCGAGGCGTAGGCTACCCAGTAGGGAAAGGTTTAGAGCTGGTGGTGGGTTTCCGTTCCGGGCTAGGGTTAGGGTTAGGGAACGGCAAGTCTTAGGGCACAGGTGAGGGTACGGAAACGTGGGAGGGTTAGGCTACGTGCTGACGCACGGGTCAGTGCTAGCGTATGGGCCAGGAGTAGGCTACGGCGTAGGTTAAGGTTTAGGGCTGGTGGTGGGTTTCCGTTCCAGGCTACGGTTAGGGTTAGGGAACGGCAAATCTTAGGACACAGGTGAGGGTACGGAAACGTGGGAGGGTCAGGCTACATGCTGATGCACGGGTCAGTGCCAGCGTACCGGCCAGGAGTAGGCTATGGCTTGGGGGTAAGCTGTAGGGCTGGTGGTGTGTTTCCGTTCCGGGCTAGGGTTAGCGTTAGGGTACGGCAAGGCTTAGGGCACAGGTGAGGTTACGGAAACGTGGGAGGGTCAGGCTACATGCTGACGCACGGGTCAGTGCCAGCGTACCGGCCAGGAGTAGGCTACGGCTTGGGGGATAGTTGTAGGGCTGGTGGTGGGTTTCCGTTCCGGCCTAGGGTTAGGGTTAGGGAACGGCAAGGCTTAGGGCACAGGTGAGGGTACGGAAACGTGGGAGGGTCAGGCTACGTGCTGACGCACGGGTCAGTGCCAGCGTACCGGCCAGGAGTAGGCTACGGCTTGGGGGATAGTTGTAGAGCTGGTGGTGGGTTTCCATTCCAGGCTAGGGTTAGGGTTAGGGAACGGCAAGGCTTAGGGCACAGGTGAGGGTACGGAAATGTGAGAAGATAAGGCTACGTGCTGACGCACGTGTCAGTGCCAGCGTACGGGCCAGGAGTAGGCTACGGCGTAGGGTAAGGTGTAGGGCTGGTGGTGGGTTTCCGTTCCGGGCTAGGTTTAGGGTTAGGGAACGGCAAGAGTTAGGGCACAGGTGAGGGTACGCAAACGTGGTAGGGTCAGGCTATGTGCTGACGCACGGATCAGTGTCAGCATACGTGCCAGGAGTAGACTACCGCGTAGGGTAAGGTGTAGGGCTGGTGGTGGTTTTCTGTTCCGGGCTACGGTTAGTGTTAGGGAACAGCAAGGCTTAGGGCACAGGTGAGGGTACGGAAACATGGGAGGGTCAGGCTACGTGCTGACGCATGGGTCAGTGCCAGCGTACCGGACAGGAGTAGGCTACGGCTTGGGGGTTAGGTATAGGGCTGGTGGTGGGTTTCCGTTCCAGGCTAGGGTTAGTGTTAGGGAACAGCAAGACTTAGGGCACAGGTGAGGGTAAGGAAACGTGGGAGGGTCAGGCTACGTGCTGACGCACGGGTCAGTGCCAGCGTACGGGCCAGGAGTAGGCTATGGCTTGGGGCTTAGGTGTAGGGCTTGTGGTGTGTTTCTCTTCCGTACTAGTGCTTGGGTTAAGGAACAGCAAGGCTTAGGGCACAGGTGAAGGTACGGAAACGTGGGAGGGTCAGGCTACGTACTGATGCATGGGTCAGTGCCAGCGTACGGGCCAGGAGTAGGCTACGGCGTAGGGTAAGGTGGAGGGCTGGTGGTGGGTTGGCATTGTGGTCCACGGTTAGGGTTAGGGAACGGCAAGGCTTAGGGCACAGGTGAGGGTACGGAAACGTGGGAGGGTCAGGCTACGTGCTGACGCACTGGTCAGTGCCATCGTATGGGCAAGGAGTAGGCTACGGTGTAGGGTAAGGTGTAGGGCTGGTGGTAGGTTTCCGTTCCGGGCTAGGTTTAGGGTTACGGAACGGCAAGGCTTAGGGCACGGGTTAGGGTACGGAAATGTCGGAGGGTCAGGCTACTTGCTGATGCTCAGTTTAGTGCCACCGAACAGGCCAGGAGTAGGCTACGGCTTGGGGGTAAGGTGCAGGACAGGTGGTGGGTTTCCGTTCCGGGCTAGGGTTAGGGTTAGGGAACGGCAAGGCTTAGGGCACAGGTTAGGGTACAGAAACGTGGGAGAGTCAGGCTACGTGCTGACGCACGTGTCAGTGCCAGCGTATCGGCCAGGAGTAGGCTACGGCTTGGGGGTTAGGTGTAGGGCTGGTGGTGGGTTTCCGTTCAGGGCTAGGGTTAGGGTTAGGGAATGGCAAGGCTTAGTGCACAGGTGAGGGTACGGAAACGTGGGAGGGTCAGGATACGTGCTGACGCACGGGTCAGTGCCAGCGTACGTGCCATGAGTAGGCTATGGCATGGAGTTTAGGTGTAGGGCTGGTGGTGTGTTTCCGTTCGGTACTAGGGTTAGGGTTAGGGAACGGCAAGGCTTAGGGCACAGGTGAGGGTACAGAAATGTGTGAAGTTCAGGCTACGTGCTGACGCACGGGTCAGTGCCAACGTACAGGCCAGGAGTAGGCTACGGCGTAGGGTAAGGTGTAGGGCTGGTGCAGGGTTTCCGTTCCGGGCTAGGGTTAGGTTTAGGGAACGGCAAGACTTAGGGCACAGGTGAGGGTACGGAAAAGTGGTAGGGTAAGGCTACGTGCTGACGCAAGGGTCAGTGGCAGCGTGCGGGCCAGGAGTAGGCTACGGCGTAGGGTAAGGTTTAGGGCTGGTGGTGGGTTTCCGTTCCAGGCTAGGGTTAGGGTTAGGGAACGGCAAGGCATAGGGCACAGGTGAGGGTACAGAAACGTGGGAGGGTCAGGCTACATGCTGACGCACGGCTCAGTGCCAGCGTACGGGCCAGGAGTAGGCTATGGCTTGTGGGTAAGCTGTAGGGCTGGTGGTGTGTTTCCTTTTGGGAATAGGTTTAGGGTTAGGGAACGGCAAGGCTTAGTCCTCAGGTGAGGGTACGGAAAAGTGGGAGTATCTCGCTACGTGCTGACGCACGGGTCAGTGCCAGCGTACAGGCCAGGAGTAGGCTACGGCATAGGGTAAGGTGTAGGGCTGGTGGTGGGTTTCCGTTACGGGCTAGGGTTAGGGTTAGGGAACGGCAAGGCTTAGGGCACAGGTGAGGGTACAGAAATGTGCGAGGGTCAGGTTACGTGCTGACACACGGTACAGTGCCAGCGTACCGGCCAGGAGTAGGCTACGTCTTCGGGGTTTGGTGTAGGGCTGGTGGTGGTTTTCCGTTCCGGGCTGGGGTTAGGGTTAGGGAACGGCAAGTCTTAGGGCACAGGTGATGGTACGGAAACGTGGGAGCGTCAGGCTACGTGCTGACGGATGGGCCAGTGCCAGCGTACAGGCCAGGAGTAGGCTATGTCGTAGGGTAAGGTCTAGGGCTGGTGGTGGTTTTCCGTTCCAGGCTAGGGTTAGGGTTAGGGAACGGCAAGGCTTTGGGCACAGGTGAGGGTACGGAAACGTGGCAGGGTCAGGCTACGTGCTGACGCACGGGTCAGTGGCAGCGTACTGGCCAGGAGTAGTCCACAGGTTGGGGGTTAGGTGTAGGGCTGGTGGTGGGTCTCCGTTCCGGGCTAGGGTTAGTGTTAGGGAACAGCAAGGCTTAGGGCACAGGTGAGGGTACGGAAACTTGGGAGGGTCAGGCTACGTGCTGACGCACGGGTCAGTTCCAGCGTACGGGCCAGGAGTAGGCTATGGCTTGGGGGTTAGGTGTAGGGCTTGTGGTGTGTTTCCATTCTGTACTAGGGTTAGGGTTAGGGAACGGCAAGGCTTAGGGCACAGGTGACGTTACGGTAATGTGGGAAGGTCAGGCTACGTGCTGACGCACAAATCAGAGCCCGCGTATGGACCAGGAGTAGGCTACGGCTTGGGGGTAAGTTGTAGGGCTTGTGGTGGGTTTCCGTTCCAGGCTAGGGTTAGGGTTAGGGAACGGCAAGGCTTAGGGCACAGGTGAGGGTACGGCAAAATGGCAGGGTCAGGATACGTGCTGATGAAAGGTTCAGTGCCTGCGTACGGGCCAGGAATAGGCTACGGCGTAGGGAAAGGTATAGGGCTGGTGGTGGGTTTCTGTTCCGGGCTAGGGTTAGGGTTAGGGAACGGCAAGGCTTAGGAGTTACCAGGCTGCCACCTGTAAGGAAGAGGATGCGTCACCCATAACGTCTGCTGAAATTTCTCTCCGGGCTGAGGTGAGGAAGGAAAAAAAGGAGTGTGGGCCGGGACAGGAGGGGTATCACAGGCAGGAAAATGGAAAGCTTCCAGAAGAGCGCCTGTGGCCAGGACCATCCTGGCTGGCCTGCAGGCACCAAGTGGGCCTGTGTGCTGTCGCTGCTGTGGCTCCACTGCCCTTCCTCTAGGCTTTCAAGCCCTTGTACATATTCAGGTGTTTTACCTGGGAAGGGTGGGAACAGTTCAGCAGCAGCTGGCCTGGGGCTCAGCTCACGTTTACTCACAGATGCCTCGGCACGGTCCCCCAGCTTTGCAATGAGGACCCTCCTTGCGTGGGGTGGGGCTGCTGGCTGTATGGGAGATGATTCTCCACATCTGACCAATTTCAGAATTGTTTACCTCTGGAGTAAGTGCCTTGATAGGGTTTTCCTCTGTTTAACTCGTGGGTTCAGGTTTTTTTTTTCTCCATTGTTTCAAGTTAAATTTTATTCCTCTTTTATGTATTTATAGATATAAGCATGGAAATAAGTCATTCATATAAATACATCTGTGTAAATGGAAGAACATTTTTCTGTTTCATTTTTTAAAATTTTGAAATTTAAATTTATTTTCTTATACAGCAGGTTATTATTAGTTATGTATTTTTTGCATTTACATGTATACAGGTCAATCCCAATCTCCCAACTCATCCCACCACCACCACCACCCCATGGCTTCCCCCTCTTTGTGTCCATACGTTTGTTCTCTACCTGTGTGTCTCTATTTCTGCCCTGCAAACAAGTTCATCTGTACCACTTTTCTAGGTACCAAATATAGGCATTAATATACAATATTTGTTTTTCTGTTTCTGACTTACTCCACTCTGTATGACAGTCTCTAGATCCATCGAGTTCTCTACAAATGACCCAGTTTCATTCCTTTATATGGTTGAGTAATACTCCATTTTATATATGTACCACATCTTTATCCGTTCTTCTGTCTGTGGGCATTTAGGTTGCTTCCATTACCTGGCTATTGTAAATAGTGCTGCAATGAACATTGTGGTGAATGTGTCTCTTTGATTTATGGTTTTCTCTGGGTATATGCTCAGAAGTGGGATTGCTGGATCAGATGGTACTCCTCTTTTTAGTTTTTTAAAGGAACCTTCATACTGTTCTCCATAGTGACTGTATCAATTTACATTCCCACCAATAGTGGAAGAGGGTTCCTTTTGTCCACACCCTCCCCAGAATTTTTGTTTGTAGATTTTCTGATGATGCCGACTCTAATGGGTGTGACGTCATATCTTATTGTAGTTTTGATTTGCATTTCTCTAACAATTAGTGATGTTGAGCAGCTTTTCATGTGCGTCTTGGCCATCTCTGTGTCTTATTTGAAGAAACGTCTATTTAGATCTTCTGCCCATTTTTGTATTGGGTTGTTTGTTTTAGTAATATTAAGCTGCATGTGCTGTTTATATATATTGGAGATTAAACCTCTGTCCATTGATTCGTCTGCAACGATTTTCGCCCATTCTGAGGGATGCGTTTTTCCATTCCCGTGTTTTTTAACAAAAAAGGAAAGAAAGGAAAAGAAGCAGAACACCAATGTGCGTAAAATATGCCTTTTGAAACGGTCGTTTTGAAATATGGACATCCTTTGAATTTTTTGGTGGATATGTGACACCAGGATTTATTTTCAGGGCAGGTGTCATTTACAGGCCTGCAATGATTTTGAATATCAACTGAACATTAGCACTGGGATTAAAGCTGCTGTTGTGTGAAACGGCCACAAGGTGGCAGCAGTTCTCCCTTACCAAATCTGGTTACTAGGGCAAGAGAGCCTCAGTGGAAGTGGTGTTCTAGATTGGAGTTTAGAATGGAATGTGCCAGGAGAAAGCCCCTCACGTTTGTCTCACTACATCTTGTTCGTGTTTTTAATTTAATTTTTTATTTTTTATTACAGCAACTTTGATTACAATGTTTGGCTTGCTGTAGGTGTGGAAGATGTGGTTCCTTTACACATATACAGATGTCTGTTCTTCCTGGGATCCTTTTCCCATGTACGTTATGACAGAATGTTGAGTAGTCCTCTCTTGGTATTCTGTAGGTCTTTGGTGATTATATATGTCACCTGTGTTTGTATATGTCTGTTAACCCCGATATCATAATGAAACCAATCCTCACACCTTTCCATTCGTGAACCATAAGTTTGTTTAATGAATCTGTGATTGCCCTTCTCCGTGGAAATATCTGCCCTGGTATCCATTTTTAGGTAACACCTCTAAGTGATATGATATGTGTCTTTCACTTTCTGACTTACTACAAGTCACGTGATTACTTCTAGACTCATCTACAGGGCTGCAAATGGCATTTTGTCCTTTTTTCCGTTGGCTTATCTTCTGCCTTTGCGGGGTCCATTTTCAACAATGTGATTCCCTGAGGGTTGTGGATTAGCTGACCTGGGCAGCCTTACCCTGCCGGCCTGCCCTCCCCAAGTGTGCCTCGTTGAGGTCAATATAAACAGCGCTCCAGGCAGCAGTAGCCCCTGAAGCTGTGCCTGACTCCATATTCTCTGCCCCGTCAGCAGTCTCGGGGCTGTGCTGGTGGGAGGGAGTGAGGGGCCACAGCTTTGTGGGTGGCCCGGTGTGAGTGGGGTTCTGCGGGCCTTTCTGCAGGAGTTGCCAGGCTGCCGCCTGTAAAGAAGAGGATGTGTCACCCATACCTTCCGCTGGAATTTCTCTCCGGACAGAGGTGAGGAAGGAAAAAAGCAGTGGGGGCCGGGACAGGATGGGTACCTCAGGCAGGGCAATGGAAAGCTTCTGGAAGAGCGCCGGGGCCAGGACCACGCTGGCTGGCCTGCAGGCACCAAGTTGGCCTGTGTGCTGTCGCTGGTGTGGCTCCACGGTCCTTCCTGTAGGCTTTCAAGCCCTTGTACATATTCAGGTGTTTTACCTGGAAAGGGTGGGAACAGTTCAGCAGCAGCTGGCCTGGGGCTCAGCTCACGTTTACTCACAGATGCCTCGGCACGGTCCCCCAGCTTTGCAATGAGGACGCTCCTTGCGTGGGGGGTGGGTTGCTGGCTGTATGGGAGATGGTTCCCCACCTCTGACCAATTTCAGAATTGTTTACCACTGGAGCAAGTGCCCTGATAGGGTTTTCCTCTGTATAACTCGTGGGTTCAATTTTTTTTTCTTTTATGTTTCAAGTTAGATGTTATTCCTCTTTTATGTATTTATAGATATAAGCATGGAAATAATTCATTCCTATAAATACATCTGTGTGACGGGAAGAACTTTTTTCTGTTTTATTTTTAAATTTTATTTTTTAAAATTTTCAAATTTTATTTATTTTTTTATACAGCACGTTATTATTAGTTATGTATTTTATGCATATACATGTATACAGGTCAATCCCAAACTCCCAACTCATCCCACCACCACCACCCCATGGCTTCCCACACTTGGTGTCCATACGTTTGTTCTCTACCTCTGTGTCTCTATTTCTTCCCTGCAAACCAGTTCATCTGTACCATTTTTAGGCTCCACATATATGCATTAATATACAATATTTGTTTTCCTCTTTCTGACTTACTTCATTCTGTATGACAGTCTCTCGATCCATCGATGTCTCTACAAATGACCCAGTTTCATTCCTTTTTATGGCCGAGTCATATTCCATTTTATATATGTACCACATCTTTATCCATTCATCTGTCTGTGGGCATTTAGGTTGCTTCCATTACCTGGCTATTGTAAATAGTGCTGCAACGAACATTGTGGTGAATGTGCCTTTTTGAAATACGGTTTTCTCTGGGTATATGCCCAGAAGTGGGATTGCTGGATCAGATGGTAATTCTATTTCTAGTTTTTTTAAGGAAACTCCATACTGTTCTCCATAGAGACTGTATCAATTTACATTCCCACCAATAGTGGAAGAGGGTTCCTTTTGTCCACACCCTCCCCAGAATTGGTTGTTTGTAGATTTTCTGATGATGCCGATTCTAAGAGGTGTGAGGTGATACCTCATTGTAGTTTTGATTTGCATTTCTCTAATAATTAGTGCTGTTGAGCAGCTTTTCATGTGCGTCTTGGCCATCTCTGTGTCTCCTTTGAAGAAACGTCTCTTTAGATCTTCTGCCCATTTTTTTTTGGGTTGTTTGTTTTTTTAATATTAAGCTGCATGAGCTGTTTATATATATTGGAGATTAAACCTTTGTCCATTGATTCGTTTGCAACGATTTTCACCCATCCTGTGGGATGCCTTTTTCCATTCCCGTTTTTTTTAACAAAAAAGGAAAGAAAGGAAAAGAAGCAGAACACTAATGTGCGTAAAATATGCCTTTTGAAACGGTCGTTTTGAAATATGGACATCCTTTGAATTTTTTGGTCGATATGTGACCCCAGGATTTGTTTTCAGGGCAGGTGTCATTTACAGGCCTGCAATGATTTTGAATATCAACTGACCATTAGCGTTGGGTTTAAAGCTGCTGTTGTGTGAAACGGCCACAAGGTGGCAGCAGTTCACCCTTACCAAATCTGGTTACTAGGGCAAGAGAGCCTCAGTGGAAGTGGTGTTCTAGATTGGAGTTTAGAATGGAATGTACCAGGAGAAAGCCCCTCACGTTTGTCTCACTACTTCTTGTTCGTGTTTTTAATTTAAGTTTTTATTTTTTATTACAGCAAGTTTGAATACAATGTTTGGCTTGTTGTAGGTGTGGAAGATGTGGTTCTTTTACACATATACAGATGACTGTTCTTCTTGGGATCCTTTTCCCATGTACGTTATGACAGAATGTTGAGTAGTCCTCTCTTGGTATTCTGTAGGTCTTTGGTGATTATATATGTCACCTGTGTTTGTATATGTCTGTTAACCCCAATATCGTAATGAAACCAATCCTCACACCTTTCCATTGGTGAACCATAAGTTTGTTTAATGAATCTGTGATTGCCCTTCTCCGTGGAAATATCTGCCCTGGTATCCATTTTTAGGTAACACCTACAAGTGATATGATATGGTATGTGTCTTTCACTTTCTGACTTACTACAAGTCACGTGATTACTTCTAGACTCATCTACGGTGCTGCAAATGGCATTGTGTCCATTTTTCCCTTGGCTTCTCCTCTGCCTTAGCGGGGTCCATTTTCAACAATGTGATTCCCTGAGGGTTGTGGATTAGCTGACCTGGGCAGCCTTACCCTGCCGGCCCGCCCTCCCCAGGTATGCCTCGTTGAGATCAATATAAACAGAGCTCCAGGCAGCAATAGCCCCTGAAGCTGTGCCTGACTCCATATTCTCTGCCCCGTCAGCAGTCTCGGGGCTGTGCTGGTGGGAGGGAGTGAGGGGCCACAGCTTTGTGGGTGGCCCTGTGTGAGTGGGGTTCTGCGGGCCTTTCTGCAGGAGTTGCCAGGCTGCCGCCTGTAAAGAAGAGGATGTGTCACCCATACGTTCCGCTGGAATTTCTCTCCGGACAGAGGTGAGGAAGGAAAAAAGCAGTGAGGTCCGGGACAGGAGGGGTATCTGAGGCAGGGCAATGGAAAGCTTCTGGAAGAGCGCCCAGGGCCAGGACCACGCTGGCTGGCCTGCAGGCACCAAGTTGGCCTGTGTGCTGTCGCTGGTGTGGCTCCACGGTCCTTCCTCTAGGCTTTCAAGCCCTTGTACATATTCAGGTGTTTTACCTGGAAAGGGTGGGAACAGATCAGAAGCAGCTGGCCTGGGGCTCAGCTCACGTTTACTCACAGATGCCTCGGCACGGTCCCCCAGCTTTTCAATGAGGACGCTCCTTGTGTGGGGGGTGGGTGGCTGGCTGTATGGGAGATGGTTCCCCACCTCTGACCAATTTCAGAATTCTTTACCGCTGGAGCAAGTGCCGTGATAGGTTTTACCTCTGTATAACTCGTGGGTTCAATTTTTTTTTCTTTTTTGGTTCAAGTTAGATTTTATTCCTCTTTTATGTATTTATAAATATAAGCATGGAAATAATTCATTCCTATAAATACATCTGTGTGACGGGAAGAATTTTTTCTGTTTTATTTTTAAATTTTATTTTTTAAAATTTTGAAATTTAATTTTATTTATGTTTTTATACAGTACGTTATTATTAGTTATGTATTTTATGCATATACATGTATACAGGTCAATCCCAATCTTCCAAATCATCCCACCACCACCACCCCATGGATTCCCACACTTGGTGTCCATACGTTTGTTCTCTACGTCTGTGTCTCTATTTCTTCCCTGCAAACCAGTTCATCTGTACCATTTTTAGGCTCCATATATATGCATTAATATACAATATTTGTTTTCCTCTTTCTGACTTACTTCATTCTGTATGACAGTCTCTCGATCCATCGATGTCTCTACAAATGACCCAGTTTCATTCCTTTATATGGTTGAGTAATCCATTTTATATATGTACCACATCTTTATCCATTCATCTGTCTGTGGGCAAAAAGGTTGCTTCCATTACCTGGCTATTGTAAATAGTGCTGCAACGAACATTGTGGTGAATGTGCCTTTTTGAAATACGGTTTTCTCTGGGTATATGCCCAGAAGTGGGATTGCTGGATCAGATGGTAATTCTATTTCTAGTTTTTTTAAGGAAACTCCATACTGTTCTCCATAGTGACTGTATCAATTTACATTCCCACCAATAGTGGAAGAGGGCTCCTTTTGTCCACACCCTCCCCAGAATTGGTTGTTTGTAGATTTTCTGATGATGCCGATTCTAACAGGTGTGAGGTGATACCTCATTGTAGTTTTGATTTGCATTTCTCTAATAATTAGTGCTGTTGAGCAGCTTTTCATGTGTGTCTTGGCCCTCTCTGTGTCTCCTTTGAAGAAACGTCTCTTTAGATCTTCTGCCCATTTTTTTTGGGTTGTTTGCTTTTTTAATATTAAGCTGCATGAGCTGTTTATATATATTGGAGATTAAACCTGTGTCCATTGATTCGTTTGCAACGATTTTCACCCATCCTGAGGGATGCCTTTTTCCATTCCCGTTTTTTTTAACAAAAAAGGAAAGAAAGGGAAAGAAGCAGAACACTAATGTGCGTAAAATATGCCTTTTGAAACGGTCGTTTTGAAATATGGACGTCCTTTGAATTTTTTGGTCGATATGTGACCCCAGGATTTGTTTTCAGGGCAGGTGTCATTTACAGGCCTGCAATGATTTTGAATATCAACTGACCATTAGTGTTGGGATTAAAGCTGCTGTTGTGTGAAACGGCCACAAGGTGGCAGCAGTTCACCCTTACCAAATCTGGTTACTAGGGCAAGAGAGCCTCAGTGGAAGTGGTTTTCTAGATTGGAGTTTAGAATGGAATGTGCCAGGAGAAGGCCCCTCACGTTTGTCTCACTACTTCTTGTTCGTGTTTTTAATTTATTTTTTTATTTTTTATTACAGCAAGTTTGATTACAATGTTTGGCTTTTTGTAGGTGTGGAAGATGTGGTTCTTTTACACATATACAGATGACTGTCCTTCCTGGGATCCTTTTCCCATGTACGTTATGACAGAATGTTGAGTAGTCCTCTCTTGGTATTCTGTAGGTCTTTGGTGATTATATATGTCACCTGTGTTTGTATATGTCTGTTAACCCCGATATCGTAATGAAACCAATCCTCACACCTTTCCATTGGTGAACCATAAGTTTGTTTAATGAATCTGTGATTGCCCTTCTCCGTGGAAATATCTGCCCTGGTATCCATTTTTAGGTAACACCTATAAGTGATATGATATGATATGTGTCTTTCACTTTCTGATTTACTACAAGTCACGTGATTACTTCTAGACTCATCTACGGTGCTGCAAATGGCATTGTGTCCTTTTTTCCCTTGGCTTCTCTTCTGCCTTAGCGGGGTCCATTTTCAACAATGTGATTCCCTGAGGGTTGTGGATTAGCTGACCTGGGCAGCCTTACCCTGCCGGCCCGCCCTCCCCAGGTGTGCCTCGTTGAGATCAATATAAACAGAGCTCCAGGCAGCAATAGCCCCTGAAGCTGTGCCTGACTGCATATTCTCTGCCCCGTCAGCAGTCTCGGGGCTGTGCTGGTGGGAGGGAGTGAGGGGCCACAGCTTTGTGGGTGGCCCGGTGTGAGTGGGGTTCTGCTGGCCTTTCTGCAGGAGTTGCCAGGCTGCCGCCTGTAAAGAAGAGGATGTGTCACCCATACCTTCCGCTGGAATTTCTCTCCGGACAGAGGTGAGGAAGGAAAAAAGCAGTGGGGGCCGGGAGAGGTGGGGTATCTAAGGCAGGGCAATGGAAATCTTCTGGAAGAGCACCCGGGGCCAGGACCACGCTGGCTGGCCTGCAGGCACCAAGTTGGCCTGCGTGCTGTCGCTGGTGTGGCTCCACGGTCCTTCCTCTAGGCTTTCAAGCCCTTGTACATATTCAGGTGTTTTACCTGGAAAGGGTGGGAACAGATCAGAAGCAGCTGGCCTGGGGCTCAGCTCACGTTTACTCACAGATGCCTCGGCACGGTCCCCCAGCTTTTCAATGAGGACGCTCCTTGTGTGGGGGGTGGGTGGCTGGCTGTATGGGAGATGGTTCCCCACCTCTGACCAAGTTCAGAATTGTTTACCGCTGGAGCAAGTGCCGTGATAGGGTTTTCCTCTGTATAACTCGTGGGTTCAATTTTTTTTTCTTTTTTGGTTCAAGTTAGATTTTATTCCTCTTTTATGTATTTATAAATATAAGCATGGAAATAATTCATTCCTATAAATACATCTGTGTGACGGGAAGAATTTTTTCTGTTTTATTTTTAAATTTTATTTTTTAAAATTTTGAAATTTAATTTATTTATGTTTTTATACAGCACGTTATTATTAGTTATGTATTTTATGCATATACATGTATACAGGTCAATCCCAATCTCCCAACTCATCCCACCACCACCACCCCATGGCTTCCCACACTTGGTGTCCATACGTTTGTTCTCTACCTCTGTGTCTCTATTTCTTCCCTGCAAACCAGTTCATCTGTACCATTTTTAGGCTCCACATATATGCATTAATATACAATATTTGTTTTCCTCTTTCTGACTTACTTCATTCTGTATGACAGTCTCTCGATCCATCGATGTCTCTACAAATGACCCAGTTTCATTCCTTTTTATGGCTGAGTCATATTCCATTTTATATATGTACCACATCTTTATCCATTCATCTGTCTGTGGGCATTTAGGTTGCTTCCATTACCTGGCTATTGTAAATAGTGCTGCAACGAACATTGTGGTGAATGTGCCTTTTTGAAATACGGTTTTCTCTGGGTATATGCCCAGAAGTGGGATTGCTGGATCAGATGGTAATTCTATTTCTAGTTTTTTTAAGGAAACTCCATACTGTTCTCCATAGTGACTGTATCAATTTACATTCCCACCAATAGTGGAAGAGGGCTCCTTTTGTCCACACCCTCCCCAGAATTGGTTGTTTGTAGATTTTCTGATGATGCCGATTCTAACAGGTGTGAGGTGATACCTCATTGTAGTTTTGATTTGCATTTCTCTAATAATTAGTGCTGTTGAGCAGCTTTTCATGTGCGTCTTGGCCATCTCTGTGTCTCCTTTGAAGAAACGTCTCTTTAGATCTTCTGCCCATTTTTTTTGGGATGTTTGTTTTTTTAATATTAAGCTGCATGAGCTGTTTATATATATTGGAGATTAAACCTGTGTCCATTGATTCGTTTGCAAAGATTTTCACCCATCCTGAGGGATGCCTTTTTCCATTCCCGTTTTTTTTAACAAAAAAGGAAAGAAAGGAAAAGAAGCAGAACACTAATGTGCGTAAAATATGCCTTTTGAAACGGTGGTTTTGAAATATGGACGTCCTTTGAATTTTTTGGTCGATATGTGACCCCAGGATTTGTTTTCAGGGCAGGTGTCATTTACAGGCCTGCAATGATTTTGAATATCAACTGACCATTAGCGTTGGGATTAAAGCTGCTGTTGTGTGAAACGGCCACAAGGTGGCAGCAGTTCACCCTTACCAAATCTGGTTACTAGGGCAAGAGAGCCTCAGTGGAAGTGGTGTTCTACATTGGAGTTTAGAATGGAATGTACCAGGAGAAAGCCCCTCACGTTTGTCTCACTACTTCTTGTTCGTGTTTTTAATTTAATTTTTTTATTTTTTATTACAGCAAGTTTGATTACAATGTTTGGCTTGTTGTAGGTGTGGAAGATGTGGTTCTTTTACACATATACAGATGACTGTTCTTCTTGGGATCCTTTTCCCATGTACGTTATGACAGAATGTTGAGTAGTCCTCTCTTGGTATTCTGTAGGTCTTTGGTGATTATATATGTCACCTGTGTTTGTATATGTCTGTTAACCCCGATATTGTAATGAAACCAATCCTCACACCTTTCCATTGGTGAACCATAAGTTTGTTTAATGAATCTGTGATTGCCCTTCTCCGTGGAAATATCTGCCCTGGTATCCATTTTTAGGTAACACCTATAAGTGATATGATATGATATGTGTCTTTCACTTTCTGACTTACTACAAGTCACGTGGTTACTTCTAGACTCATCTACGGTGCTGCAAATGGCATTGTGTCCTTTTTTCCCTTGGCTTCTCTTCTGCCTTAGCGGGGTCCATTTTCAACAATGTGATTCCCTGAGGGTTGTGGATTAGCTGACCTGGGCAGCCTTACCCTGCCGGCCCGCCCTCCCCAGGTGTGCCTCGTTGAGGTCAATATAAACAGCGCTCCAGGCAGCAATAGCCCCTGGAGCTGTGCCTGACTCCATATTCTCTGCCCCGTCAGCAGTCTCGGGGCTGTGCTGGTGGGAGGGAGTGAGGGGCCACAGCTTTGTGGGTGGCCCGGTGTGAGTGGGGTTCTGCTGGCCTTTCTGCCGGAGTTGCCAGGCTGCCGCCTGTAAAGAAGAGGATGTGTCACCCATACCTTCCGCTGGAATTTCTCTCCGGACAGAGGTGAGGAAGGAAAAAAGCAGTGGGGGCCGGGACAGGAGGGTTATCTCAGGCAGGGCAATGGAAAGCTTCTGGAAGAGCACCAGTGTCCAGGACAATGCTGGCTGGCCTGCAGGCACCAAGTTGGCCTGCGTGCTGTCACTGGTGTGGCTCCACGGTCCTTCCTCTAGGCTTTCAAGCCCTTGTACATATTCAGGTGTTTTACCTGGAAAGGGTGGGAACAGTTCAGCAGCAGCTGGCCTGGGGCTCAGCTCACGTTTACTCACAGATGCCTCGGCACGGTCCCCCAGCTTTGCAATGAGGACGCTCCTTGCGTGGGGGGTGGGTTGCTGGCTGTATGGGAGATGGTTCCCCACCTCTGACCAATTTCAGAATTGTTTACCACTGGAGCAAGTGCCCTGATAGGGTTTTCCTCTGTATAACTCCTGGGTTCAGGTTTTTTTTTTTCTTTTATGGTTCAAGTTAGATTTTATTCCCCTTTTATGTATTTATAGATATAAGCATGGAAATAATTCTTTCCTATAAATACATCTGTGTGATGGGAAGAATTTTTTCTGTTTTATTTTTAAATTTTATTTTTTAAAATTTTGAAATTTAATTTTATTTATTTTTTTTATACAGCACGTTATTATTAGTTATGTATTTTATGTATATACATGTATACAGGTCAATCCCAAACTCCCAACTCATCCCACCACCACCACCCCATGGATTCCCACACTTGGTGTCCATACGTTTGTTCTCTACCTCTATATCTCTATTTGTTCCCTGCAAACCAGTTCATCTGTACCATTTTTAGGCTCCACATATATGCATTAATATACAATATTTGTTTTCCTCTTTCTGACTTACTTCATTCTGTATGACAGTCTCTCGATTCATCGATGTCTCTACAAATGACCCAGTTTCATTCCTTTTTATGGCCGAGTCATATTCCATTTTATATATGTACCACATCTTTATCCATTCATCTGTCTGTGGGCATTTAGGTTGCTTCCATTATCTGGCTATTGTAAATAGTGCTGCAACGAACATTGTGGTGAATGTGCCTTTTTGAAATACGGTTTTCTCTGGGTATATGCCCAGAAGTGGGATTGCTGGATCAGATGGTAATTCTATTTCTAGTTTTTTTAAGGAAACTCCATACTGTTCTCCATAGTGACTGTATCAATTTACATTCCCACCAATAGTGGAAGAGGGCTCCTTTTGTCCACACCCTCCCCAGAATTGGTTGTTTGTAGATTTTCTGATGATGCCGATTCTAACAGGTGTGAGGTGATACCTCATTGTAGTTTTGATTTGCATTTCTCTAATAATTAGTGCTGTTGAGCAGCTTTTCATGTGCGTCTTGGCCATCTCTGTGTCTCCTTTGAAGAAACGTCTCTTTAGATCTTCTGCCCATTTTTTTTGGAATGTTTGTTTTTTTAATATTAAGCTGCATGAGCTGTTTATATATATTGGAGATTAAACCTGTGTCCATTGATTCGTTTGCAACGATTTTCACCCATCCTGAGGGATGCCTTTTTCCATTCCCGTTTTTTTTAACAAAAAAGGAAAGAAAGGAAAATAAGCAGAACACTAATGTGCGTAAAATATGCCTTTTGAAACGGTCGTTTTGAAATATGGACGTCCTTTGAATTTTTTGGTCGATATGTGACCCCAGGACTTGTTTTCAGGGCAGGTGTCATTTACAGGCCTGCAATGATTTTGAATATCAACTGACCATTAGTGTTGGGATTAAAGCTGCTGTTGTGTGAAACGGCCACAAGGTGGCAGCAGTTCACCCTTACCAAATCTGGTTACTAGGGCAAGAGAGCCTCAGTGGAAGTGGTGTTCTACATTGGAGTTTAGAATGGAATGTACCAGGAGAAAGCCCCTCACGTTTGTCTCACTACTTCTTGTTCGTGTTTTTAATTTAAGTTTTTATTTTTTATTACAGCAAGTTTGATTACAATGTTTGGCTTGTTGTAGGTGTGGAAGATGTGGTTCTTTTACACATATACAGATGACTGTTCTTCTTGGGATCCTTTTCCCATGTACATTATGACAGAATGTTGAGTAGTCCTCTCTTGGTATTCTGTAGGTCTTTGGCGATTATATATGTCACCTGTGTTTGTATATGTCTGTTAACCCCGATATCGTAATGAAACCAATCCTCACACCTTTCCATTGGAGAACCATAAGTTTGTTTAATGAATCTGTGATTGCCCTTCTCCGTGGAAATATCTGCCCTGGTATCCATTTTTAGGTAACACCTATAAGTGATATGATATGATATGTGTCTTTCACTTTCTGACTTACTACAAGTCATGTGATTACTTCTAGACTCATCTACGGTGCTGCAAATGGCATTGTGTCCTTTTTTCCCTTGGCTTCTCTTCTGCCTTGGCGGGGTCCATTTTCAACAATGTGATTCCCTGAGGGTTGTGGATTAGCTGACCTGGGCAGCCTTACCCTGCCGGCCCGCCCTCCCCAGGTGTGCCTCCTTGAGGTCAATATAAACAGCGCTCCAGGCAGCAATAGCCCCTGAAGCTGTGCCTGACGCCATATTCTCTGCCCCGTCAGCAGTCTCGGGGCTGTGCTGGTGGGAGGGAGTGAGGGGCCACAGCTTTGTGGGTGACCCGGTGTGAGTGGGGTTCTGCTGGCCTTTCTGCAGGAGTTGCCAGGCTGCCGCCTGTAAAGAAGAGGATGTGTCACCCATACCTTCCGCTGGAATTTCTCTCGGGACAGAGGTGAGGAAGGAAAAAAGCAGTGGGGGCCGGGACAGGAGGGGTATCTCAGGCAGGGCAATGGAAAGCTTCTGGAAGAGCGCCAGGGTCCAGGACCACGCTGGCTGGCCTGCAGGCACCAAGTTGGCCTGCGTGCTGTCACTGGTGTGGCTCCACGGTCCTTCCTCTAGGCTTTCAAGCCCTTGTACATATTCAGGTGTTTTACCTGGAAAGGGTGGGAACAGTTCAGCAGCAGCTGGCCTGGGGCTCAGCTCACGTTTACTCACAGATGCCTCGGCACGGTCCCCCAGCTTTGCAATGAGGATGCTCCTTGCGTGGGGGGTGGGTTGCTGGCTGTATGGGAGATGGTTCCCCACCTCTGACCAATTTCAGAATTGTTTACCGCTGGAGCAAGTGCCGTGATAGGGTTTTCCTCTGTATAACTCGTGGGTTAAATTTTTTTTTCTTTTTTGGTTCAAGTTAGATTTTATTCCTCTTTTATGTATTTATAAATATAAGCATGGAAATAATTCATTCCTATAAATACATCTGTGTGACGGGAAGAATTTTTTCTGTTTTATTTTTAAATTTTATTTTTTAAAATTTTGAAATTTAATTTTATTTATGATTTTATACAGCACGTTATTATTAGTTATGTATTTTATGCATATACATGTATACAGGTCAATCCCAATCTCCCAACTCATCCCACCACCACCACCCCATGGATTCCCACACTTGGTGTCCATACGTTTGTTCTCTACCTCTGTGTCTCTATTTCTTCCCTGCAAACCAGTTCATCTGTACCATTTTTAGGCTCCACTTATATGCATTAATATACAATATTTGTTTTCCTCTTTCTGACTGACTTCATTCTGTATGACAGTCTCTCGATCCATCGATGTCTCTACAAATGACACAGTTTCATTCCTTTTTATGGCCGAGTCATATTCCATTTTATATATGTACCACATCTTTATCCATTCATCTGTCTGTGGGCATTTAGGTTGCTTCCATTACCTGGCTATTGTAAATAGTGCTGCAACGAACATTGTGGTGAATGTGCCTTTTTGAAATACGGTTTTCTCTGGGTATATGCCCAGAAGTGGGATTGCTGGATCAGATGGTAATTCTATTTCTAGTTTTTTTAAGGAAACTCCATACTGTTCTCCATAGGGACTGTATCAATTTACATTCCCACCAATAGTGGAAGAGGGCTCCTTTTGTCCACACCCTCCCCAGAATTGGTTGTTTGTAGATTTTCTGATGATGCCGATTCTAACAGGTGTGAGGTGATACCTCATTGTAGTTTTGATTTGCATTTCTCTAATAATTAGTGCTGTTGAGCAGCTTTTCATGTGCGTCTTGGCCATCTCTGTGTCTCCTTTGAAGAAACGTCTCTTTAGATCTTCTGCCCATTTTTTTTGGAATGTTTGTTTTTTTAATATTATGCTGCATGAGCTGTTTATATATATTGGAGATTAAACCTGTGTCCATTGATTCGTTTGCAACGATTTTCACCCATCCTGAGGGATGCCTTTTTCCATTCCCGTGTTTTTTAACAAAAAAGGAAAGAAAGGGAAAGAAGCAGAACACTAATGTGCGTAAAATATGCCTTTTGAAACGGTCGTTTTGAAATATGGACGTCCTTTGAATTTTTTGGTCGATATGTGACCCCAGGATTTGTTTTCAGGGCAGGTGTCATTTACAGGCCTGCAATGATTTTGAATATCAACTGACCATTAGCGTTGGGATTAAAGCTGCTGTTGTGTGAAACGGCCACAAGGTGGCAGCAGTTCACCCTTACCAAATCTGGTTACTAGGGCAAGAGAGCCTCAGTGGAAGTGGTGTTCTAGATTGGAGTTTAGAATGGAATGTACCAGGAGAAAGCCCCTCACGTTTGTCTCACTACTTCTTGTTCGTGTTTTTAATTTAAGGTTTTATTTTTTATTACAGCAAGTTTGATTACAATGTTTGGCTTGTTGTAGGTGTGGAAGATGTGGTTCTTTTACACATATACAGATGACTGTTCTTCTTGGGATCCTTTTCCCATGTACGTTATGACAGAATGTTGAGTAGTCCTCTCTTGGTATTCTGTAGGTCTTTGGTGATTATATATGTCACCTGTGTTTGTATATGTCTGTTAACCCCGATATCGTAATGAAACCAATCCTCACACCTTTCCATTGGTGAACCATAAGTTTGTTTAATGAATCAGTGATTGCCCTTCTTCGTGGAAATATCTGCCCTGGTATCCATTTTTAGGTAACACCTATAAGTGATATGATAGGATATGTGTCTTTCACTTTCTGACTTACTACAAGTCACGTGATTACTTCTAGACTCATCTACGGTGCTGCAAATGGCATTGTGTCCTTTTTTCCCTTGGCTTCTCTTCTGCCTTAGCGGGGTCCATTTTCAACAATATGATTCCCTGAGGGTTGTGGATTAGCTGACCTGGGCAGCCTTACCCTGCCGGCCCGCCCTCCCCAGGTGTGCCTCGTTGAGGTCAATATAAACAGAGCTCCAGGCAGCAATAGCCCCTGAAGCTGTGCCTGACTCCATATTCTCTGCCCCGTCAGCAGTCTCGGGGCTGTGCTGGTGGGAGGGAGGGAGGGGCCACAGCTTTGTGGGTGGCCCGGTGTGAGTGGGGTTCTGCTGGCCTTTCTGCAGGAGTTGCCAGGCTGCCGCCTGTAAAGAAGAGGATGTGTCACCCATACCTTCCGCTGGAATTTCTCTTCGGACAGAGGTGAGGAAGGAAAAAAGCAGTGAGGTCCGGGACAGGAGGGGTATCTCAGGCAGGGCAATGGAAAGCTTCTGGAAGAGCGCCAGGGTCCAGGACCACGCTGGCTGGCCTGCAGGCACCAAGTTGGCCTGCGTGCTGTCGCTGGTGTGGCTCCACGGTCCTTCCTCTAGGCTTTCAAGCCCTTGTACATATTCAGGTGTTTTACCTGGAAAGGGTGGGAACAGTTCAGCAGCAGCTGGCCTGGGGCTCAGCTCACGTTTACTCACAGATGCCTCGGCACGGTCCCCCAGCTTTGCAATGAGGACGCTCCTTGTGTTGGGTGTGGGTTGCTGGCTGTATGGGAGATGGTTCCCCACCTCTGACCAATTTCAGAATTGTTTACCACTGGAGCAAGTGCCCTGATAGGGTTTTCCTCTGTATAACTCCTGGGTTCAGGTTTTTTTTTCTTTTATGGTTCAAGTTAGATTTTATTCCCCTTTTATGTATTTATAGATATAAGCATGGAAATAATTCTTTCCTATAAATACATCTGTGTGATGGGAAGAATTTTTTTCTGTTTTATTTTTAAATTTTATTTTTTAAAATTTTGAAATTTAATTTTATTTATTTTTTTTATACAGCACGTTATTATTAGTTATGTATTTTATGTATATACATGTATACAGGTCAATCCCAAACTCCCAACTCATCCCACCACCACCACCCCATGGCTTCCCACACTTGGTGTCCATACGTTTGTTCTCTACCTCTGTGTCTCTATTTCTTCCCTGCAAACCAGTTCATCTGTACCATTTTTAGGCTCCACATATATGCATTAATATACTATATTTGTTTTCCTCTTTCTGACTTACTTCATTCTGTATGACAGTCTCTCGATCCATCGATGTCTCTACAAATGACCCAGTTTCATTCCTTTTTATGGCCGAGTCATATTCCATTTTATATATGTACCACATCTTTATCCATTCATCTGTCTGTGGGCATTTAGGTTGCTTCCATTACCTGGCTATTGTATATAGTGCTGCAACGAACATTGTGGTGAAGGTGCCTTTTTGAAATACGGTTTTCTCTCGGTATATGCCCAGAAGTGGGATTGCTGGATCAGATGGTAATTCTATTTCTAGTTTTTTTAAGGAAACTCCATACTGTTCTCCATAGTGACTGTATCAATTTACATTCCCACCAATAGTGGAAGAGGGCTCCTTTTGTCCACACCCTCCCCAGAATTGGTTGTTTGTAGATTTTCTGATGATGCCGATTCTAACAGGTGTGAGGTGATACCTCATTGTAGTTTTGATTTGCATTTCTCTAATAATTAGTGCTGTTGAGCAGCTTTTCATGTGCGTCTTGGCCATCTCTGTGTCTCCTTTGAAGAAACGTCTCTTTAGATCTTCTGCCCATTTTTTTTGGGATGTTTGTTTTTTTAATATTAAGCTGCATGAGCTGTTTATATATATTGGAGATTAAACCTGTGTCCATTGATTCGTTTGCAACGATTTTCACCCATCCTGAGGGATGCCTTTTTCCATTCCCGTTTTTTTTAACAAAAAAGGAAAGAAAGGAAAAGAAGCAGAACACTAATGTGCGTAAAATATGCCTTTTGAAACGGTCGTTTTGAAATATGGACGTCCTTTGAATTTTTTGGTCGATATGTGACCCCAGGATTTGTTTTCAGGGCAGGTGTCATTTACAGGCCTGCAATGATTTTGAATATCAACTGACCATTAGTGTTGGGATTAAAGCTGCTGTTGTGTGAAACGGCCACAAGGTGGCAGCAGTTCACCCTTACCAAATCTGGTTACTAGGGCAAGAGAGCCTCAGTGGAAGTGGTGTTCTACATTGGAGTTTAGAATGGAATGTACCAGGAGAAAGCCCCTCACGTTTGTCTCACTACTTCTTGTTCGTGTTTTTAATTTAAGTTTTTATTTTTTATTACAGCAAGTTTGATTACAATGTTTGGCTTGTTGTAGGTGTGGAAGATGTGGTTCTTTTACACATATACAGATGACTGTTCTTCTTGGGATCCTTTTCCCATGTACGTTATGACAGAATGTTGAGTAGTCCTCTCTTGGTATTCTGTAGGTCTTTGGCGATTATATATGTCACCTGTGTTTGTATATGTCTGTTAACCCCGATATCGTAATGAAACCAATCCTCACACCTTTCCATTGGTGAACCATAAGTTTGTTTAATGAATCTGTGATTGCCCTTCTCCGTGGAAATATCTGCCCTGGTATCCATTTTTAGGTAACACCTATAAGTGATATGATATGATATGTGTCTTTCACTTTCTGACTTACTACAAGTCACGTGATTACTTCTAGACTCATCTACGGTGCTGCAAATGGCATTGTGTCCTTTTTTCCCTTGGCTTCTCTTCTGCCTTGGCGGGGTCCATTTTCAACAATGTGATTCCCTGAGGGTTATGGATTAGCTGACCTGGGCAGCCTTACCCTGCCGGCCCGCCCTCCCCAGGTGTGCCTCCTTGAGGTCAATATAAACAGCGCTCCAGGCAGCAATAGCCCCGGAAGCTGTGCCTGACGCCATATTCTCTGCCCCGTCAGCAGTCTCGGGGCTGTGCTGGTGGGAGGGAGTGAGGGGCCACAGCTTTGTGGGTGGCCCGGTGTGAGTGGGGTTCTGCTGGCCTTTCTGCAGGAGTTGCCAGGCTGCCGCCTGTAAAGAAGAGGATGTGTCACCCATACCTTCCGCTGGAATTTCTCTCCGGACAGAGGTGAGGAAGGAAAAAAGCAGTGGGGGCCGGGACAGGAGGGGTATCTCAGGCAGGGCAATGGAAAGCTTCTGGAAGAGCGCCAGGGTCCAGGACCACGCTGGCTGGCCTGCAGGCACCAAGTTGGCCTGCGTGCTGTCACTGGTGTGGCTCCACGGTCCTTCCTCTAGGCTTTCAAGCCCTTGTACATATTCAGGTGTTTTACCTGGAAAGGGTGGGAACAGTTCAGCAGCAGCTGGCCTGGGGCTCAGCTCACGTTTACTCACAGATGCCTCGGCACGGTCCCCCAGCTTTGCAATGAGGATGCTCCTTGCGTGGGGGGGTGGGTTGCTGGCTGTATGGGAGATGGTTCCCCACCTCTGACCAATTTCAGAATTGTTTACCGCTGGAGCAAGTGCCGTGATAGGGTTTTCCTCTGTATAACTCGTGGGTTAAATTTTTTTTTCTTTTTTGGTTCAAGTTAGATTTTATTCCTCTTTTATGTATTTATAAATATAAGCATGGAAATAATTCATTCCTATAAATACATCTGTGTGACGGGAAGAATTTTTTCTGTTTTATTTTTAAATTTTATTTTTTAAAATTTTGAAATTTAATTTTATTTATTTTTTTTATACAGCACGTTATTATTAGTTATGTATTTTATGCATATACATGTATACAGGTCAATCCCAATCTCCCAACTCATCCCACCACCACCACCCCATGGATTCCCACACTTGGTGTCCATACGTTTGTTCTCTACCTCTGTGTCTCTATTTCTTCCCTGCAAACCAGTTCATCTGTACCATTTTTAGGCTCCACATATATGCATTAATATACAATATTTGTTTTCCTCTTTCTGACTTACTTCATTCTGTATGACAGTCTCTCGATCCATCGATGTCTCTACAAATGACCCAGTTTCATTCCTTTTTATGGCCGAGTCATATTCCATTTTATATATGTACCACATCTTTATCCATTCATCTGTCTGTGGGCATTTAGGTTGCTTCCATTACCTGGCTATTGTAAATAGTGCTGCAACGAACATTGTGGTGAATGTGCCTTTTTGAAATACGGTTTTCTCTGGGTATATGCCCAGAAGTGGGATTGCTGGATCAGATGGTAATTCTATTTCTAGTTTTTTTAAGGAAACTCCATACTGTTCTCCATAGTGACTGTATCAATTTACATTCCCACCAATAGTGGAAGAGGGCTCCTTTTGTCCACACCCTCCCCAGAATTGGTTGTTTGTAGATTTTCTGATGATGCCGATTCTAACAGGTGTGAGGTGATACCTCATTGTAGTTTTGATTTGCATTTCTCTAATAATTAGTGCTGTTGAGCAGCTTTTCATGTGCGTCTTGGCCATCTCTGTGTCTCCTTTGAAGAAACGTCTCTTTAGATCTTCTGCCCATTTTTTTTGGGATGTTTGTTTTTTTAATATTAAGCTGCATGAGCTGTTTATATATATTGGAGATTAAACCTGTGTCCATTGATTCGTTTTCAACGATTTTCACCCATCCTGAGGGATGCCTTTTTCCATTCCCGTGTTTTTTAACAAAAAAGGAAAGAAAGGAAAAGAAGCAGAACACTAATGTGCGTAAAATATGCCTTTTGAAACGGTCGTTTTGAAATATGGACGTCCTTTGAATTTTTTGGTCGATATGTGACCCCAGGATTTGTTTTCAGGGCAGGTGTCATTTACAGGCCTGCAATGATTTTGAATATCAACTGACCATTAGCGTTGGGATTAAAGCTGCTGTTGTGTGAAACGGCCACAAGGTGGCAGCAGTTCACCCTTACCAAATCTGGTTACTAGGGCAAGAGAGCCTCAGTGGAAGTGGTGTTCTACATTGGAGTTTAGAATGGAATGTACCAGGAGAAAGCCCCTCACGTTTGTCTCACTACTTCTTGTTCGTGTTTTTAATTTAATTTTTTTATTTTTTATTACAGCAAGTTTGATTACAATGTTTGGCTTGTTGTAGGTGTGGAAGATGTGGTTCTTTTACACATATACAGATGACTGTTCTTCTTGGGATCCTTTTCCCATGTACGTTATGACAGAATGTTGAGTAGTCCTCTCTTGGTATTCTGTAGGTCTTTGGCGATTATATATGTCACCTGTGTTTGTATATGTCTGTTAACCCCGATATCGTAATGAAACCAATCCTCACACCTTTCCATTGGTGAACCATAAGTTTGTTTAATGAATCTGTGATTGCCCTTCTCCGTGGAAATATCTGCCCTGGTATCCATTTTTAGGTAACACCTATAAGTGATATGATATGATATGTGTCTTTCACTTTCTGACTTACTACAAGTCACGTGATTACTTCTAGACTCATCTACGGTGCTGCAAATGGCATTGTGTCCTTTTTTCCCTTGGCTTCTCTTCTGCCTTAGCGGGGTCCATTTTCAACAATGTGATTCCCTGAGGGTTGTGGATTAGCTGACCTGGGCAGCCTTACCCTGCCGGCCCGCCCTCCCCAGGTGTGCCTCGTTGAGGTCAATATAAACAGAGCTCCAGGCAGCAATAGCCCCTGAAGCTGTGCCTGACTCCATATTCTCTGCCCCGTCAGCAGTCTCGGGGCTGTGCTGGTGGGAGGGAGTGAGGGGCCACAGCTTTGTGGGTGACCCGGTGTGAGTGGGGTTCTGCTGGCCTTTCTGCAGGAGTTGCCAGGCTGCCGCCTGTAAAGAAGAGGATGTGTCACCCATACCTTCCGCTGGAATTTCTCTCCGGACAGAGGTGAGGAAGGAAAAAAGCAGTGGGGGCCGGGACAGTAGGGGTATCTCAGGCAGGGCAATGGAAAGCTTCTGGAAGAGCGCCAGGGTCCAGGACCACGCTGGCTGGCCTGCAGGCACCAAGTTGGCCTGCGTGCTGTCGCTGGTGTGGCTCCACGGTCCTTCCTCTAGGCTTTCAAGCCCTTGTACATATTCAGGTGTTTTACCTGGAAAGGGTGGGAACAGTTCAGCAGCAGCTGGCCTGGGGCTCAGCTCACGTTTACTCACAGATGCCTCGGCCCGGTCCCCCAGCTTTGCAATGAGGACGCTCCTTGCGTGGGGGGTGGGTTGCTGGCTGTATGGGAGATGGTTCCCCACCTCTGACCAATTTCAGAATTGTTTACCACTGGAGCAAGTGCCCTGATAGGGTTTTCCTCTGTATAACTCCTGGGTTCAGGTTTTTTTTTTCTTTTATGGTTCAAGTTAGATTTTATTCCCCTTTTATGTATTTATAGATATAAGCATGGAAATAATTCTTTCCTATAAATACATCTGGGTGATGGGAAGAAATTTTTCTGTTTTAATTTTAAATTTTATTTTTTAAAATTTTGAAATTTAATTTTATTTATTTTTTTTATACAGCACGTTATTATTAGTTATGTATTTTATGTATATACATGTATACAGGTCAATCCCAAACTCCCAACTCATCCCACCACCACCCCCCCATGGATTCCCACACTTGGTGTCCATACGTTTGTTCTCTACCTCTGTGTCTCTATTTCTTCCCTGCAAACCAGTTCATCTGTACCATTTTTAGGCTCCACTTATATGCATTAATATACAATATTTGTTTTCCTCTTTCTGACTGACTTCATTCTGTATGACAGTCTCTCGATCCATCGATGTCTCTACAAATGACCCAGTTTCATTCCTTTTTATGGCCGAGTCATATTCCATTTTATATATGTACCACATCTTTATCCATTCATCTGTCTGTGGGCATTTAGGTTGCTTCCATTACCTGGCTATTGTAAATAGTGCTGCAACGAACATTGTGGTGAATGTGCCTTTTTGAAATACGGTTTTCTCTGGGTATATGCCCAGAAGTGGGATTGCTGGATCAGATGGTAATTCTATTTCTAGTTTTTTTAAGGAAACTCCATACTGTTCTCCATAGTGACTGTATCAATTTACATTCCCACCAATAGTGGAAGAGGGCTCCTTTTGTCCACACCCTCCCCAGAATTGGTTGTTTGTAGATTTTCTGATGATGCCGATTCTAACAGGTGTGAGGTGATACCTCATTGTAGTTTTGATTTGCATTTCTCTAATAATTAGTGCTGTTGAGCAGCTTTTCATGTGCGTCTTGGCCATCTCTGTCTCTCCTTTGAAGAAACGTCTCTTTAGATCTTCTGCCCATTTTTTTTGGGTTGTTTGTTTATTTAATATTAAGCTGCATGAGCTGTTTATATATATTGGAGATTAAACCTGTGTCCATTGATTCATCTGCAACGATTTTCGCCCATTCTGAGGGATGCCTTTTTCCATTCCCGTGTTTTTTAACAAAAAAGGAAAGAAAGGAAAAGAAGCAGAACACTAATGTGCGTAAAATATGCCTTTTGAAACGGTCGTTTTGAAATATGGACGTCCTTTGAATTTTTTGGTCGATATGTGACCCCAGGATTTGTTTTCAGGGCAGGTGTCATTTACAGGCCTGCAATGATTTTGAATACCAACTGACCATTAGCGTTGGGATTAAAGCTGCTGTTGTGTGAAACGGCCACAAGGTGGCAGCAGTTCACCCTTACCAAATCTGGTTACTAGGGCAAGAGAGCCTCAGTGGAAGTGGTGTTCTACATTGGAGTTTAGAATGGAATGTACCAGGAGAAAGCCCCTCACGTTTGTCTCACTACTTCTTGTTCGTGTTTTTAATTTAAGTTTTTATTTTTTATTACAGCAAGTTTGATTACAATGTTTGGCTTGTTGTAGGTGTGGAAGATGTGGTTCTTTTACACATATACAGATGACTGTTCTTCTTGGGATCCTTTTCCCATGTACGTTATGACAGAATGTTGAGTAGTCCTCTCTTGGTATTCTGTAGGTCTTTGGCGATTATATATGTCACCTGTGTTTGTATATGTCTGTTAACCCCGATATCGTAATGAAACCAATCCTCACACCTTTCCATTGGTGAACCATAAGTTTGTTTAATGAATCTGTGATTGCCCTTCTCCGTGGAAATATCTGCCCTGGTATCCATTTTTAGGTAACACCTATAAGTGATATGATATGATATGTGTCTTTCACTTTCTGACTTACTACAAGTCACGTGATTACTTCTAGACTCATCTACGGTGCTGCAAATGGCATTGTGTCCTTTTTTCCCTTGGCTTCTCTTCTGCCTTGGCGGGGTCCATTTTCAACAATGTGATTCCCTGAGGGTTGTGGATTAGCTGACCTGGGCAGCCTTACCCTGCCGGCCCGCCCTCCCCAGGTGTGCCTCGTTGAGGTCAATATAAACAGCGCTCCAGGCAGCAATAGCCCCTGAAGCTGTGCCTGACTCCATATTCTCTGCCCCGTCAGCAGTCTCGGGGCTGTGCTGGTGGGAGGGAGTGAGGGGCCACAGCTTTGTGGGTGGCCCGGTGTGAGTGGGGTTCTGCTGGCCTTTCTGCAGGAGTTGCCAGGCTGCCGCCTGTAAAGAAGAGGATGTGTCACCCATAACTTCCGCTGGAATTTCTCTCCGGACAGAGGTGAGGAAGGAAAAAAGCAGTGGGGGCCGGGACATGAGGGGTATCTCAGGCAGGGCAATGGAAAGCTTCTGGAAGAGCGCCAGGGTCCAGGACCACGCTGGCTGGCCTGCAGGCACCAAGTTGGCCTGCGTGCTGTCGCTGGTGTGGCTCCACGGTCCTTCCTCTAGGCTTTCAAGCCCTTGTACATATTCAGGTGTTTTACCTGGAAAGGGTGGGAACAGTTCAGCAGCAGCTGGCCTGGGGCTCAGCTCACGTTTACTCACAGATGCCTCGGCACGGTCCCCCAGCTTTGCAATGAGGATGCTCCTTGCGTAGGGGGTGGGTTGCTGGCTGTATGGGAGATGGTTCCCCACCTCTGACCAATTTCAGAATTGTTTACCGCTGAAGCAAGTGCCGTGATAGGGTTTTCCTCTGTATAACTCGTGGGTTCAATTTTTTTTTCTTTTTTGGTTCAAGTTAGATTTTATTCCTCTTTTATGTATTTATAAATATAAGCATGGAAATAATTCATTCCTATAAATACATCTGTGTGATGGGAAGAATTTTTTTCTGTTTTATTTTTAAATTTTATTTTTTAAAATTTTGAAATTTAATTTTATTTATTTTTTTTATACAGCACGTTATTATTAGTTATGTATTTTATGTATATACATGTATACAGGTCAATCCCAAACTCCCAACTCATCCCACCACCACCACCCCATGGCTTCCCACACTTGGTGTCCATACGTTTGTTCTCTACCTCTGTGTCTCTATTTCTTCCCTGCAAACCAGTTCATCTGTACCATTTTTAGGCTCCACATATATGCATTAATATACTATATTTGTTTTCCTCTTTCTGACTTACTTCATTCTGTATGACAGTCTCTCGATCCATCGATGTCTCTACAAATGACCCAGTTTCATTCCTTTTTATGGCCGAGTCATATTCCATTTTATATATGTACCACATCTTTATCCATTCATCTGTCTGTGGGCATTTAGGTTGCTTCCATTACCTGGCTATTGTATATAGTGCTGCAACGAACATTGTGGTGAAGGTGCCTTTTTGAAATACGGTTTTCTCTCGGTATATGCCCAGAAGTGGGATTGCTGGATCAGATGGTAATTCTATTTCTAGTTTTTTTAAGGAAACTCCATACTGTTCTCCATAGTGACTGTATCAATTTACATTCCCACCAATAGTGGAAGAGGGCTCCTTTTGTCCACACCCTCCCCAGAATTGGTTGTTTGTAGATTTTCTGATGATGCCGATTCTAACAGGTGTGAGGTGATACCTCATTGTAGTTTTGATTTGCATTTCTCTAATAATTAGTGCTGTTGAGCAGCTTTTCATGTGCGTCTTGGCCATCTCTGTGTCTCCTTTGAAGAAACGTCTCTTTAGATCTTCTGCACATTTTTTTTGGAATGTTTGTTTTTTTAATATTAAGCTGCATGAGCTGTTTATATATATTGGAGATTAAACCTGTGTCCATTGATTCGTTTGCAACGATTTTCACCCATCCTGAGGGATGCCTTTTTCCATTCCCGTTTTTTTTAACAAAAAAGGAAAGAAAGGAAAAGAAGCAGAACACTAATGTGCGTAAAATATGCCTTTTGAAACGGTCGTTTTGAAATATGGACGTCCTTTGAATTTTTTGGTCGATATGTGACCCCAGGATTTGTTTTCAGGGCAGGTGTCATTTACAGGCCTGCAATGATTTTGAATATCAACTGACCATTAGCGTTGGGATTAAAGCTGCTGTTGTGTGAAACGGCCACAAGGTGGCAGCAGTTCACCCTTACCAAATCTGGTTACTAGGGCAAGAGAGCCTCAGTGGAAGTGGTGTTCTACATTGGAGTTTAGAATGGAATGTACCAGGAGAAAGCCCCTCACGTTTGTCTCACTACTTCTTGTTCGTGTTTTTAATTTAAGGTTTTATTTTTTATTACAGCAAGTTTGATTACAATGTTTGGCTTGTTGTAGGTGTGGAAGATGTGGTTCTTTTACACATATACAGATGACTGTTCTTCTTGGGATCCTTTTCCCATGTACGTTATGACAGAATGTTGAGTAGTCCTCTCTTGGTATTCTGTAGGTCTTTGGTGATTATATATGTCACCTGTGTTTGTATATGTCTGTTAACCCCGATATCGTAATGAAACCAATCCTCACACCTTTCCATTGGTGAACCATAAGTTTGTTTAATGAATCTGTGATTGCCCTTCTCCGTGGAAATATCTGCCCTGGTATCCATTTTTAGGTAACACCTATAAGTGATATGATATGATATGTGTCTTTCACTTTCTGACTTACTACAAGTCACGTGATTACTTCTAGACTCATCTACGGTGCTGCAAATGGCATTGTGTCCTTTTTTCCCTTGGCTTCTCTTCTGCCTTAGCGGGGTCCATTTTCAACAATGTGATTCCCTGAGGGTTGTGGATTAGCTGACCTGGGCAGCCTTACCCTGCCGGCCCGCCCTCCCCAGATGTGCCTCGTTGAGGTCAATATAAACAGAGCTCCAGGCAGCAATAGCCCCTGAAGCTGTGCCTGACTCCATATTATCTGCCCCGTCAGCAGTCTCGGGGCTGTGCTGGTGGGAGGGAGTGAGGGGCCACAGCTTTGTGGGTGGCCCGGTGTGAGTGGGGTTCTGCTGGCCTTTCTGCAGGAGTTGCCAGGCTGCCGCCTGTAAAGAAGAGGATGTGTCACCCATACCTTCCCCTGGAATTTCTCTCCGGACAGAGGTGAGGAAGGAAAAAAGCAGTGGGGGCCGGGACAGGAGGGGTATCTCAGGCAGGGCAATGGAAAGCTTCTGGAAGAGCGCCAGGGTCCAGGACCACGCTGGCTGGCCTGCAGGCACCAAGTTGGCCTGCGTGCTGTCACTGGTGTGGCTCCACGGTCCTTCCTCTAGGCTTTCAAGCCCTTGTACATATTCAGGTGTTTTACCTGGAAAGGGTGGGAACAGTTCAGCAGCAGCTGGCCTGGGGCTCAGCTCACGTTTACTCACAGATGCCTCGGCACGGTCCCCCAGCTTTGCAATGAGGATGCTCCTTGCGTGGGAGGTGGGTTGCTGGCTGTATGGGAGATGGTTCCCCACCTCTGACCAATTTCAGAATTGTTTACCGCTGGAGCAAGTGCCGTGATAGGGTTTTCCTCTGTATAACTCGTGGGTTCAATTTTTTTTTCTTTTTTGGTTCAAGTTAGATTTTATTCCTCTTTTATGTATTTATAAATATAAGCATGGAAATAATTCATTCCTATAAATACATCTGTGTGACGGGAAGAATTTTTTCTGTTTTATTTTTAAATTTTATTTTTTAAAATTTTGAAATTTAATTTTATTTATGATTTTATACAGCACGTTATTATTAGTTATGTATTTTATGCATATACATGTATACAGGTCAATCCCAATCTCCCAACTCATCCCACCACCACCACCCCATGGATTCCCACACTTGGTGTCCATACGTTTGTTCTCTACCTCTGTGTCTCTATTTCTTCCCTGCAAACCAGTTCATCTGTACCATTTTTAGGCTCCACATATATGCATTAATATACAATATTTGTTTTCCTCTTTCTGACTGACTTCATTCTGTATGACAGTCTCTCGATCCATCGATGTCTCTACAAATGACCCAGTTTCATTCCTTTTTATGGCCGAGTCATATTCCATTTTATATATGTACCACATCTTTATCCATTCATCTGTCTGTGGGCATTTAGGTTGCTTCCATTACCTGGCTATTGTAAATAGTGCTGCAACGAACATTGTGGTGAATGTGCCTTTTTGAAATACGGTTTTCTCTGGGTATATGCCCAGAAGTGGGATTGCTGGATCAGATGGTAATTCTATTTCTAGTTTTTTTAAGGAAACTCCATACTGTTCTCCATAGTGACTGTATCAATTTACATTCCCACCAATAGTGGAAGAGGGCTCCTTTTGTCCACACCCTCCCCAGAATTGGTTGTTTGTAGATTTTCTGATGATGCCGATTCTAACAGGTGTGAGGTGATACCTCATTGTAGTTTTGATTTGCATTTCTCTAATAATTAGTGCTGTTGAGCAGCTTTTCATGTGCTTCTTGGCCATCTCTGTGTCTCCTTTGAAGAAACGTCTCTTTAGATCTTCTGCCCATTTTTTTTGGAATGTTTGTTTTTTTAATATTATGCTGCATGAGCTGTTTATATATATTGGAGATTAAACCTGTGTCCATTGATTCGTTTGCAAAGATTTTCACCCATCCTGAGGGATGCCTTTTTCCATTCCCGTTTTTTTTAACAAAAAAGGAAAGAAAGGAAAAGAAGCAGAACACTAATGTGCGTAAAATATGCCTTTTGAAACGGTGGTTTTGAAATATGGACGTCCTTTGAATTTTTTGGTCGATATGTGACCCCAGGATTTGTTTTCAGGGCAGGTGTCATTTACAGGCCTGCAATGATTTTGAATATCAACTGACCATTAGCGTTGGGATTAAAGCTGCTGTTGTGTGAAACGGCCACAAGGTGGCAGCAGTTCACCCTTACCAAATCTGGTTACTAGGGCAAGAGAGCCTCAGTGGAAGTGGTGTTCTACATTGGAGTTTAGAATGGAATGTACCAGGAGAAAGCCCCTCACGTTTGTCTCACTACTTCTTGTTCGTGTTTTTAATTTAAGTTTTTATTTTTTATTACAGCAAGTTTGATTACAATGTTTGGCTTGTTGTAGGTGTGGAATATGTGGTTCTTTTACACATATATAGATGACTGTTCTTCTTGGGATCCTTTTCCCATGTACGTTATGACAGAATGTTGAGTAGTCCTCTCTTGGTATTCTGTAGGTCTTTGGTGATTATATATGTCACCTGTGTTTGTATATGTCTGTTAACCCCGATATCGTAATGAAACCAATCCTCACACCTTTCCATTGGTGAACCATAAGTTTGTTTAATGAATCTGTGATTGCCCTTCTCCGTGGAAATATCTGCCCTGGTATCCATTTTTAGGTAACACCTATAAGTGATATGATATGATATGTGTCTTTCACTTTCTGACTTACTACAAGTCACGTGATTACTTCTAGACTCATCTACGGTGCTGCGAATGGCATTGTGTCCTTTTTTCCCTTGGCTTCTCTTCTGCCTTAGCGGGGTCCATTTTCAACAATGTGATTCTCTGAGGGTTGTGGATTAGCTGACCTGGGCAGCCTTACCCTGCCGGCCCGCCCTCCCCAGGTGTGCCTCGTTGAGGTCAATATAAACAGCGCTCCAGGCAGCAATAGCCCCTGAAGCTGTGCCTGACTCCATATTCTCTGCCCCGTCAGCAGTCTCGGGGCTGTGCTGGTGGGAGAGAGTGAGGGGCCACAGCTTTGTGGGTGGCCCGGTGTGAGTGGGGTTCTGCTGGCCTTTCTGCAGGAGTTGCCAGGCTGCCGCCTGTAAAGAAGAGGATGTGTCACCCATACCTTCCGCTGGAATTTCTCTCCGGACAGAGGTGAGGAAGGAAAAAAGCAGTGGGGGCCGGGACAGGAGGGGTATCTCAGGCAGGGCAATGGAAAGCTTCTGGAAGAGCACCAGGGTCCAGGACAATGCTGGCTGGCCTGCAGGCACCAAGTTGGCCTGCGTGCTGTCACTGGTGTTGCTCCACGGTCCTTCCTCTAGGCTTTCAAGCCCTTGTACATATTCAGGTGTTTTACCTGGAAAGGGTGGGAACAGTTCAGCAGCAGCTGGCCTGGGGCTCAGCTCACGTTTACTCACAGATGCCTCGGCACGGTCCCCCAGCTTTGCAATGAGGACGCTCCTTGCGTGGGGGTTGGGTTGCTGGCTGTATGGGAGATGGTTCCCCACCTCTGACCAATTTCAGAATTGTTTACCACTGGAGCAAGTGCCCTGATAGGGTTTTCCTCTGTATAACTCCTGGGTTCAGGTTTTTTTTTTTTCTTTTATGGTTCAAGTTAGATTTTATTCCCCTTTTATGTATTTATAGATATAAGCATGGAAATAATTCTTTCCTATAAATACATCTGTGTGATGGGAAGAATTTTTTCTGTTTTATTTTTAAATTTTATTTTTTAAAATTTTGAAATTTAATTTTATTTATTTTTTTTTATACAGCACGTTATTATTAGTTATGTATTTTATGTATATACATGTATACAGGTCAATCCCAAACTCCCAACTCATCCCACCACCACCACCCCATGGATTCCCACACTTGGTGTCCATATGTTTGTTCTCTACCTCTATGTCTCTATTTGTTCCCTGCAAACCAGTTCATCTGTACCATTTTTAGGCTCCACATATATGCATTAATATACAATATTTGTTTTCCTCTTTCTGACTGACTTCATTCTGTATGACAGTCTCTCGATCCATCGATGTCTCTACAAATGACCCAGTTTCATTCCTTTTTATGGCCGAGTCATATTCCATTTTATATATGTACCACATCTTTATCCATTCATCTGTCTGTGGGCATTTAGGTTGCTTCCATTACCTGGCTATTGTAAATAGTGCTGCAACGAACATTGTGGTGAATGTGCCTTTTTGAAATACGGTTTTCTCTGGGTATATGCCCAGAAGTGGGATTGCTGGATCAGATGGTAATTCTATTTCTAGTTTTTTTAAGGAAACTCCATACTGTTCTCCATAGTGACTGTATCAATTTACATTCCCACCAATAGTGGAAGAGGGCTCCTTTTGTCCACACCCTCCCCAGAATTGGTTGTTTGTAGATTTTCTGATGATGCCGATTCTAACAGGTGTGAGGTGATACCTCATTGTAGTTTTGATTTGCATTTCTCTAATAATTAGTGCTGTTGAGCAGCTTTTCATGTGCGTCTTGGCCATCTCTGTGTCTCCTTTGAAGAAACGTCTCTTTAGATCTTCTGCCCATTTTTTTTGGAATGTTTGTTTTTTTAATATTATGCTGCATGAGCTGTTTATATATATTGGAGATTAAACCTGTGTCCATTGATTCGTTTGCAACGATTTTCACCCATCCTGAGGGATGCCTTTTTCCATTCCCGTTTTTTTTAACAAAAAAGGAAAGAAAGGAAAAGAAGCAGAACACTAATGTGCGTAAAATATGCCTTTTGAAACAGTCGTTTTGAAATATGGACGTCCTTTGAATTTTTTGGTCGATATGTGACCCCAGGATTTGTTTTCAGGGCAGGTGTCATTGACAGGCCTGCAATGATTTTGAATATCAACTGACCATTAGCGTTGGGATTAAATCTGCTGTTGTGTGAAACGGCCACAAGGTGGCAGCAGTTCACCCTTACCAAATCTGGTTACTAGGGCAAGAGAGCCTCAGTGGAAGTGGTGTTCTACATTGGAGTTTAGAATGGAATGTACCAGGAGAAAGCCCCTCACGTTTGTCTCACTACTTCTTGTTCGTGTTTTTAATTTAAGGTTTTATTTTTTATTACAGCAAGTTTGATTACAATGTTTGGCTTGTTGTAGGTGTGGAAGATGTGGTTCTTTTACACATATACAGATGACTGTTCTTCTTGGGATCCTTTTCCCATGTACGTTATGACAGAATGTTGAGTAGTCCTCTCTTGGTATTCTGTAGGTCTTTGGTGATTATATATGTCACCTGTGTTTGTATATGTCTGTTAACCCCGATATCGTAATGAAACCAATCCTCACACCTTTCCATTGGTGAACCATAAGTTTGTTTAATGAATCTGTGATTGCCCTTCTCCGTGGAAATATCTGCCCTGGTATCCATTTTCAGGTAACACCTATAAGTGATATGATATGATATGTGTCTTTCACTTTCTGACTTACTACAAGTCACGTGATTACTTCTAGACTCATCTACGGTGCTGCAAATGGCATTGTGTCCTTTTTTCCCTTGGCTTCTCTTCTGCCTTAGCGGGGTCCATTTTCAACAATGTGATTCCCTGAGGGTTGTGGATTAGCTGACCTGGGCAGCCTTACCCTGCCGGCCCGCCCTCCCCAGGTGTGCCTCGTTGAGGTCAATATAAACAGAGCTCCAGGCAGCAATAGCCCCTGAAGCTGTGCCTGACTCCATATTCTCTGCCCCGTCAGCAGTCTCGGGGCTGTGCTGGTGGGAGGGAGTGAGGGGCCACAGCTTTGTGGGTGGCCCGGTGTGAGTGGGGTTCTGCTGGCCTTTCTGCAGGAGTTGCCAGGCTGCCGCCTGTAAAGAAGAGGATGTGTCACCCATACCTTCCGCTGGAATTTCTCTCCGGACAGAGGTGAGGAAGGAAAAAAGCAGTGAGGTCCGGGACAGGAGGGGTATCTCAGGCAGGGCAATGGAAAGCTTCTGGAAGAGCGCCAGGGTCCAGGACCACGCTGGCTGGCCTGCAGGCACCAAGTTGGCCTGCGTGCTGTCGCTGGTGTGGCTCCACGGTCCTTCCTCTAGGCTTTCAAGCCCTTGTACATATTCAGGTGTTTTACCTGGAAAGGGTGGGAACAGTTCAGCAGCAGCTGGCCTGGGGCTCAGCTCACATTTACTCACAGATGCCTCGGCACGTTCCCCCAGCTTTGCAATGAGGATGCTCCTTGCGTGGGGGGTGGGTTGCTGGCTGTATGGGAGATGGTTCCCCACCTCTGACCAATTTCAGAATTGTTTACCGCTGGAGCAAGTGCCGTGATAGGGTTTTCCTCTGTATAACTCGTGGGTTCAATTTTTTTTTCTTTTTTGGTTCAAGTTAGATTTTATTCCTCTTTTATGTATTTATAAATATAAGCATGGAAATAATTCATTCCTATAAATACATCTGTGTGATGGGAAGAATTTTTTCTGTTTTATTTTTAAATTTTATTTTTTAAAATTTTGAAATTTAATTTTATTTATGATTTTATACAGCACGTTATTATTAGTTATGTATTTTATGCATATACATGTATACAGGTCAATCCCAATCTCCCAACTCATCCCACCACCACCACCCCATGGATTCCCACACTTGGTGTCCATACGTTTGTTCTCTACCTCTGTGTCTCTATTTCTTCCCTGCAAACCAGTTCATCTGTACCATTTTTAGGCTCCACATATATGCATTAATATACAATATTTGTTTTCCTCTTTCTGACTGACTTCATTCTGTATGACAGTCTCTCGATCCATCGATGTCTCTACAAATGACCCAGTTTCATTCCTTTTTATGGCCGAGTCATATTCCATTTTATATATGTACCACATCTTTATCCATTCATCTGTCTGTGGGCATTTAGGTTGCTTCCATTACCTGGCTATTGTAAATAGTGCTGCAACGAACATTGTGGTGAATGTGCCTTTTTGAAATACGGTTTTCTCTGGGTATATGCCCAGAAGTGGGATTGCTGGATCAGATGGTAATTCTATTTCTAGTTTTTTTAAGGAAACTCCATACTGTTCTCCATAGTGACTGTATCAATTTACATTCCCACCAATAGTGGAAGAGGGCTCCTTTTGTCCACAACCTCCCCAGAATTGGTTGTTTGTAGATTTTCTGATGATGCCGATTCTAACAGCTGTGAGGTGATACCTCATTGTAGTTTTGATTTGCATTTCTCTAATAATTAGTGCTGTTGAGCAGCTTTTCACGTGCGTCTTGGCCATCTCTGCGTCTCCTTTGAAGAAACGTCTCTTTAGATCTTCTGCCCATTTTTTTTGGGTTGTTTGTTTTCTTAATATTAAGCTGCATGAGCTGTTTATATATATTGGATTAAACCTCTGTCCATTGATTCGTCTGCAACGATTTTCGCCCATCCTGAGGGATGCCTTTTTCCATTCCCGTGTTTTTTAACAAAAAAGGAAAGAAAGGAAAAGAAGCAGAACACGAATGTGCGTAAAATATGCCTTTTGAAACGGTCATTTTGAAATATGGACGTCCTTTGAAATTTTTGGTCGATATGTGACCCCAGGATTTGTTTTCAGGGCAGGTGTCATTTACAGGCCTGCAATGATTTTGAATATCAACTGACCATTAGCGTTGGGATTAAAGCTGCTGTTGTGTGAAACGGCCACAAGGTGGCAGCAGTTCACCCTTACCAAATCTGGTTACTAGGGCAAGAGAGCCTCAGTGGAAGTGGTGTTCTAGATTGGAGTTTAGAATGGAATGTGCCAGGAGAAAGCCCCTCACGTTTGTCTCACTACTTCTTGTTCGTGTTTTTAATTTAATTTTTTTATTTTTTATTACAGCAAGTTTGATTACAATGTTTGGCTTGTTGTAGGTGTGGAAGATGTGGTTCTTTTACACATATACAGATGACTATTCTTCTTGGGATCCTTTTCCCATGTACGTTATGACAGAATGTTGAGTAGTCCTCCCTTGGTATTCTGTAGGTCTTTGGTGATTATATATGTCACCTGTGTTTGTATATGTCTGTTAACCCCGATATCGTAATGAAACCAATCCTCACACCTTTCCATTGGTGAACCATAAGTTTGTTTAATGAATCTGTGATTGCCCTTCTCCGTGGAAATATCTGCCCTGGTATCCATTTTTAGGTAACACCTCTAAGTGATATGATAGGATATGTGTCTTTCACTTTCTGACTTACTACAAGTCACGTGATTACTTCTAGACTCATGTACGGTGCTGCAAATGGCATTGTGTCCTTTTTTCCCTTGGCTTCTCTTCTGCCTTAGCGGGGTCCATTTTCAACAATGTGATTCCCTGAGGGTTGTGGATTAGCTGACCTGGGCAGCCTTACCCTGCCGGCCCGCCCTCCCCAGGTGTGCCTCGTTGAGGTCAATATAAACAGAGCTCCAGGCAGCAATAGCCCCTGAAGCTGTGCCTGACTCCATATTCTCTGCCCCGTCAGCAGTCTCGGGGCTGTGCTGGTGGGAGGAGGGATTGAGGGGCCACAGCTTTGTGGGTGGCCCGGTGTGAGTGGGGTTCTGCTGGCCTTTCTGCAGGAGTTGCCAGGCTGCCGCCTGTAAAGAAGAGGATGTGTCACCCATACCTTCCGCTGGAATTTCTCTCCAGACAGAGGTGAGGAAGGAAAAAAGCAGTGGGGGCCGGGACAGGAGGGGTATCTCAGGCAGGGCAATGGAAAGCTTCTGGAAGAGCGCCAGGGTCCAGGACCACACTGGCTGGCCTGCAGGCACCAAGTTGGCCTGCGTGCTGTCGCTGGTGTGGCTCCACGGTCCTTCCTCTAGGCTTTCAAGCCCTTGTACATATTCAGGTGTTTTACCTGGAAAGGGTGGGAACAGTTCAGCAGCAGCTGGCCTGGGGCTCAGCTCACGTTTACTCACAGATGCCTCGGCACGGTCCCCCAGCTTTGCAATGAGGACGCTCCTTGCGTGGGGGGTGGGTTGCTGGCTGTATGGGAGATGGTTTCCCACCTCTGACCAATTTCAGAATTGTTTACCACTGGAGCAAGTGCCCTGATAGGGTTTTCGTCTGTATAACTCCTGGGTTCAGGTTTTTTTTTTCTTTTATGTTTCAAGTTAGATTTTATTCCCCTTTTATGTATTTATAGATATAAGCATGGAAATAATTCTTTCCTATAAATACATCTGTGTGATGGGAAGAATTTTTTCTGTTTTATTTATAAATTTTATTTTTTAAAATTTTGAAATTTTATTTTATTTATTTTTTTTATACAGCACGTTATTATTAGTTATGTATTTTATGCATATACATGTATACAGGTCAATCCCAAACTCCCAACTCATCCCACCACCACCACCCCATGGCTTCCCACACTTGGTGTCCCTACGTTTGTTCTCTACCTCTGTGTCTCTATTTCTTCCCTGCAAACCAGTTCATCTGTACCATTTTTAGGCTCCACATATATGCATTAATATACAATATTTGTTTTCCTCTTTCTGACTTACTTCATTCTGTATGACAGTCTCTCGATCCATCGATGTCTCTACAAATGACCCAGTTTCATTCCTTTTTATGGCCGAGTCATATTCCATTTTATATATGTACCACATCTTTATCCATTCATCTGTCTGTGGGCATTTAGGTTGCTTCCATTACCTGGCTATTGTAAATAGTGCTGCAACGAACATTGTGGTGAATGTGCCTTTTTGAAATACGGTTTTCTCTGGGTATATGCCCAGAAGTGGGATTGCTGGATCAGATGGTAATTCTATTTCTAGTTTTTTTAAGGAAACTCCATACTGTTCTCCATAGTGACTGTATCAATTTACATTCCCACCAATAGTGGAAGAGGGCTCCTTTTGTCCACACCCTCCCCAGAATTGGTTGTTTGTAGATTTTCTAATGATGCCGATTCTAACAGGTGTGAGGTGATACCTCATTGTAGTTTTGATTTGCATTTCTCTAATAATTAGTGCTGTTGAGCAGCTTTTCATGTGCGTCTTGGCCATCTCTGTCTCTCCTTTGAAGAAACGTCTCTTTAGATCTTCTGCCCATTTTTTTTGGGTTGTTTGTTTATTTAATATTAAGCTGCATGAGCTGTTTATATATATTGGAGATTAAACCTCTGTCCATTGATTCGTCTGCAACGATTTTCGCCCATTCTGAGGGATGCCTTTTTCCATTCCCGTGTTTTTTAACAAAAAAGGAAAGAAAGGAAAAGAAGCAGAACACTAATGTGCGTAAAATATGCCTTTTGAAACGGTCGTTTTGAAATATGGACGTCCTTTGAATTTTTTGGTCGATATGTGACCCCAGGATTTGTTTTCAGGGCAGGTGTCATTTACAGGCCTGCAATGATTTTGAATACCAACTGACCATTAGCGTTGGGATTAAAGCTGCTGTTGTGTGAAACGGCCACAAGGTGGCAGCAGTTCACCCTTACCAAATCTGGTTACTAGGGCAAGAGAGCCTCAGTGGAAGTGGTGTTCTACATTGGAGTTTAGAATGGAATGTACCAGGAGAAAGCCCCTCACGTTTGTCTCACTACTTCTTGTTCGTGTTTTTAATTTAAGTTTTTATTTTTTATTACAGCAAGTTTGATTACAATGTTTGGCTTGTTGTAGGTGTGGAAGATGTGGTTCTTTTACACATATACAGATGACTGTTCTTCTTGGGATCCTTTTCCCATGTACGTTATGACAGAATGTTGAGTAGTCCTCTCTTGGTATTCTGTAGGTCTTTGGCGATTATATATGTCACCTGTGTTTGTATATGTCTGTTAACCCCGATATCGTAATGAAACCAATCCTCACACCTTTCCATTGGTGAACCATAAGTTTGTTTAATGAATCTGTGATTGCCCTTCTCCGTGGAAATATCTGCCCTGGTATCCATTTTTAGGTAACACCTATAAGTGATATGATATGATATGTGTCTTTCACTTTCTGACTTACTACAAGTCACGTGATTACTTCTAGACTCATCTACGGTGCTGCAAATGGCATTGTGTCCTTTTTTCCCTTGGCTTCTCTTCTGCCTTGGCGGGGTCCATTTTCAACAATGTGATTCCCTGAGGGTTGTGGATTAGCTGACCTGGGCAGCCTTACCCTGCCGGCCCGCCCTCCCCAGGTGTGCCTCGTTGAGGTCAATATAAACAGAGCTCCAGGCAGCAATAGCCCCTGAAGCTGTGCCTGACTCCATATTCTCTGCCCCGTCAGCAGTCTCGGGGCTGTGCTGGTGGGAGGGAGTGAGGGGCCACAGCTTTGTGGGTGGCCCGGTGTGAGTGGGGTTCTGCTGGCCTTTCTGCAGGAGTTGCCAGGCTGCCGCCTGTAAAGAAGAGGATGTGTCACCCATAACTTCCGCTGGAATTTCTCTCCGGACAGAGGTGAGGAAGGAAAAAAGCAGTGGGGGCCGGGACAGGAGGGGTATCTCAGGCAGGGCAATGGAAAGCTTCTGGAAGAGCGCCAGGGTCCAGGACCACGCTCGCTGGCCTGCAGGCACCAAGTTGGCCTGCGTGCTGTCGCTGGTGTGGCTCCACGGTCCTTCCTCTAGGCTTTCAAGCCCTTGTACATATTCAGGTGTTTTACCTGGAAAGGGTGGGAACAGTTCAGCAGCAGCTGGCCTGGGGCTCAGCTCACGTTTACTCACAGATGCCTCGGCACGGTCCCCCAGCTTTGCAATGAGGATGCTCCTTGCGTAGGGGGTGGGTTGCTGGCTGTATGGGAGATGGTTCCCCACCTCTGACCAATTTCAGAATTGTTTACCGCTGAAGCAAGTGCCGTGATAGGGTTTTCCTCTGTATAACTCGTGGGTTCAATTTTTTTTTCTTTTTTGGTTCAAGTTAGATTTTATTCCTCTTTTATGTATTTATAAATATAAGCATGGAAATAATTCATTCCTATAAATACATCTGTGTGATGGGAAGAATTTTTTTCTGTTTTATTTTTAAATTTTATTTTTTAAAATTTTGAAATTTAATTTTATTTATTTTTTTTATACAGCACGTTATTATTAGTTATGTATTTTATGTATATACATGTATACAGGTCAATCCCAAACTCCCAACTCATCCCACCACCACCACCCCATGGCTTCCCACACTTGGTGTCCATACGTTTGTTCTCTACCTCTGTGTCTCTATTTCTTCCCTGCAAACCAGTTCATCTGTACCATTTTTAGGCTCCACATATATGCATTAATATACTATATTTGTTTTCCTCTTTCTGACTTACTTCATTCTGTATGACAGTCTCTCGATCCATCGATGTCTCTACAAATGACCCAGTTTCATTCCTTTTTATGGCCGAGTCATATTCCATTTTATATATGTACCACATCTTTATCCATTCATCTGTCTGTGGGCATTTAGGTTGCTTCCATTACCTGGCTATTGTATATAGTGCTGCAACGAACATTGTGGTGAAGGTGCCTTTTTGAAATACGGTTTTCTCTCGGTATATGCCCAGAAGTGGGATTGCTGGATCAGATGGTAATTCTATTTCTAGTTTTTTTAAGGAAACTCCATACTGTTCTCCATAGTGACTGTATCAATTTACATTCCCACCAATAGTGGAAGAGGGCTCCTTTTGTCCACACCCTCCCCAGAATTGGTTGTTTGTAGATTTTCTGATGATGCCGATTCTAACAGGTGTGAGGTGATACCTCATTGTAGTTTTGATTTGCATTTCTCTAATAATTAGTGCTGTTGAGCAGCTTTTCATGTGCGTCTTGGCCATCTCTGTGTCTCCTTTGAAGAAACGTCTCTTTAGATCTTCTGCACATTTTTTTTGGAATGTTTGTTTTTTTAATATTAAGCTGCATGAGCTGTTTATATATATTGGAGATTAAACCTGTGTCCATTGATTCGTTTGCAACGATTTTCACCCATCCTGAGGGATGCCTTTTTCCATTCCCGTTTTTTTTAACAAAAAAGGAAAGAAAGGAAAAGAAGCAGAACACTAATGTGCGTAAAATATGCCTTTTGAAACGGTCGTTTTGAAATATGGACGTCCTTTGAATTTTTTGGTCGATATGTGACCCCAGGATTTGTTTTCAGGGCAGGTGTCATTTACAGGCCTGCAATGATTTTGAATATCAACTGACCATTAGCGTTGGGATTAAAGCTGCTGTTGTGTGAAACGGCCACAAGGTGGCAGCAGTTCACCCTTACCAAATCTGGTTACTAGGGCAAGAGAGCCTCAGTGGAAGTGGTGTTCTACATTGGAGTTTAGAATGGAATGTACCAGGAGAAAGCCCCTCACGTTTGTCTCACTACTTCTTGTTCGTGTTTTTAATTTAAGGTTTTATTTTTTATTACAGCAAGTTTGATTACAATGTTTGGCTTGTTGTAGGTGTGGAAGATGTGGTTCTTTTACACATATACAGATGACTGTTCTTCTTGGGATCCTTTTCCCATGTACGTTATGACAGAATGTTGAGTAGTCCTCTCTTGGTATTCTGTAGGTCTTTGGTGATTATATATGTCACCTGTGTTTGTATATGTCTGTTAACCCCGATATCGTAATGAAACCAATCCTCACACCTTTCCATTGGTGAACCATAAGTTTGTTTAATGAATCTGTGATTGCCCTTCTCCGTGGAAATATCTGCCCTGGTATCCATTTTCAGGTAACACCTATAAGTGATATGATATGATATGTGTCTTTCACTTTCTGACTTACTACAAGTCACGTGATTACTTCTAGACTCATCTACGGTGCTGCAAATGGCATTGTGTCCTTTTTTCCCTTGGCTTCTCTTCTGCCTTAGCGGGGTCCATTTTCAACAATGTGATTCCCTGAGGGTTGTGGATTAGCTGACCTGGGCAGCCTTACCCTGCCGGCCCGCCCTCCCCAGGTGTGCCTCGTTGAGGTCAATATAAACAGAGCTCCAGGCAGCAATAGCCCCTGAAGCTGTGCCTGACTCCATATTCTCTGCCCCGTCAGCAGTCTCGGGGCTGTGCTGGTGGGAGGGAGTGAGGGGCCACAGCTTTGTGGGTGGCCCGGTGTGAGTGGGGTTCTGCTGGCCTTTCTGCAGGAGTTGCCAGGCTGCCGCCTGTAAAGAAGAGGATGTGTCACCCATACCTTCCGCTGGAATTTCTCTCCGGACAGAGGTGAGGAAGGAAAAAAGCAGTGAGGTCCGGGACAGGAGGGGTATCTCAGGCAGGGCAATGGAAAGCTTCTGGAAGAGCGCCAGGGTCCAGGACCACGCTGGCTGGCCTGCAGGCACCAAGTTGGCCTGCGTGCTGTCGCTGGTGTGGCTCCACGGTCCTTCCTCTAGGCTTTCAAGCCCTTGTACATATTCAGGTGTTTTACCTGGAAAGGGTGGGAACAGTTCAGCAGCAGCTGGCCTGGGGCTCAGCTCACATTTACTCACAGATGCCTCGGCACGTTCCCCCAGCTTTGCAATGAGGATGCTCCTTGCGTGGGGGGTGGGTTGCTGGCTGTATGGGAGATGGTTCCCCACCTCTGACCAATTTCAGAATTGTTTACCGCTGGAGCAAGTGCCGTGATAGGGTTTTCCTCTGTATAACTCGTGGGTTCAATTTTTTTTTCTTTTTTGGTTCAAGTTAGATTTTATTCCTCTTTTATGTATTTATAAATATAAGCATGGAAATAATTCATTCCTATAAATACATCTGTGTGATGGGAAGAATTTTTTCTGTTTTATTTTTAAATTTTATTTTTTAAAATTTTGAAATTTAATTTTATTTATGATTTTATACAGCACGTTATTATTAGTTATGTATTTTATGCATATACATGTATACAGGTCAATCCCAATCTCCCAACTCATCCCACCACCACCACCCCATGGATTCCCACACTTGGTGTCCATACGTTTGTTCTCTACCTCTGTGTCTCTATTTCTTCCCTGCAAACCAGTTCATCTGTACCATTTTTAGGCTCCACATATATGCATTAATATACAATATTTGTTTTCCTCTTTCTGACTGACTTCATTCTGTATGACAGTCTCTCGATCCATCGATGTCTCTACAAATGACCCAGTTTCATTCCTTTTTATGGCCGAGTCATATTCCATTTTATATATGTACCACATCTTTATCCATTCATCTGTCTGTGGGCATTTAGGTTGCTTCCATTACCTGGCTATTGTAAATAGTGCTGCAACGAACATTGTGGTGAATGTGCCTTTTTGAAATACGGTTTTCTCTGGGTATATGCCCAGAAGTGGGATTGCTGGATCAGATGGTAATTCTATTTCTAGTTTTTTTAAGGAAACTCCATACTGTTCTCCATAGTGACTGTATCAATTTACATTCCCACCAATAGTGGAAGAGGGCTCCTTTTGTCCACACCCTCCCCAGAATTGGTTGTTTGTAGATTTTCTGATGATGCCGATTCTAACAGGTGTGAGGTGATACCTCATTGTAGTTTTGATTTGCATTTCTCTAATAATTAGTGCTGTTGAGCAGCTTTTCATGTGCGTCTTGGCCATCTCTGTGTCTCCTTTGAAGAAACGTCTCTTTAGATCTTCTGCCCATTTTTTTTGGAATGTTTGTTTTTTTAATATTATGCTGCATGAGCTGTTTATATATATTGGAGATTAAACCTGTGTCCATTGATTCGTTTGCAACGATTTTCACCCATCCTGAGGGATGCCTTTTTCCATTCCCGTTTTTTTTAACAAAAAAGGAAAGAAAGGAAAAGAAGCAGAACACTAATGTGCGTAAAATATGCCTTTTGAAACGGTGGTTTTGAAATATGGACGTCCTTTGAATTTTTTGGTCGATATGTGACCCCAGGATTTGTTTTCAGGGCAGGTGTCATTTACAGGCCTGCAATGATTTTGAATATCAACTGACCATTAGCGTTGGGATTAAAGCTGCTGTTGTGTGAAACGGCCACAAGGTGGCAGCAGTTCACCCTTACCAAATCTGGTTACTAGGGCAAGAGAGCCTCAGTGGAAGTGGTGTTCTACATTGGAGTTTAGAATGGAATGTACCAGGAGAAAGCCCCTCACGTTTGTCTCACTACTTCTTGTTCGTGTTTTTAATTTAAGTTTTTATTTTTTATTACAGCAAGTTTGATTACAATGTTTGGCTTGTTGTAGGTGTGGAATATGTGGTTCTTTTACACATATATAGATGACTGTTCTTCTTGGGATCCTTTTCCCATGTACGTTATGACAGAATGTTGAGTAGTCCTCTCTTGGTATTCTGTAGGTCTTTGGTGATTATATATGTCACCTGTGTTTGTATATGTCTGTTAACCCCGATATCGTAATGAAACCAATCCTCACACCTTTCCATTGGTGAACCATAAGTTTGTTTAATGAATCTGTGATTGCCCTTCTCCGTGGAAATATCTGCCCTGGTATCCATTTTTAGGTAACACCTATAAGTGATATGATATGATATGTGTCTTTCACTTTCTGACTTACTACAAGTCACGTGATTACTTCTAGACTCATCTACGGTGCTGCGAATGGCATTGTGTCCTTTTTTCCCTTGGCTTCTCTTCTGCCTTAGCGGGGTCCATTTTCAACAATGTGATTCTCTGAGGGTTGTGGATTAGCTGACCTGGGCAGCCTTACCCTGCCGGCCCGCCCTCCCCAGGTGTGCCTCGTTGAGGTCAATATAAACAGCGCTCCAGGCAGCAATAGCCCCTGGAGCTGTGCCTGACTCCATATTCTCTGCCCCGTCAGCAGTCTCGGGGCTGTGCTGGTGGGAGGGAGTGAGGGGCCACAGCTTTGTGGGTGGCCCGGTGTGAGTGGGGTTCTGCTGGCCTTTCTGCAGGAGTTGCCAGGCTGCCGCCTGTAAAGAAGAGGATGTGTCACCCATACCTTCCGCTGGAATTTCTCTCCGGACAGAGGTGAGGAAGGAAAAAAGCAGTGGGGGCCGGGACAGGAGGGGTATCTCAGGCAGGGCAATGGAAAGCTTCTGGAAGAGCACCAGGGTCCAGGACAATGCTGGCTGGCCTGCAGGCACCAAGTTGGCCTGCGTGCTGTCACTGGTGTGGCTCCACGGTCCTTCCTCTAGGCTTTCAAGCCCTTGTACATATTCAGGTGTTTTACCTGGAAAGGGTGGGAACAGTTCAGCAGCAGCTGGCCTGGGGCTCAGCTCACGTTTACTCACAGATGCCTCGGCACGGTCCCCCAGCTTTGCAATGAGGACGCTCCTTGCGTGGGGGTTGGGTTGCTGGCTGTATGGGAGATGGTTCCCCACCTCTGACCAATTTCAGAATTGTTTACCACTGGAGCAAGTGCCCTGATAGGGTTTTCCTCTGTATAACTCCTGGGTTCAGGTTTTTTTTTTTCTTTTATGGTTCAAGTTAGATTTTATTCCCCTTTTATGTATTTATAGATATAAGCATGGAAATAATTCTTTCCTATAAATACATCTGTGTGATGGGAAGAATTTTTTCTGTTTTATTTTTAAATTTTATTTTTTAAAATTTTGAAATTTAATTTTATTTATTTTTTTTTATACAGCACGTTATTATTAGTTATGTATTTTATGTATATACATGTATACAGGTCAATCCCAAACTCCCAACTCATCCCACCACCACCACCCCATGGATTCCCACACTTGGTGTCCATATGTTTGTTCTCTACCTCTATGTCTCTATTTGTTCCCTGCAAACCAGTTCATCTGTACCATTTTTAGGCTCCACATATATGCATTAATATACAATATTTGTTTTCCTCTTTCTGACTGACTTCATTCTGTATGACAGTCTCTCGATCCATCGATGTCTCTACAAATGACCCAGTTTCATTCCTTTTTATGGCCGAGTCATATTCCATTTTATATATGTACCACATCTTTATCCATTCATCTGTCTGTGGGCATTTAGGTTGCTTCCATTACCTGGCTATTGTAAATAGTGCTGCAACGAACATTGTGGTGAATGTGCCTTTTTGAAATACGGTTTTCTCTGGGTATATGCCCAGAAGTGGGATTGCTGGATCAGATGGTAATTCTATTTCTAGTTTTTTTAAGGAAACTCCATACTGTTCTCCATAGTGACTGTATCAATTTACATTCCCACCAATAGTGGAAGAGGGCTCCTTTTGTCCACACCCTCCCCAGAATTGGTTGTTTGTAGATTTTCTGATGATGCCGATTCTAACAGGTGTGAGGTGATACCTCATTGTAGTTTTGATTTGCATTTCTCTAATAATTAGTGCTGTTGAGCAGCTTTTCATGTGCGTCTTGGCCATCTCTGTGTCTCCTTTGAAGAAACGTCTCTTTAGATCTTCTGCCCATTTTTTTTGGAATGTTTGTTTTTTTAATATTATGCTGCATGAGCTGTTTATATATATTGGAGATTAAACCTGTGTCCATTGATTCGTTTGCAACGATTTTCACCCATCCTGAGGGATGCCTTTTTCCATTCCCGTTTTTTTTAACAAAAAAGGAAAGAAAGGAAAAGAAGCAGAACACTAATGTGCGTAAAATATGCCTTTTGAAACGGTGGTTTTGAAATATGGACGTCCTTTGAATTTTTTGGTCGATATGTGACCCCAGGATTTGTTTTCAGGGCAGGTGTCGTTTACAGGCCTGCAATGATTTTGAATATCAACTGACCATTAGCGTTGGGATTAAAGCTGCTGTTGTGTGAAACGGCCACAAGGTGGCAGCAGTTCACCCTTACCAAATCTGGTTACTAGGGCAAGAGAGCCTCAGTGGAAGTGGTGTTCTACATTGGAGTTTAGAATGGAATGTACCAGGAGAAAGCCCCTCACGTTTGTCTCACTACTTCTTGTTCGTGTTTTTAATTTAAGTTTTTATTTTTTATTACAGCAAGTTTGATTACAATGTTTGGCTTGTTGTAGGTGTGGAATATGTGGTTCTTTTACACATATATAGATGACTGTTCTTCTTGGGATCCTTTTCCCATGTACGTTATGACAGAATGTTGAGTAGTCCTCTCTTGGTATTCTGTAGGTCTTTGGTGATTATATATGTCACCTGTGTTTGTATATGTCTGTTAACCCCGATATCGTAATGAAACCAATCCTCACACCTTTCCATTGGTGAACCATAAGTTTGTTTAATGAATCTGTGATTGCCCTTCTCCGTGGAAATATCTGCCCTGGTATCCATTTTTAGGTAACACCTATAAGTGATATGATATGATATGTGTCTTTCACTTTCTGACTTACTACAAGTCACGTGATTACTTCTAGACTCATCTACGGTGCTGCGAATGGCATTGTGTCCTTTTTTCCCTTGGCTTCTCTTCTGCCTTAGCGGGGTCCATTTTCAACAATGTGATTCTCTGAGGGTTGTGGATTAGCTGACCTGGGCAGCCTTACCCTGCCGGCCCGCCCTCCCCAGGTGTGCCTCGTTGAGGTCAATATAAACAGCGCTCCAGGCAGCAATAGCCCCTGGAGCTGTGCCTGACTCCATATTCTCTGCCCCGTCAGCAGTCTCGGGGCTGTGCTGGTGGGAGGGAGTGAGGGGCCACAGCTTTGTGGGTGGCCCGGTGTGAGTGGGGTTCTGCTGGCCTTTCTGCAGGAGTTGCCAGGCTGCCGCCTGTAAAGAAGAGGATGTGTCACCCATACCTTCCGCTGGAATTTCTCTCCGGACAGAGGTGAGGAAGGAAAAAAGCAGTGGGGGCCGGGACAGGAGGGGTATCTCAGGCAGGGCAATGGAAAGCTTCTGGAAGAGCACCAGGGTCCAGGACAATGCTGGCTGGCCTGCAGGCACCAAGTTGGCCTGCGTGCTGTCACTGGTGTGGCTCCACGGTCCTTCCTCTAGGCTTTCAAGCCCTTGTACATATTCAGGTGTTTTACCTGGAAAGGGTGGGAACAGTTCAGCAGCAGCTGGCCTGGGGCTCAGCTCACGTTTACTCACAGATGCCTCGGCACGGTCCCCCAGCTTTGCAATGAGGACGCTCCTTGCGTGGGGGTTGGGTTGCTGGCTGTATGGGAGATGGTTCCCCACCTCTGACCAATTTCAGAATTGTTTACCACTGGAGCAAGTGCCCTGATAGGGTTTTCCTCTGTATAACTCCTGGGTTCAGGTTTTTTTTTTTCTTTTATGGTTCAAGTTAGATTTTATTCCCCTTTTATGTATTTATAGATATAAGCATGGAAATAATTCTTTCCTATAAATACATCTGTGTGATGGGAAGAATTTTTTCTGTTTTATTTTTAAATTTTATTTTTTAAAATTTTGAAATTTAATTTTATTTATTTTTTTTTATACAGCACGTTATTATTAGTTATGTATTTTATGTATATACATGTATACAGGTCAATCCCAAACTCCCAACTCATCCCACCACCACCACCCCATGGATTCCCACACTTGGTGTCCATATGTTTGTTCTCTACCTCTATGTCTCTATTTGTTCCCTGCAAACCAGTTCATCTGTACCATTTTTAGGCTCCACATATATGCATTAATATACAATATTTGTTTTCCTCTTTCTGACTGACTTCATTCTGTATGACAGTCTCTCGATCCATCGATGTCTCTACAAATGACCCAGTTTCATTCCTTTTTATGGCCGAGTCATATTCCATTTTATATATGTACCACATCTTTATCCATTCATCTGTCTGTGGGCATTTAGGTTGCTTCCATTACCTGGCTATTGTAAATAGTGCTGCAACGAACATTGTGGTGAATGTGCCTTTTTGAAATACGGTTTTCTCTGGGTATATGCCCAGAAGTGGGATTGCTGGATCAGATGGTAATTCTATTTCTAGTTTTTTTAAGGAAACTCCATACTGTTCTCCATAGTGACTGTATCAATTTACATTCCCACCAATAGTGGAAGAGGGCTCCTTTTGTCCACACCCTCCCCAGAATTGGTTGTTTGTAGATTTTCTGATGATGCCGATTCTAACAGGTGTGAGGTGATACCTCATTGTAGTTTTGATTTGCATTTCTCTAATAATTAGTGCTGTTGAGCAGCTTTTCATGTGCGTCTTGGCCATCTCTGTGTCTCCTTTGAAGAAACGTCTCTTTAGATCTTCTGCCCATTTTTTTTGGAATGTTTGTTTTTTTAATATTATGCTGCATGAGCTGTTTATATATATTGGAGATTAAACCTGTGTCCATTGATTCGTTTGCAACGATTTTCACCCATCCTGAGGGATGCCTTTTTCCATTCCCGTTTTTTTTAACAAAAAAGGAAAGAAAGGAAAAGAAGCAGAACACTAATGTGCGTAAAATATGCCTTTTGAAACAGTCGTTTTGAAATATGGACGTCCTTTGAATTTTTTGGTCGATATGTGACCCCAGGATTTGTTTTCAGGGCAGGTGTCATTGACAGGCCTGCAATGATTTTGAATATCAACTGACCATTAGCGTTGGGATTAAATCTGCTGTTGTGTGAAACGGCCACAAGGTGGCAGCAGTTCACCCTTACCAAATCTGGTTACTAGGGCAAGAGAGCCTCAGTGGAAGTGGTGTTCTAGATTGGAGTTTAGAATGGAATGTACCAGGAGAAAGCCCCTCACGTTTGTCTCACTACTTCTTGTTCGTGTTTTTAATTTAAGGTTTTATTTTTTATTACAGCAAGTTTGATTACAATGTTTGGCTTGTTGTAGGTGTGGAAGATGTGGTTCTTTTACACATATACAGATGACTGTTCTTCTTGGGATCCTTTTCCCATGTACGTTATGACAGAATGTTGAGTAGTCCTCTCTTGGTATTCTGTAGGTCTTTGGTGATTATATATGTCACCTGTGTTTGTATATGTCTGTTAACCCCGATATCGTAATGAAACCAATCCTCACACCTTTCCATTGGTGAACCATAAGTTTGTTTAATGAATCTGTGATTGCCCTTCTCCGTGGAAATATCTGCCCTGGTATCCATTTTCAGGTAACACCTATAAGTGATATGATATGATATGTGTCTTTCACTTTCTGACTTACTACAAGTCACGTGATTACTTCTAGACTCATCTACGGTGCTGCAAATGGCATTGTGTCCTTTTTTCCCTTGGCTTCTCTTCTGCCTTAGCGGGGTCCATTTTCAACAATGTGATTCCCTGAGGGTTGTGGATTAGCTGACCTGGGCAGCCTTACCCTGCCGGCCCGCCCTCCCCAGGTGTGCCTCGTTGAGGTCAATATAAACAGAGCTCCAGGCAGCAATAGCCCCTGAAGCTGTGCCTGACTCCATATTCTCTGCCCCGTCAGCAGTCTCGGGGCTGTGCTGGTGGGAGGGAGTGAGGGGCCACAGCTTTGTGGGTGGCCCGGTGTGAGTGGGGTTCTGCTGGCCTTTCTGCAGGAGTTGCCAGGCTGCCGCCTGTAAAGAAGAGGATGTGTCACCCATACCTTCCGCTGGAATTTCTCTCCGGACAGAGGTGAGGAAGGAAAAAAGCAGTGAGGTCCGGGACAGGAGGGGTATCTCAGGCAGGGCAATGGAAAGCTTCTGGAAGAGCGCCAGGGTCCAGGACCACGCTGGCTGGCCTGCAGGCACCAAGTTGGCCTGCGTGCTGTCGCTGGTGTGGCTCCACGGTCCTTCCTCTAGGCTTTCAAGCCCTTGTACATATTCAGGTGTTTTACCTGGAAAGGGTGGGAACAGTTCAGCAGCAGCTGGCCTGGGGCTCAGCTCACATTTACTCACAGATGCCTCGGCACGTTCCCCCAGCTTTGCAATGAGGATGCTCCTTGCGTGGGGGGTGGGTTGCTGGCTGTATGGGAGATGGTTCCCCACCTCTGACCAATTTCAGAATTGTTTACCGCTGGAGCAAGTGCCGTGATAGGGTTTTCCTCTGTATAACTCGTGGGTTCAATTTTTTTTTCTTTTTTGGTTCAAGTTAGATTTTATTCCTCTTTTATGTATTTATAAATATAAGCATGGAAATAATTCATTCCTATAAATACATCTGTGTGATGGGAAGAATTTTTTCTGTTTTATTTTTAAATTTTATTTTTTAAAATTTTGAAATTTAATTTTATTTATGATTTTATACAGCACGTTATTATTAGTTATGTATTTTATGCATATACATGTATACAGGTCAATCCCAATCTCCCAACTCATCCCACCACCACCACCCCATGGATTCCCACACTTGGTGTCCATACGTTTGTTCTCTACCTCTGTGTCTCTATTTCTTCCCTGCAAACCAGTTCATCTGTACCATTTTTAGGCTCCACATATATGCATTAATATACAATATTTGTTTTCCTCTTTCTGACTGACTTCATTCTGTATGACAGTCTCTCGATCCATCGATGTCTCTACAAATGACACAGTTTCATTCCTTTTTATGGCCGAGTCATATTCCATTTTATATATGTACCACATCTTTATCCATTCATCTGTCTGTGGGCATTTAGGTTGCTTCCATTACCTGGCTATTGTAAATAGTGCTGCAACGAACATTGTGGTGAATGTGCCTTTTTGAAATACGGTTTTCTCTGGGTATATGCCCAGAAGTGGGATTGCTGGATCAGATGGTAATTCTATTTCTAGTTTTTTTAAGGAAACTCCATACTGTTCTCCATAGTGACTGTATCAATTTACATTCCCACCAATAGTGGAAGAGGGCTCCTTTTGTCCACACCCTCCCCAGAATTGGTTGTTTGTAGATTTTCTGATGATGCCGATTCTAACAGGTGTGAGGTGATACCTCATTGTAGTTTTGATTTGCATTTCTCTAATAATTAGTGCTGTTGAGCAGCTTTTCATGTGCGTCTTGGCCATCTCTGTGTCTCCTTTGAAGAAACGTCTCTTTAGATCTTCTGCCCATTTTTTTTGGGTTGTTTGTTTTCTTAATATTAAGCTGCATGAGCTGTTTATATATATTGGAGATTAAACCTCTGTCCATTGATTCGTCTGCAACGATTTTCGCCCATTCTGAGGGATGCCTTTTTCCATTCCCGTGTTTTTTAACAAAAAAGGAAAGAAAGGAAAAGAAGCAGAACACTAATGTGTGTAAAATATGCCTTTTGAAACGGTCGTTTTGAAATATGGACGTCCTTTGAAATTTTTGGTCGATATGTGACCCCAGGATTTGTTTTCAGGGCAGGTGTCATTTACAGGCCTGCAATGATTTTGAATATCAACTGACCATTAGCGTTGGGATTAAAGCTGCTGTTGTGTGAAACGGCCACAAGGTGGCAGCAGTTCACCCTTACCAAATCTGGTTACTAGGGCAAGAGAGCCTCAGTGGAAGTGGTGTTCTAGATTGGAGTTTAGAATGGAATGTGCCAGGAGAAAGCCCCTCACGTTTGTCTCACTACTTCTTGTTCGTGTTTTTAATTTAAGTTTTTATTTTTTATTACAGCAAGTTTGATTACAATGTTTGGCTTGTTGTAGGTGTGGAAGATGTGGTTCTTTTACACATATACAGATGACTGTTCTTCTTGGGATCCTTTTCCCATGTACGTTATGACAGAATGTTGAGTAGTCCTCTCTTGGTATTCTGTAGGTCTTTGGTGATTATATATGTCACCTGTGTTTGTATATGTCTGTTAACCCCGATATCGTAATGAAACCAATCCTCACACCTTTCCATTGGTGAACCATAAGTTTGTTTAATGAATCTGTGATTGCCCTTCTCCGTGGAAATATCTGCCCTGGTATCCATTTTTAGGTAACACCTATAAGTGATATGATAGGATATGTGTCTTTCACTTTCTGACTTACTACAAGTCACGTGATTACTTCTAGACTCATCTACGGTGCTGCAAATGGCATTGTGTCCTTTTTTCCCTTGGCTTCTCTTCTGCCTTAGCGGGGTCCATTTTCAACAATGTGATTCCCTGAGGGTTGTGGATTAGCTGACCTGGGCAGCCTTACCCTGCCGGCCCGCCCTCCCCAGGTGTGCCTCGTTGAGGTCAATATAAACAGAGCTCCAGGCAGCAATAGCCCCTGAAGCTGTGCCTGACTCCATATTCTCTGCCCCGTCAGCAGTCTCGGGGCTGTGCTGGTGGGAGGGAGTGAGGGGCCACAGCTTTGTGGGTGGCCCGGTGTGAGTGGGGTTCTGCTGGCCTTTCTGCAGGAGTTGCCAGGCTGCCGCCTGTAAAGAAGAGGATGTGTCACCCATACCTTCCGCTGGAATTTCTCTCCGGACAGAGGTGAGGAAGGAAAAAATCAGTGGGGGCCGGGACAGGAGGGGTATCTCAGGCAGGGCAATGGAAAGCTTCTGGAAGAGCGCCAGGGTCCAGGACCACGCTGGCTGGCCTGCAGGCACCAAGTTGGCCTGCGTGCTGTCGCTGGTGTGGCTCCACGGTCCTTCCTCTAGGCTTTCAAGCCCTTGTACATATTCAGGTGTTTTACCTGGAAAGGGTGGGAACAGTTCAGCAGCAGCTGGCCTGGGGCTCAGCTCACGTTTACTCACAGATGCCTCGGCACGGTCCCCCAGCTTTGCAATGAGGACGCTCCTTGCGTGGGGGTTGGGTTGCTGGCTGTATGGGAGATGGTTCCCCACCTCTGACCAATTTCAGAATTGTTTACCACTGGAGCAAGTGCCGTGATAGGGTTTTCCTCTGTATAACTCGTGGGTTCACTTTTTTTTTCTTTTATGTTTCAAGTTAGATGTTATTCCTCTTTTATGTATTTATAGATATAAGCATGGAAATAATTCATTCCTATAAATACATCTGTGTGACGGGAAGAACTTTTTTCTGTTTTATATTTAAATTTTATTTTTTAAAATTTTGGAATTTTATTTATTTTTTTATACAGCACGCTATTATTAGTTATGTATTTTATGCATATACATGTATACAGGTCAAACCCAAACTCCCAACTCATCCCACCACCACCACCCCATGGCTTCCCACACTTGGTGTCCATACGTTTGTTCTCTACCTCTGTGTCTCTATTTCTTCCCTGCAAACCAGGTCATCTGTACCATTTTTAGGCTCCACATATATGCATTAATATACAATATTTGTTTTCCTCTTTCTGACTTACTTCATTCTGTATGACAGTCTCTCGATCCATCGATGTCTCTACAAATGACCCAGTTTCATTCCTTTTTATGGCCGAGTAATATTCCATTTTATATATGTACCACATCTTTATCCATTCATCTGTCTGTGGGCATTTAGGTTGCTTCCATTACCTGGCTATTGTAAATAGTGCTGCAACGAACATTGTGGTGAATGTGCCTTTTTGAAATACGGTTTTCTCTGGGTATATGCCCAGAAGTGGGATTGCTGGATCAGATGGTAATTCTATTTCTAGTTTTTTTAAGGAAACTCCATACTGTTCTCCATAGGGACTGTATCAATTTACATTCCCACCAATAGTGGAAGAGGGCTCCTTTTGTCCACACCCTCCCCAGAATTGGTTGTTTGTAGATTTTCTGATGATGCCGATTCTAACAGGTGTGAGGTGATACCTCATTGTAGTTTTGATTTGCATTTCTCTAATAATTAGTGCTGTTGAGCAGCTTTTCATGTGCGTCTTGGCCATCTCTGTGTCTCCTTTGAAGAAACGTCTCTTTAGATCTTCTGCCCATTTTTTTTGGGTTGTTTGTTTTCTTAATATTAAGCTGCATGAGCTGTTTATATATATTGGAGATTAAACCTCTGTCCATTGATTCGTCTGCAACGATTTTCGCCCATTCTGAGGGATGCCTTTTTCCATTCCCGTATTTTTTAACAAAAAAGGAAAGAAAGGAAAAGAAGCAGAACACTAATGTGCGTAAAATATGCCTTTTGAAACGGTCGTTTTGAAATATGGACGTCCTTTGAAATTTTTGGTCGATATGTGACCCCAGGATTTGTTTTCAGGGCAGGTGTCATTTACAGGCCTGCAATGATTTTGAATATCAACTGACCATTAGCGTTGGGATTAAAGCTGCTGTTGTGTGAAACGGCCACAAGGTGGCAGCAGTTCACCCTTACCAAATCTGGTTACTAGGGCAAGAGAGCCTCAGTGGAAGTGGTGTTCTAGATTGGAGTTTAGAATGGAATGTGCCAGGAGAAAGCCCCTCACGTTTGTCTCACTACTTGTTGTTCGTGTTTTTAATTTATTTTTTTTATTTTTTATTACAGCAAGTTTGATTACAATGTTTGGCTTGTTGTAGGTGTGGAAGATGTGGTTCTTTTACACATATATAGATGACTGTTCTTCTTGGGATCCTTTTCCCATGTACGTTATGACAGAATGTTGAGTAGTCCTCTCTTGGTATTCTGTAGGTCTTTGGTGATTATATATGTCACCTGTGTTTGTATATGTCTGTTAACCCCGATATCGTAATGAAACCAATCCTCACACCTTTCCATTGGTGAACCATAAGTTTGTTTAATGAATCTGTGATTGCCCTTCTCCGTGGAAATATCTGCCCTGGTATCCATTTTTAGGTAACACCTATATGTGATATGATAGGATATGTGTCTTTCACTTTCTGACTTACTACAAGTCACGTGATTACTTCTAGACTCATGTACGGTGCTGCAAATGGCATTGTGTCCTTTTTTCCCTTGGCTTCTCTTCTGCCTTAGCGGGGTCCATTTTCAACAATGTGATTCCCTGAGGGTTGTGGATTAGCTGACCTGTGCAGCCTTACCCTGCCGGCCCGCCCTCCCCAGGTGTGGCTCGTTGAAGTCAATATAAACAGAGCTCCAGGCAGCAATAGCCCCTGAAGCTGTGCCTGACTCCATATTCTCTGCCCCGTCAGCAGTCTCGGGGCTGTGCTGGTGGGAGGGAGTGAGGGGCCACAGCTTTGTGGGTGGCCCGGTGTGAGTGGGGTTCTGCTGGCCTTTCTGCAGGAGTTGCCAGGCTGCCGCCTGTAAAGAAGAGGATGTGTCACCCATACCTTCCGCTGGAATTTCTCTCCGGACAGAGGTGAGGAAGGAAAAAAGCAGTGGGGGCCGGGACAGGAGGGGTATCTCAGGCAGGGCAATGGAAAGCTTCTGGAAGAGCACCAGGGTCCAGGACCACGCTGGCTGGCCTGCAGGCACCAAGTTGGCCTGCGTGCTGTCGCTGGTGTGGCTCCACGGTCCTTCCTCTAGGCTTTCAAGCCCTTGTACATATTCAGGTGTTTTACCTGGAAAGGGTGGGAACAGTTCAGCAGCAGCTGGCCTGGGGCTCAGCTCACGTTTACTCACAGATGCCTCGGCACGGTCCCCCAGCTTTGCAATGAGGACGCTCCTTGCGTGGGGGTTGGGTTGCTGGCTGTATGGGAGATGGTTCCCCACCTCTGACCAATTTCAGAATTGTTTACCACTGGAGCAAGTGCCGTGATAGGGTTTTCCTCTGTATAACTCGTGGGTTCACTTTTTTTTTCTTTTATGTTTCAAGTTAGATGTTATTCCTCTTTTATGTATTTATAGATATAAGCATGGAAATAATTCATTCCTATAAATACATCTGTGTGACGGGAAGAACTTTTTTCTGTTTTATATTTAAATTTTATTTTTTAAAATTTTGGAATTTTATTTATTTTTTTATACAGCACGTTATTATTAGTTATGTATTTTATGCATATACATGTATACAGGTCAATCCCAAACTCCCAACTCATCCCACCACCACCACCCCATGGCTTCCCACACTTGGTGTCCATACGTTTGTTCTCTACCTCTGTGTCTCTATTTCTTCCCTGCAAACCAGGTCATCTGTACCATTTTTAGGCTCCACATATATGCATTAATATACAATATTTGTTTTCCTCTTTCTGACTTACTTCATTCTGTATGACAGTCTCTCGATCCATCGATGTCTCTACAAATGACCCAGTTTCATTCCTTTTTATGGCCGAGTAATATTCCATTTTATATATGTACCACATCTTTATCCATTCATCTGTCTGTGGGCATTTAGGTTGCTTCCATTACCTGGCTATTGTAAATAGTGCTGCAACGAACATTGTGGTGAATGTGCCTTTTTGAAATACGGTTTTCTCTGGGTATATGCCCAGAAGTGGGATTGCTGGATCAGATGGTAATTCTATTTCTAGTTTTTTTAAGGAAACTCCATACTGTTCTCCATAGGGACTGTATCAATTTACATTCCCACCAATAGTGGAAGAGGGCTCCTTTTGTCCACACCCTCCCCAGAATTGGTTGTTTGTAGATTTTCTGATGATGCCGATTCTAACAGGTGTGAGGTGATACCTCATTGTAGTTTTGATTTGCATTTCTCTAATAATTAGTGCTGTTGAGCAGCTTTTCATGTGCGTCTTGGCCATCTCTGTGTCTCCTTTGAAGAAACGTCTCTTTAGATCTTCTGCCCATTTTTTTTGGGTTGTTTGTTTTCTTAATATTAAGCTGCATGAGCTGTTTATATATATTGGAGATTAAACCTCTGTCCATTGATTCGTCTGCAACGATTTTCGCCCATTCTGAGGGATGCCTTTTTCCATTCCCGTGTTTTTTAACAAAAAAGGAAAGAAAGGAAAAGAAGCAGAACACTAATGTGCGTAAAATATGCCTTTTGAAACGGTCGTTTTGAAATATGGACGTCCTTTGAAATTTTTGGTCGATATGTGACCCCAGGATTTGTTTTCAGGGCAGGTGTCATTTACAGGCCTGCAATGATTTTGAATATCAACTGACCATTAGCGTTGGGATTAAAGCTGCTGTTGTGTGAAACGGCCACAAGGTGGCAGCAGTTCACCCTTACCAAATCTGGTTACTAGGGCAAGAGAGCCTCAGTGGAAGTGGTGTTCTAGATTGGAGTTTAGAATGGAATGTGCCAGGAGAAAGCCCCTCACGTTTGTCTCACTACTTCTTGTTCGTGTTTTTAATTTAATTTTTTTATTTTTTATTACAGCAAGTTTGATTACAATGTTTGGCTTGTTGTAGGTGTGGAAGATGTGGTTCTTTTACACATATACAGATGACTGTTCTTCTTGGGATCCTTTTCCCATGTACGTTATGACAGAATGTTGAGTAGTCCTCTCTTGGTATTCTGTAGGTCTTTGGTGATTATATATGTCACCTGTGTTTGTATATGTCTGTTAACCCCGATATCGTAATGAAACCAATCCTCACACCTTTCCATTGGTGAACCATAAGTTTGTTTAATGAATCTGTGATTGCCCTTCTCCGTGGAAATATCTGCCCTGGTATCCATTTTTAGGTAACACCTCTAAGTGATATGATATGATATGTGTCTTTCACTTTCTGACTTACTACAAGTCACGTGATTACTTCTAGACTCATCTACGGTGCTGCAAATGGCATTGTGTCCTTTTTTCCCTTGGCTTCTCTTCTGCCTTAGCGGGGTCCATTTTCAACAATGTGATTCCCTGAGGGTTGTGGATTAGCTGACCTGGGCAGCCTTACCCTGCCGGCCCGCCCTCCCCAGGTGTGCCTCGTTGAGGTCAATATAAACAGAGCTCCAGGCAGCAATAGCCCCTGAAGCTGTGCCTGACTCCATATTCTCTGCCCCGTCAGCAGTCTCGGGGCTGTGCTGGTGGGAGGGAGTGAGGGGCCACAGCTTTGTGGGTGGCCCGGTGTGAGTGGGGTTCTGCTGGCCTTTCTGCAGGAGTTGCCAGGCTGCCGCCTGTAAAGAAGAGGATGTGTCACCCATACCTTCCGCTGGAATTTCTCTCCGGACAGAGGTGAGGAAGGAAAAAATCAGTGGGGGCCGGGACAGGAGGTGTATCTCAGGCAGGGCAATGGAAAGCTTCTGGAAGAGCGCCAGGGTCCAGGACCACGCTGGCTGGCCTGCAGGCACCAAGTTGGCCTGCGTGCTGTCGCTGGTGTGGCTCCACGGTCCTTCCTCTAGGCTTTCAAGCCCTTGTACATATTCAGGTGTTTTACCTGGAAAGGGTGGGAACAGTTCAGCAGCAGCTGGCCTGGGGCTCAGCTCACGTTTACTCACAGATGCCTCGGCACGGTCCCCCAGCTTTGCAATGAGGACGCTCCTTGCGTGGGGGTTGGGTTGCTGGCTGTATGGGAGATGGTTCCCCACCTCTGACCAATTTCAGAATTGTTTACCACTGGAGCAAGTGCCGTGATAGGGTTTTCCTCTGTATAACTCGTGGGTTCACTTTTTTTTTCTTTTATGTTTCAAGTTAGATGTTATTCCTCTTTTATGTATTTATAGATATAAGCATGGAAATAATTCATTCCTATAAATACATCTGTGTGACGGGAAGAACTTTTTTATGTTTTATATTTAAATTTTATTTTTTAAAATTTTGGAATTTTATTTATTTTTTTATACAGCACGCTATTATTAGTTATGTATTTTATGCATATACATGTATACAGGTCAATCCCAAACTCCCAACTCATCCCACCACCACCACCCCATGGCTTCCCACACTTGGTGTCCATACGTTTGTTCTCTACCTCTGTGTCTCTATTTCTTCCCTGCAAACCAGGTCATCTGTACCATTTTTAGGCTCCACATATATGCATTAATATACAATATTTGTTTTCCTCTTTCTGACTTACTTCATTCTGTATGACAGTCTCTCGATCCATCGATGTCTCTACAAATGACCCAGTTTCATTCCTTTTTATGGCCGAGTAATATTCCATTTTATATATGTACCACATCTTTATCCATTCATCTGTCTGTGGGCATTTAGGTTGCTTCCATTACCTGGCTATTGTAAATAGTGCTGCAACGAACATTGTGGTGAATGTGCCTTTTTGAAATACGGTTTTCTCTGGGTATATGCCCAGAAGTGGGATTGCTGGATCAGATGGTAATTCTATTTCTAATTTTTTTAAGGAAACTCCATACTGTTCTCCATAGGGACTGTATCAATTTACATTCCCACCAATAGTGGAAGAGGGTTCCTTTTGTCCACACCCTCCCCAGAATTGGTTGTTTGTAGATTTTCTGATGATGCCGATTCTAACAGGTGTGAGGTGATACCTCATTGTAGTTTTGATTTGCATTTCTCTAATAATTAGTGCTGTTGAGCAGCTTTTCATGTGCGTCTTGGCCATCTCTGTGTCTCCTTTGAAGAAACGTCTCTTTAGATCTTCTGCCCATTTTTTGGGGGTTGTTTGTTTTTTTAATATTAAGCTGCATGAGCTGTTTATATATATTGGAGATTAAACCTCTGTCCATTGATTCGTCTGCAACGATTTTCGCCCATTCTGAGGGATGCCTTTTTCCATTCCCGTATTTTTTAACAAAAAAGGAAAGAAAGGAAAAGAAGCAGAACACTAATGTGCGTAAAATATGCCTTTTGAAACGGTCGTTTTGAAATATGGACGTCCTTTGAATTTTTTGGTCGATATGTGACCCCAGGATTTGTTTTCAGGGCAGGTGTCATTTACAGGCCTGCAATGATTTTGAATATCAACTGACCATTAGCGTTGGGATTAAAGCTGCTGTTGTGTGAAACGGCCACAAGGTGGCAGCAGTTCACCCTTACCAAATCTGGTTACTAGGGCAAGAGAGCCTCAGTGGAAGTGGTGTTCTAGATTGGAGTTTAGAATGGAATGTGCCAGGAGAAAGCCCCTCACGTTTGTCTCACTACTTGTTGTTCGTGTTTTTAATTTAATTTTTTTATTTTTTATTACAGCAAGTTTGATTACAATGTTTGGCTTGTTGTAGGTGTGGAAGATGTGGTTCTTTTACACATATACAGATGACTGTTCTTCTTGGGATCCTTTTCCCATGTACGTTATGACAGAATGTTGAGTAGTCCTCTCTTGGTATTCTGTAGGTCTTTGGTGATTATATATGTCACCTGTGTTTGTATATGTCTGTTAACCCCGATATCGTAATGAAACCAATCCTCACACCTTTCCATTGGTGAACCATAAGTTTGTTTAATGAATCTGTGATTGCCCTTCTCCGTGGAAATATCTGCCCTGGTATCCATTTTTAGGTAACACCTATAAGTGATATGATAGGATATGTGTCTTTCACTTTCTGACTTACTACAAGTCACGTGATTACTTCTAGACTCATCTACGGTGCTGCAAATGGCATTGTGTCCTTTTTTCCCTTGGCTTCTCTTCTGCCTTAGCGGGGTCCATTTTCAACAATGTGATTCCCTGAGGGTTGTGGATTAGCTGACCTGGGCAGCCTTACCCTGCCGGCCCGCCCTCCCCAGGTGTGCCTCGTTGAGGTCAATATAAACAGAGCTCCAGGCAGCAATAGCCCCTGAAGCTGTGCCTGACTCCATATTCTCTGCCCCGTCAGCAGTCTCGGGGCTGTGCTGGTGGGAGGGAGTGAGGGGCCACAGCTTTGTGGGTGGCCCGGTGTGAGTGGGGTTCTGCTGGCCTTTCTGCAGGAGTTGCCAGGCTGCCGCCTGTAAAGAAGAGGATGTGTCACCCATACCTTCCGCTGGAATTTCTCTCCGGACAGAGGTGAGGAAGGAAAAAATCAGTGGGGGCCGGGACAGGAGGGGTATCTCAGGCAGGGCAATGGAAAGCTTCTGGAAGAGCGCCAGGGTCCAGGACCACGCTGGCTGGCCTGCAGGCACCAAGTTGGCCTGCGTGCTGTCGCTGGTGTGGCTCCACGGTCCTTCCTCTAGGCTTTCAAGCCCTTGTACATATTCAGGTGTTTTACCTGGAAAGGGTGGGAACAGTTCAGCAGCAGCTGGCCTGGGGCTCAGCTCACGTTTACTCACAGATGCCTCGGCACGGTCCCCCAGCTTTGCAATGAGGACGCTCCTTGCGTGGGGGTTGGGTTGCTGGCTGTATGGGAGATGGTTCCCCACCTCTGACCAATTTCAGAATTGTTTACCACTGGAGCAAGTGCCGTGATAGGGTTTTCCTCTGTATAACTCGTGGGTTCACTTTTTTTTTCTTTTATGTTTCAAGTTAGATGTTATTCCTCTTTTATGTATTTATAGATATAAGCATGGAAATAATTCATTCCTATAAATACATCTGTGTGACGGGAAGAACTTTTTTCTGTTTTATTTTAAAATTTTATTTTTTAAAATTTTGAAATTTTATTTATTTTTTTATACAGCACGTTATTATTAGTTATGTATTTTATGCATATACATGTATACAGGTCAATCCCAAACTCCCAACTCATCCCACCACCACCACCCCATGGCTTCCCACACTTGGTGCCCATACGTTTGTTCTCTACCTCTGTGTCTCTATTTCTTCCCTGCAAACCAGTTCATCTGTACCATTTTTAGGCTCCACATATATGCATTAATATACAATATTTGTTTTCCTCTTTCTGACTTACTTCATTCTGTATGACAGTCTCTCGATCCATCGATGTCTCTACAAATGACCCAGTTTCATTCCTTTTTATGGCCGAGTCATATTCCATTTTATATATGTACCACATCTTTATCCATTCATCTGTCTGTGGGCATTTAGGTTGCTTCCATTACCTGGCTATTGTAAATAGTGCTGCAACGAACATTGTGGTGAATGTGCCTTTTTGAAATACGGTTTTCTCTGGGTATATGCCCAGAAGTGGGATTGCTGGATCAGATGGTAATTCTATTTCTAGTTTTTTTAAGGAAACTCCATACTGTTCTCCATAGGGACTGTATCAATTTACATTCCCACCAATAGTGGAAGAGGGCTCCTTTTGTCCACACCCTCCCCAGAATTGGTTGTTTGTAGATTTTCTGATGATGCCGATTCTAACAGGTGTGAGGTGATACCTCATTGTAGTTTTGATTTGCATTTCTCTAATAATTAGTGCTGTTGAGCAGCTTTTCATGTGCGTCTTGGCCATCTCTGTGTCTCCTTTGAAGAAACGTCTCTTTAGATCTTCTGCCCATTTTTTGGGGGTTGTTTGTTTTTTTAATATTAAGCTGCATGAGCTGTTTATATATATTGGAGATTAAACCTCTGTCCATTGATTCGTCTGCAACGATTTTCGCCCATTCTGAGGGATGCCTTTTTCCATTCCCGTATTTTTTAACAAAAAAGGAAAGAAAGGAAAAGAAGCAGAACACTAATGTGCGTAAAATATGCCTTTTGAAACGGTCGTTTTGAAATATGGACGTCCTTTGAAATTTTTGGTCGATATGTGACCCCAGGATTTGTTTTCAGGGCAGGTGTCATTTACAGGCCTGCAATGATTTTGAATATCAACTGACCATTAGCGTTGGGATTAAAGCTGCTGTTGTGTGAAACGGCCACAAGGTGGCAGCAGTTCACCCTTACCAAATCTGGTTACTAGGGCAAGAGAGCCTCAGTGGAAGTGGTGTTCTAGATTGGAGTTTAGAATGGAATGTGCCAGGAGAAAGCCCCTCACGTTTGTCTCACTACTTCTTGTTCGTGTTTTTAATTTAATTTTTTATTTTTTGTTACAGCAAGTTTGATTACAATGTTTGGCTTGTTGTAGGTGTGGAAGATGTGGTTCTTTTACACATATACAGATGACTGTTCTTCTTGGGATCCTTTTCCCATGTACGTTATGACAGAATGTTGAGTAGTCCTCTCTTGGTATTCTGTAGGTCTTTGGTGATTATATATGTCACCTGTGTTTGTATATGTCTGTTAACCCCGATATCGTAATGAAACCAATCCTCACACCTTTCCATTGGTGAACCATAAGTTTGTTTAATGAATCTGTGATTGCCCTTCTCCGTGGAAATATCTGCCCTGGTATCCATTTTTAGGTAACACCTATAAGTGATATGATATGATATGTGTCTTTCACTTTCTGACTTACTACAAGTCACGTGATTACTTCTAGACTCATCTACGGTGCTGCAAATGGCATTGTGTCCTTTTTTCCCTTGGCTTCTCTTCTGCCTTAGCGGGGTCCATTTTCAACAATGTGATTCCCTGAGGGTTGTGGATTAGCTGACCTGGGCAGCCTTACCCTGCCGGCCCGCCCTCCCCAGGTGTGCCTCGTTGAGGTCAATATAAACAGAGCTCCAGGCAGCAATAGCCCCTGAAGCTGTGCCTGACTCCATATTCTCTGCCCCGTCAGCAGTCTCGGGGCTGTGCTGGTGGGAGGGAGTGAGGGGCCACAGCTTTGTGGGTGGCCCGGTGTGAGTGGGGTTCTGCTGGCCTTTCTGCAGGAGTTGCCAGGCTGCCGCCTGTAAAGAAGAGGATGTGTCACCCATACCTTCCGCTGGAATTTCTCTCCGGACAGAGGTGAGGAAGGAAAAAAGCAGTGGGGTCCGGGACAGGAGGGGTATCTCAGGCAGGGCAATGGAAAGCTTCTGGAAGAGCGCCAGGGTCCAGGACCACGCTGGCTGGCCTGCAGGCACCAAGTTGGCCTGCGTGCTGTCGCTGGTGTGGCTCCACGGTCCTTCCTCTAGGCTTTCAAGCCCTTGTACATATTCAGGTGTTTTACCTGGAAAGGGTGGGAACAGTTCAGCAGCAGCTGGCCTGGGGCTCAGCTCACGTTTACTCACAGATGCCTCGGCACGGTCCCCCAGCTTTGCAATGAGGACGCTCCTTGCGTGGGGGTTGGGTTGCTGGCTGTATGGGAGATGGTTCCCCACCTCTGACCAATTTCAGAATTGTTTACCACTGGAGCAAGTGCCGTGATAGGGTTTTCCTCTGTATAACTCGTGGGTTCACTTTTTTTTTCTTTTATGTTTCAAGTTAGATGTTATTCCTCTTTTATGTATTTATAGATATAAGCATGGAAATAATTCATTCCTATAAATACATCTGTGTGACGGGAAGAACTTTTTTCTGTTTTATATTTAAATTTTATTTTTTAAAATTTTGGAATTTTATTTATTTTTTTATACAGCACGTTATTATTAGTTATGTATTTTATGCATATACATGTATACAGGTCAATCCCAAACTCCCAACTCATCCCACCACCACCACCCCATGGCTTCCCACACTTGGTGTCCATACGTTTGTTCTCTACCTCTGTGTCTCTATTTCTTCCCTGCAAACCAGTTCATCTGTACCATTTTTAGGCTCCACATATATGCATTAATATACAATATTTGTTTTCCTCTTTCTGACTTACTTCATTCTGTATGACAGTCTCTCGATCCATCGATGTCTCTACAAATGACCCAGTTTCATTCCATTTTATGGCCGAGTAATATTCCATTTTATATATGTACCACATCTTTATCCATTCATCTGTCTGTGGGCATTTAGGTTGCTTCCATTACCTGGCTATTGTAAATAGTGCTGCAACGAACATTGTGGTGAATGTGCCTTTTTGAAATACGGTTTTCTCTGGGTATATGCCCAGAAGTGGGATTGCTGGATCAGATGGTAATTCTATTTCTAATTTTTTTAAGGAAACTCCATACTGTTCTCCATAGGGACTGTATCAATTTACATTCCCACCAATAGTGGAAGAGGGTTCCTTTTGTCCACACCCTCCCCAGAATTGGTTGTTTGTAGATTTTCTGATGATGCCGATTCTAACAGGTGTGAGGTGATACCTCATTGTAGTTTTGATTTGCATTTCTCTAATAATTAGTGCTGTTGAGCAGCTTTTCATGTGCGTCTTGGCCATCTCTGTGTCTCCTTTGAAGAAACGTCTCTTTAGATCTTCTGCCCATTTTTTGGGGGTTGTTTGTTTTTTTAATATTAAGCTGCATGAGCTGTTTATATATATTGGAGATTAAACCTCTGTCCATTGATTCGTCTGCAACGATTTTCGCCCATTCTGAGGGATGCCTTTTTCCATTCCCGTATTTTTTAACAAAAAAGGAAAGAAAGGAAAAGAAGCAGCACACTAATGTGCGTAAAATATGCCTTTTGAAACGGTCGTTTTGAAATATGGACGTCCTTTGAAATTTTTGGTCGATATGTGACCCCAGGATTTGTTTTCAGGGCAGGTGTCATTTACAGGCCTGCAATGATTTTGAATATCAACTGACCATTAGCGTTGGGATTAAAGCTGCTGTTGTGTGAAACGGCCACAAGGTGGCAGCAGTTCACCCTTACCAAATCTGGTTACTAGGGCAAGAGAGCCTCAGTGGAAGTGGTGTTCTAGATTGGAGTTTAGAATGGAATGTGCCAGGAGAAAGCCCCTCACGTTTGTCTCACTACTTCTTGTTCGTGTTTTTAATTTATTTTTTTTTATTTTTTATTACAGCAAGTTTGATTACAATGTTTGGCTTGTTGTAGGTGTGGAAGATGTGGTTCTTTTACACATATACAGATGACTGTTCTTCTTGGGATCCTTTTCCCATGTACGTTATGACAGAATGTTGAGTAGTCCTCTCTTGGTATTCTGTAGGTCTTTGGTGATTATATATGTCACCTGTGTTTGTATATGTCTGTTAACCCCGATATCGTAATGAAACCAATCCTCACACCTTTCCATTGGTGAACCATAAGTTTGTTTAATGAATCTGTGATTGCCCTTCTCCGTGGAAATATCTGCCCTGGTATCCATTTTTAGGTAACACCTATAAGTGATATGATATGATATGTGTCTTTCACTTTCTGACTTACTACAAGTCACGTGATTACTTCTAGACTCATCTACGGTGCTGCAAATGGCATTGTGTCCTTTTTTCCCTTGGCTTCTCTTCTGCCTTAGCGGGGTCCATTTTCAACAATGTGATTCCCTGAGGGTTGTGGATTAGCTGACCTGGGCAGCCTTACCCTGCCGGCCCGCCCTCCCCAGGTGTGCCTCGTTGAGGTCAATATAAACAGAGCTCCAGGCAGCAATAGCCCCTGAAGCTGTGCCTGACTCCATATTCTCTGCCCCGTCAGCAGTCTCGGGGCTGTGCTGGTGGGAGGGAGTGAGGGGCCACAGCTTTGTGGGTGGCCCGGTGTGAGTGGGGTTCTGCTGGCCTTTCTGCAGGAGTTGCCAGGCTGCCGCCTGTAAAGAAGAGGATGTGTCACCCATACCTTCCGCTGGAATTTCTCTCCGGACAGAGGTGAGGAAGGAAAAAAGCAGTGGGGGCCGGGACAGGAGGGGTATCTCAGGCAGGGCAATGGAAAGCTTCTGGAAGAGCGCCAGGGTCCAGGACCACGCTGGCTGGCCTGCAGGCACCAAGTTGGCCTGCGTGCTGTCGCTGGTGTGGCTCCACGGTCCTTCCTCTAGGCTTTCAAGCCCTTGTACATATTCAGGTGTTTTACCTGGAAAGGGTGGGAACAGTTCAGCAGCAGCTGGCCTGGGGCTCAGCTCACGTTTACTCACAGATGCCTTGGCACGGTCCCCCAGCTTTACAATGAGGACGCTCCTTGCGTGGGGGTTGGGTTGCTGGCTGTATGGGAGATGGTTCCCCACCTCTGACCAATTTCAGAATTGTTTACCACTGGAGCAAGTGCCCTGATAGGGTTTTCCTCTGTATAACTCCTGGGTTCAGGTTTTTTTTTTCTTTTATGTTTCAAGTTAGATTTTATTCCCCTTTTATGTATTTATAGATATAAGCATGGAAATAATTCTTTCCTATAAATACATCTGTGTGATGGGAAGAATTTTTTCTGTTTTATTTATAAATTTTATTTTTTTAAATTTTGAAATTTTATTTTATTTATTTTTTTATACAGCACGTTATTATTAGTTATGTATTTTATGCATATACATGTATACAGGTCAATCCCAAACTCCCAACTCATCCCACCACCACCACCCCATGGCTTCCCACACTTGGTGTCCATACGTTTGTTCTCTACCTCTGTGTCTCTATTTCTTCCCTGCAAACCAGTTCATCTGTACCATTTTTAGGCTCCACATATATGCATTAATATACAATATTTGTTTTCCTCTTTTTGACTTACTTCATTCTGTATGACAGTCTCTCGATCCATCGATGTCTCTACAAATGACCCAGTTTCATTCCTTTTTATGGCCGAGTCATATTCCATTTTATATATGTACCACATCTTTATCCATTCATCTGTCTGTGGGCAAAAAGGTTGCTTCCATTACCTGGCTATTGTAAATAGTGCTGCAACGAACATTGTGGTGAATGTGCCTTTTTGAAATACGGTTTTCTCTGGGTATATGCCCAGAAGTGGGATTGCTGGATCAGATGGTAATTCTATTTCTAATTTTTTTAAGGAAACTCCATACTGTTCTCCATAGGGACTGTATCAATTTACATTCCCACCAATAGTGGAAGAGGGTTCCTTTTGTCCACACCCTCCCCAGAATTGGTTGTTTGTAGATTTTCTGATGATGCCGATTCTAACAGGTGTGAGGTGATACCTCATTGTAGTTTTGATTTGCATTTCTCTAATAATTAGTGCTGTTGAGCAGCTTTTCATGTGCGTCTTGGCCATCTCTGTGTCTCCTTTGAAGAAACGTCTCTTTAGATCTTCTGCCCATTTTTTGGGGGTTGTTTGTTTTTTTAATATTAAGCTGCATGAGCTGTTTATATATATTGGAGATTAAACCTCTGTCCATTGATTCGTCTGCAACGATTTTCGCCCATTCTGAGGGATGCCTTTTTCCATTCCCGTGTTTTTTAACAAAAAAGGAAAGAAAGGAAAAGAAGCAGAACACTAATGTGCGTAAAATATGCCTTTTGAAACAGTCGTTTTGAAATATGGACGTCCTTTGAAATTTTTGGTCGATATGTGACCCCAGGATTTGTTTTCAGGGCAGGTGTCATTTACAGGCCTGCAATGATTTTGAATATCAACTGACCATTAGCGTTGGGATTAAAGCTGCTGTTGTGTGAAACGGCCACAAGGTGGCAGCAGTTCACCCTTACCAAATCTGGTTACTAGGGCAAGAGAGCCTCAGTGGAAGTGGTGTTCTAGATTGGAGTTTAGAATGGAATGTGCCAGGAGAAAGCCCCTCACGTTTGTCTCACTACTTCTTGTTCGTGTTTTTAATTTAATTTTTTTATTTTTTATTACAGCAAGTTTGATTACAATGTTTGGCTTGTTGTAGGTGTGGAAGATGTGGTTCTTTTACACATATACAGATGACTGTTCTTCTTGGGATCCTTTTCCCATGTACGTTATGACAGAATGTTGAGTAGTCCTCTCTTGGTATTCTGTAGGTCTTTGGTGATTATATATGTCACCTGTGTTTGTATATGTCTGTTAACCCCGATATCGTAATGAAACCAATCCTCACACCTTTCCATTGGTGAACCATAAGTTTGTTTAATGAATCTGTGATTGCCCTTCTCCGTGGAAATATCTGCCCTGGTATCCATTTTTAGGTAACACCTATAAGTGATATGATATGATATGTGTCTTTCACTTTCTGACTTACTACAAGTCACGTGATTACTTCTAGACTCATCTACGGTGCTGCAAATGGCATTGTGTCCTTTTTTCCCTTGGCTTCTCTTCTGCCTTAGCGGGGTCCATTTTCAACAATGTGATTCCCTGAGGGTTGTGGATTAGCTGACCTGGGCAGCCTTACCCTGCCGGCCCGCCCTCCCCAGGTGTGCCTCGTTGAGGTCAATATAAACAGAGCTCCAGGCAGCAATAGCCCCTGAAGCTGTGCCTGACTCCATATTCTCTGCCCCGTCAGCAGTCTCGGGGCTGTGCTGGTGGGAGGGAGTGAGGGGCCACAGCTTTGTGGGTGGCCCGGTGTGAGTGGGGTTCTGCTGGCCTTTCTGCAGGAGTTGCCAGGCTGCCGCCTGTAAAGAAGAGGATGTGTCACGCATACCTTCCGCTGGAATTTTTCTCCGGACAGAGGTGAGGAAGGAAAAAAGCAGTGGGGGCCGGGACAGGAGGGGTATCTCAGGCAGGGCAATGGAAAGCTTCTGGAAGAGCGCCAGGGTCCAGGACCACGCTGGCTGGCCTGCAGGCACCAAGTTGGCCTGCGTGCTGTCGCTGGTGTGGCTCCACGGTCCTTCCTCTAGGCTTTCAAGCCCTTGTACATATTCAGGTGTTTTACCTGGAAAGGGTGGGAACAGTTCAGCAGCAGCTGGCCTGGGGCTCAGCTCACGTTTACTCACAGATGCCTCGGCACGGTCCCCCAGCTTTGCAATGAGGACGCTCCTTGCGTGGGGGTTGGGTTGCTGGCTGTATGGGAGATGGTTCCCCACCTCTGACCAATTTCAGAATTGTTTACCACTGGAGGAAGTGCCCTGATAGGGTTTTCCTCTGTATAACTCCTGGGTTCAGGTTTTTTTTTTCTTTTATGTTTCAAGTTAGATTTTATTCCCCTTTTATGTATTTATAGATATAAGCATGGAAATAATTCTTTCCTATAAATACATCTGTGTGATGGGAAGAATTTTTTCTGTTTTATTTATAAATTTTATTTTTTTAAATTTTGAAATTTTATTTATTTTTTTATACAGCACGTTATTATTAGTTATGTATTTTATGCATATACATGTATACAGGTCAATCCAAAACTCCCAACTCATCCCACCACCACCACCCCATGGCTTCCCACACTTGGTGTCCATACGTTTGTTCTCTACCTCTGTGTCTCTATTTCTTCCCTGCAAACCAGTTCATCTGTACCATTTTTAGGCTCCACATATATGCATTAATATACAATATTTGTTTTCCTCTTTCTGACTTACTTCATTCTGTATGACAGTCTCTCGATCCATCGATGTCTCTACAAATGACCCAGTTTCATTCCTTTTTATGGCCGAGTAATATTCCATTTTATATATGTACCACATCTTTATCCATTCATCTGTCTGTGGGCATTTAGGTTGCTTCCATTACCTGGCTATTGTAAATAGTGCTGCAACGAACATTGTGGTGAATGTGCCTTTTTGAAATACGGTTTTCTCTGGGTATATGCCCAGAAGTGGGATTGCTGGATCAGATGGTAATTCTATTTCTAATTTTTTTAAGGAAACTCCATACTGTTCTCCATAGGGACTGTATCAATTTACATTCCCACCAATAGTGGAAGAGGGTTCCTTTTGTCCACACCCTCCCCAGAATTGGTTGTTTGTAGATTTTCTGATGATGCCGATTCTAACAGGTGTGAGGTGATACCTCATTGTAGTTTTGATTTGCATTTCTCTAATAATTAGTGCTGTTGAGCAGCTTTTCATGTGCGTCTTGGCCATCTCTGTGTCTCCTTTGAAGAAACGTCTCTTTAGATCTTCTGCCCATTTTTTGGGGGTTGTTTGTTTTTTTAATATTAAGCTGCATGAGCTGTTTATATATATTGGAGATTAAACCTCTGTCCATTGATTCGTCTGCAACGATTTTCGCCCATTCTGAGGGATGCCTTTTTCCATTCCCGTATTTTTTAACAAAAAAGGAAAGAAAGGAAAAGAAGCAGAACACTAATGTGCGTAAAATATGCCTTTTGAAACGGTCGTTTTGAAATATGGACGTCCTTTGAATTTTTTGGTCGATATGTGACCCCAGGATTTGTTTTCAGGGCAGGTGTCATTTACAGGCCTGCAATGATTTTGAATATCAACTGACCATTAGCGTTGGGATTAAAGCTGCTGTTGTGTGAAACGGCCACAAGGTGGCAGCAGTTCACCCTTACCAAATCTGGTTACTAGGGCAAGAGAGCCTCAGTGGAAGTGGTGTTCTAGATTGGAGTTTAGAATGGAATGTGCCAGGAGAAAGCCCCTCACGTTTGTCTCACTACTTCTTGTTCGTGTTTTTAATTTAATTTTTTTATTTTTTATTACAGCAAGTTTGATTACAATGTTTGGCTTGTTGTAGGTGTGGAAGATGTGGTTCTTTTACACATATACAGATGACTGTTCTTCTTGGGATCCTTTTCCCATGTACGTTATGACAGAATGTTGAGTAGTCCTCTCTTGGTATTCTGTAGGTCTTTGGTGATTATATATGTCACCTGTGTTTGTATATGTCTGTTAACCCCGATATCGTAATGAAACCAATCCTCACACCTTTCCATTGGTGAACCATAAGTTTGTTTAATGAATCTGTGATTGCCCTTCTCCGTGGAAATATCTGCCCTGGTATCCATTTTTAGGTAACACCTATAAGTGATATGATATGATATGTGTCTTTCACTTTCTGACTTACTACAAGTCACGTGATTACTTCTAGACTCATCTACGGTGCTGCAAATGGCATTGTGTCCTTTTTTCCCTTGGCTTCTCTTCTGCCTTAGCGGGGTCCATTTTCAACAATGTGATTCCCTGAGGGTTGTGGATTAGCTGACCTGGGCAGCCTTACCCTGCCGGCCCGCCCTCCCCAGGTGTGCCTCGTTGAGGTCAATATAAACAGAGCTCCAGGCAGCAATAGCCCCTGAAGCTGTGCCTGACTCCATATTCTCTGCCCCGTCAGCAGTCTCGGGGCTGTGCTGGTGGGAGGGAGTGAGGGGCCACAGCTTTGTGGGTGGCCCGGTGTGAGTGGGGTTCTGCTGGCCTTTCTGCAGGAGTTGCCAGGCTGCCGCCTGTAAAGAAGAGGATGTGTCACGCATACCTTCCGCTGGAATTTTTCTCCGGACAGAGGTGAGGAAGGAAAAAAGCAGTGGGGTCCGGGACAGGAGGGGTATCTCAGGCAGGGCAATGGAAAGCTTCTGGAAGAGCGCCAGGGTCCAGGACCACGCTGGCTGGCCTGCAGGCACCAAGTTGGCCTGCGTGCTGTCGCTGGTGTGGCTCCACGGTCCTTCCTCTAGGCTTTCAAGCCCTTGTACATATTCAGGTGTTTTACCTGGAAAGGGTGGGAACAGTTCAGCAGCAGCTGGCCTGGGGCTCAGCTCACGTTTACTCACAGATGCCTCGGCACGGTCCCCCAGCTTTGCAATGAGGACGCTCCTTGCGTGGGGGTTGGGTTGCTGGCTGTATGGGAGATGGTTCCCCACCTCTGACCAATTTCAGAATTGTTTACCACTGGAGCAAGTGCCCTGATAGGGTTTTCCTCTGTATAACTCCTGGGTTCAGGTTTTTTTTTTCTTTTATGTTTCAAGTTAGATTTTATTCCCCTTTTATGTATTTATAGATATAAGCATGGAAATAATTCTTTCCTATAAATACATCTGTGTGATGGGAAGAATTTTTTCTGTTTTATTTATAAATTTTATTTTTTAAAATTTTGAAATTTTATTTATTTTTTTATACAGCACGTTATTATTAGTTATGTATTTTATGCATATACATGTATACAGGTCAATCCAAAACTCCCAACTCATCCCACCACCACCACCCCATGGCTTCCCACACTTGGTGTCCATACGTTTGTTCTCTACCTCTGTGTCTCTATTTCTTCCCTGCAAACCAGTTCATCTGTACCATTTTTAGGCTCCACATATATGCATTAATATACAATATTTGTTTTCCTCTTTCTGACTTACTTCATTCTGTATGACAGTCTCTCGATCCATCGATGTCTCTACAAATGACCCAGTTTCATTCCTTTTTATGGCCGAGTAATATTCCATTTTATATATGTACCACATCTTTATCCATTCATCTGTCTGTGGGCATTTAGGTTGCTTCCATTACCTGGCTATTGTAAATAGTGCTGCAACGAACATTGTGGTGAATGTGCCTTTTTGAAATACGGTTTTCTCTGGGTATATGCCCAGAAGTGGGATTGCTGGATCAGATGGTAATTCTATTTCTAATTTTTTTAAGGAAACTCCATACTGTTCTCCATAGGGACTGTATCAATTTACATTCCCACCAATAGTGGAAGAGGGTTCCTTTTGTCCACACCCTCCCCAGAATTGGTTGTTTGTAGATTTTCTGATGATGCCGATTCTAACAGGTGTGAGGTGATACCTCATTGTAGTTTTGATTTGCATTTCTCTAATAATTAGTGCTGTTGAGCAGCTTTTCATGTGCGTCTTGGCCATCTCTGTGTCTCCTTTGAAGAAACGTCTCTTTAGATCTTCTGCCCATTTTTTGGGGGTTGTTTGTTTTTTTAATATTAAGCTGCATGAGCTGTTTATATATATTGGAGATTAAACCTCTGTCCATTGATTCGTCTGCAACGATTTTCGCCCATTCTGAGGGATGCCTTTTTCCATTCCCGTATTTTTTAACAAAAAAGGAAAGAAAGGAAAAGAAGCAGAACACTAATGTGCGTAAAATATGCCTTTTGAAACGGTCGTTTTGAAATATGGACGTCCTTTGAATTTTTTGGTCGATATGTGACCCCAGGATTTGTTTTCAGGGCAGGTGTCATTTACAGGCCTGCAATGATTTTGAATATCAACTGACCATTAGCGTTGGGATTAAAGCTGCTGTTGTGTGAAACGGCCACAAGGTGGCAGCAGTTCACCCTTACCAAATCTGGTTACTAGGGCAAGAGAGCCTCAGTGGAAGTGGTGTTCTAGATTGGAGTTTAGAATGGAATGTGCCAGGAGAAAGCCCCTCACGTTTGTCTCACTACTTCTTGTTCGTGTTTTTAATTTAATTTTTTTATTTTTTATTACAGCAAGTTTGATTACAATGTTTGGCTTGTTGTAGGTGTGGAAGATGTGGTTCTTTTACACATATACAGATGACTGTTCTTCTTGGGATCCTTTTCCCATGTACGTTATGACAGAATGTTGAGTAGTCCTCTCTTGGTATTCTGTAGGTCTTTGGTGATTATATATGTCACCTGTGTTTGTATATGTCTGTTAACCCCGATATCGTAATGAAACCAATCCTCACACCTTTCCATTGGTGAACCATAAGTTTGTTTAATGAATCTGTGATTGCCCTTCTCCGTGGAAATATCTGCCCTGGTATCCATTTTTAGGTAACACCTATAAGTGATATGATATGATATGTGTCTTTCACTTTCTGACTTACTACAAGTCACGTGATTACTTCTAGACTCATCTACGGTGCTGCAAATGGCATTGTGTCCTTTTTTCCCTTGGCTTCTCTTCTGCCTTAGCGGGGTCCATTTTCAACAATGTGATTCCCTGAGGGTTGTGGATTAGCTGACCTGGGCAGCCTTACCCTGCCGGCCCGCCCTCCCCAGGTGTGCCTCGTTGAGGTCAATATAAACAGAGCTCCAGGCAGCAATAGCCCCTGAAGCTGTGCCTGACTCCATATTCTCTGCCCCGTCAGCAGTCTCGGGGCTGTGCTGGTGGGAGGGAGTGAGGGGCCACAGCTTTGTGGGTGGCCCGGTGTGAGTGGGGTTCTGCTGGCCTTTCTGCAGGAGTTGCCAGGCTGCCGCCTGTAAAGAAGAGGATGTGTCACCCATACCTTCCGCTGGAATTTCTCTCCGGACAGAGGTGAGGAAGGAAAAAAGCAGTGGGGGCCGGGACAGGAGGGGTATCTCAGGCAGGGCAATGGAAAGCTTCTGGAAGAGCGCCAGGGTCCAGGACCACGCTGGCTGGCCTGCAGGCACCAAGTTGGCCTGCGTGCTGTCGCTGGTGTGGCTCCACGGTCCTTCCTCTAGGCTTTCAAGCCCTTGTACATATTCAGGTGTTTTACCTGGAAAGGGTGGGAACAGTTCAGCAGCAGCTGGCCTGGGGCTCAGCTCACGTTTACTCACAGATGCCTTGGCACGGTCCCCCAGCTTTACAATGAGGACGCTCCTTGCGTGGGGGTTGGGTTGCTGGCTGTATGGGAGATGGTTCCCCACCTCTGACCAATTTCAGAATTGTTTACCACTGGAGCAAGTGCCCTGATAGGGTTTTCCTCTGTATAACTCCTGGGTTCAGGTTTTTTTTTTCTTTTATGTTTCAAGTTAGATTTTATTCCCCTTTTATGTATTTATAGATATAAGCATGGAAATAATTCTTTCCTATAAATACATTTGTGTGATGGGAAGAATTTTTTCTGTTTTATTTATAAATTTTATTTTTTTAAATTTTGAAATTTTATTTTATTTATTTTTTTTATACAGCACGTTATTATTAGTTATGTATTTTATGCATATACATGTATACAGGTCAATCCCAAACTCCCAACTCATCCCACCACCACCACCCCATGGCTTCCCACACTTGGTGTCCATACGTTTGTTCTCTACCTCTGTGTCTCTATTTCTTCCCTGCAAACCAGTTCATCTGTACCATTTTTAGGCTCCACATATATGCATTAATATACAATATTTGTTTTCCTCTTTTTGACTTACTTCATTCTGTATGACAGTCTCTCGATCCATCGATGTCTCTACAAATGACCCAGTTTCATTCCTTTTTATGGCCGAGTAATATTCCATTTTATATATGTACCACATCTTTATCCATTCATCTGTCTGTGGGCAAAAAGGTTGCTTCCATTACCTGGCTATTGTAAATAGTGCTGCAACGAACATTGTGGTGAATGTGCCTTTTTGAAATACGGTTTTCTCTGGGTATATGCCCAGAAGTGGGATTGCTGGATCAGATGGTAATTCTATTTCTAATTTTTTTAAGGAAACTCCATACTGTTCTCCATAGGGACTGTATCAATTTACATTCCCACCAATAGTGGAAGAGGGTTCCTTTTGTCCACACCCTCCCCAGAATTGGTTGTTTGTAGATTTTCTGATGATGCCGATTCTAACAGGTGTGAGGTGATACCTCATTGTAGTTTTGATTTGCATTTCTCTAATAATTAGTGCTGTTGAGCAGCTTTTCATGTGCGTCTTGGCCATCTCTGTGTCTCCTTTGAAGAAACGTCTCTTTAGATCTTCTGCCCATTTTTTGGGGGTTGTTTGTTTTTTTAATATTAAGCTGCATGAGCTGTTTATATATATTGGAGATTAAACCTCTGTCCATTGATTCGTCTGCAACGATTTTCGCCCATTCTGAGGGATGCCTTTTTCCATTCCCGTGTTTTTTAACAAAAAAGGAAAGAAAGGAAAAGAAGCAGAACACTAATGTGCGTAAAATATGCCTTTTGAAACAGTCGTTTTGAAATATGGACGTCCTTTGAAATTTTTGGTCGATATGTGACCCCAGGATTTGTTTTCAGGGCAGGTGTCATTTACAGGCCTGCAATGATTTTGAATATCAACTGACCATTAGCGTTGGGATTAAAGCTGCTGTTGTGTGAAACGGCCACAAGGTGGCAGCAGTTCACCCTTACCAAATCTGGTTACTAGGGCAAGAGAGCCTCAGTGGAAGTGGTGTTCTAGATTGGAGTTTAGAATGGAATGTGCCAGGAGAAAGCCCCTCACGTTTGTCTCACTACTTCTTGTTCGTGTTTTTAATTTAATTTTTTTATTTTTTATTACAGCAAGTTTGATTACAATGTTTGGCTTGTTGTAGGTGTGGAAGATGTGGTTCTTTTACACATATACAGATGACTGTTCTTCTTGGGATCCTTTTCCCATGTACGTTATGACAGAATGTTGAGTAGTCCTCTCTTGGTATTCTGTAGGTCTTTGGTGATTATATATGTCACCTGTGTTTGTATATGTCTGTTAACCCCGATATCGTAATGAAACCAATCCTCACACCTTTCCATTGGTGAACCATAAGTTTGTTTAATGAATCTGTGATTGCCCTTCTCCGTGGAAATATCTGCCCTGGTATCCATTTTTAGGTAACACCTATAAGTGATATGATATGATATGTGTCTTTCACTTTCTGACTTACTACAAGTCACGTGATTACTTCTAGACTCATCTACGGTGCTGCAAATGGCATTGTGTCCTTTTTTCCCTTGGCTTCTCTTCTGCCTTAGCGGGGTCCATTTTCAACAATGTGATTCCCTGAGGGTTGTGGATTAGCTGACCTGGGCAGCCTTACCCTGCCGGCCCGCCCTCCCCAGGTGTGCCTCGTTGAGGTCAATATAAACAGAGCTCCAGGCAGCAATAGCCCCTGAAGCTGTGCCTGACTCCATATTCTCTGCCCCGTCAGCAGTCTCGGGGCTGTGCTGGTGGGAGGGAGTGAGGGGCCACAGCTTTGTGGGTGGCCCGGTGTGAGTGGGGTTCTGCTGGCCTTTCTGCAGGAGTTGCCAGGCTGCCGCCTGTAAAGAAGAGGATGTGTCACGCATACCTTCCGCTGGAATTTCTCTCCGGACAGAGGTGAGGAAGGAAAAAAGCAGTGGGGGCCGGGACAGGAGGGGTATCTCAGGCAGGGCAATGGAAAGCTTCTGGAAGAGCGCCAGGGTCCAGGACCACGCTGGCTGGCCTGCAGGCACCAAGTTGGCCTGCGTGCTGTCGCTGGTGTGGCTCCACGGTCCTTCCTCTAGGCTTTCAAGCCCTTGTACATATTCAGGTGTTTTACCTGGAAAGGGTGGGAACAGTTCAGCAGCAGCTGGCCTGGGGCTCAGCTCACGTTTACTCACAGATGCCTCGGCACGGTCACCCAGCTTTGCAATGAGGACGCTCCTTGCGTGGGGGTTGGGTTGCTGGCTGTATGGGAGATGGTTCCCCACCTCTGACCAATTTCAGAATTGTTTACCACTGGAGCAAGTGCCCTGATAGGGTTTTCCTCTGTATAACTCCTGGGTTCAGGTTTTTTTTTTTCTTTTATGTTTCAAGTTAGATTTTATTCCCCTTTTATGTATTTATAGATATAAGCATGGAAATAATTCTTTCCTATAAATACATCTGTGTGATGGGAAGAATTTTTTCTGTTTTATTTATAAATTTTATTTTTTAAAATTTTGAAATTTTATTTATTTTTTTATACAGCACGTTATTATTAGTTATGTATTTTATGCATATACATGTATACAGGTCAATCCCAAACTCCCAACTCATCCCACCACCACCACCCCATGGCTTCCCACACTTGGTGTCCATACGTTTGTTCTCTACCTCTGTGTCTCTATTTCTTCCCTGCAAACCAGTTCATCTGTACCATTTTTAGGCTCCACATATATGCATTAATATACAATATTTGTTTTCCTCTTTCTGACTTACTTCATTCTGTATGACAGTCTCTCGATCCATCGATGTCTCTACAAATGACCCAGTTTCATTCCTTTTTATGGCCGAGTAATATTCCATTTTATATATGTACCACATCTTTATCCATTCATCTGTCTGTGGGCATTTAGGTTGCTTCCATTACCTGGCTATTGTAAATAGTGCTGCAACGAACATTGTGGTGAATGTGCCTTTTTGAAATACGGTTTTCTCTGGGTATATGCCCAGAAGTGGGATTGCTGGATCAGATGGTAATTCTATTTCTAATTTTTTTAAGGAAACTCCATACTGTTCTCCATAGGGACTGTATCAATTTACATTCCCACCAATAGTGGAAGAGGGTTCCTTTTGTCCACACCCTCCCCAGAATTGGTTGTTTGTAGATTTTCTGATGATGCCGATTCTAACAGGTGTGAGGTGATACCTCATTGTAGTTTTGATTTGCATTTCTCTAATAATTAGTGCTGTTGAGCAGCTTTTCATGTGCGTCTTGGCCATCTCTGTGTCTCCTTTGAAGAAACGTCTCTTTAGATCTTCTGCCCATTTTTTGGGGGTTGTTTGTTTTTTTAATATTAAGCTGCATGAGCTGTTTATATATATTGGAGATTAAACCTCTGTCCATTGATTCGTCTGCAACGATTTTCGCCCATTCTGAGGGATGCCTTTTTCCATTCCCGTATTTTTTAACAAAAAAGGAAAGAAAGGAAAAGAAGCAGAACACTAATGTGCGTAAAATATGCCTTTTGAAACGGTCGTTTTGAAATATGGACGTCCTTTGAATTTTTTGGTCGATATGTGACCCCAGGATTTGTTTTCAGGGCAGGTGTCATTTACAGGCCTGCAATGATTTTGAATATCAACTGACCATTAGCGTTGGGATTAAAGCTGCTGTTGTGTGAAACGGCCACAAGGTGGCAGCAGTTCACCCTTACCAAATCTGGTTACTAGGGCAAGAGAGCCTCAGTGGAAGTGGTGTTCTAGATTGGAGTTTAGAATGGAATGTGCCAGGAGAAAGCCCCTCACGTTTGTCTCACTACTTCTTGTTCGTGTTTTTAATTTAATTTTTTTATTTTTTATTACAGCAAGTTTGATTACAATGTTTGGCTTGTTGTAGGTGTGGAAGATGTGGTTCTTTTACACATATACAGATGACTGTTCTTCTTGGGATCCTTTTCCCATGTACGTTATGACAGAATGTTGAGTAGTCCTCTCTTGGTATTCTGTAGGTCTTTGGTGATTATATATGTCACCTGTGTTTGTATATGTCTGTTAACCCCGATATCGTAATGAAACCAATCCTCACACCTTTCCATTGGTGAACCATAAGTTTGTTTAATGAATCTGTGATTGCCCTTCTCCGTGGAAATATCTGCCCTGGTATCCATTTTTAGGTAACACCTATAAGTGATATGATATGATATGTGTCTTTCACTTTCTGACTTACTACAAGTCACGTGATTACTTCTAGACTCATCTACGGTGCTGCAAATGGCATTGTGTCCTTTTTTCCCTTGGCTTCTCTTCTGCCTTAGCGGGGTCCATTTTCAACAATGTGATTCCCTGAGGGTTGTGGATTAGCTGACCTGGGCAGCCTTACCCTGCCGGCCCGCCCTCCCCAGGTGTGCCTCGTTGAGGTCAATATAAACAGAGCTCCAGGCAGCAATAGCCCCTGAAGCTGTGCCTGACTCCATATTCTCTGCCCCGTCAGCAGTCTCGGGGCTGTGCTGGTGGGAGGGAGTGAGGGGCCACAGCTTTGTGGGTGGCCCGGTGTGAGTGGGGTTCTGCTGGCCTTTCTGCAGGAGTTGCCAGGCTGCCGCCTGTAAAGAAGAGGATGTGTCACCCATACCTTCCGCTGGAATTTCTCTCCGGACAGAGGTGAGGAAGGAAAAAAGCAGTGGGGGCCGGGACAGGAGGGGTATCTCAGGCAGGGCAATGGAAAGCTTCTGGAAGAGCGCCAGGGTCCAGGACCACGCTGGCTGGCCTGCAGGCACCAAGTTGGCCTGCGTGCTGTCGCTGGTGTGGCTCCACGGTCCTTCCTCTAGGCTTTCAAGCCCTTGTACATATTCAGGTGTTTTACCTGGAAAGGGTGGGAACAGTTCAGCAGCAGCTGGCCTGGGGCTCAGCTCACGTTTACTCACAGATGCCTTGGCACGGTCCCCCAGCTTTACAATGAGGACGCTCCTTGCGTGGGGGTTGGGTTGCTGGCTGTATGGGAGATGGTTCCCCACCTCTGACCAATTTCAGAATTGTTTACCACTGGAGCAAGTGCCCTGATAGGGTTTTCCTCTGTATAACTCCTGGGTTCAGGTTTTTTTTTTCTTTTATGTTTCAAGTTAGATTTTATTCCCCTTTTATGTATTTATAGATATAAGCATGGAAATAATTCTTTCCTATAAATACATCTGTGTGATGGGAAGAATTTTTTCTGTTTTATTTATAAATTTTATTTTTTTAAATTTTGAAATTTTATTTTATTTATTTTTTTTATACAGCACGTTATTATTAGTTATGTATTTTATGCATATACATGTATACAGGTCAATCCCAAACTCCCAACTCATCCCACCACCACCACCCCATGGCTTCCCACACTTGGTGTCCATACGTTTGTTCTCTACCTCTGTGTCTCTATTTCTTCCCTGCAAACCAGTTCATCTGTACCATTTTTAGGCTCCACATATATGCATTAATATACAATATTTGTTTTCCTCTTTTTGACTTACTTCATTCTGTATGACAGTCTCTCGATCCATCGATGTCTCTACAAATGACCCAGTTTCATTCCTTTTTATGGCCGAGTAATATTCCATTTTATATATGTACCACATCTTTATCCATTCATCTGTCTGTGGGCAAAAAGGTTGCTTCCATTACCTGGCTATTGTAAATAGTGCTGCAACGAACATTGTGGTGAATGTGCCTTTTTGAAATACGGTTTTCTCTGGGTATATGCCCAGAAGTGGGATTGCTGGATCAGATGGTAATTCTATTTCTAATTTTTTTAAGGAAACTCCATACTGTTCTCCATAGGGACTGTATCAATTTACATTCCCACCAATAGTGGAAGAGGGTTCCTTTTGTCCACACCCTCCCCAGAATTGGTTGTTTGTAGATTTTCTGATGATGCCGATTCTAACAGGTGTGAGGTGATACCTCATTGTAGTTTTGATTTGCATTTCTCTAATAATTAGTGCTGTTGAGCAGCTTTTCATGTGCGTCTTGGCCATCTCTGTGTCTCCTTTGAAGAAACGTCTCTTTAGATCTTCTGCCCATTTTTTGGGGGTTGTTTGTTTTTTTAATATTAAGCTGCATGAGCTGTTTATATATATTGGAGATTAAACCTCTGTCCATTGATTCGTCTGCAACGATTTTCGCCCATTCTGAGGGATGCCTTTTTCCATTCCCGTGTTTTTTAATAAAAAAGGAAAGAAAGGAAAAGAAGCAGAACACTAATGTGCGTAAAATATGCCTTTTGAAACGGTCGTTTTGAAATATGGACGTCCTTTGAAATTTTTGGTCGATATGTGACCCCAGGATTTGTTTTCAGGGCAGGTGTCATTTACAGGCCTGCAATGATTTTGAATATCAACTGACCATTAGCGTTGGGATTAAAGCTGCTGTTGTGTGAAACGGCCACAAGGTGGCAGCAGTTCACCCTTACCAAATCTGGTTACTAGGGCAAGAGAGCCTCAGTGGAAGTGGTGTTCTAGATTGGAGTTTAGAATGGAATGTGCCAGGAGAAAGCCCCTCACGTTTGTCTCACTACTTCTTGTTCGTGTTTTTAATTTAATTTTTTTATTTTTTATTACAGCAAGTTTGATTACAATGTTTGGCTTGTTGTAGGTGTGGAAGATGTGGTTCTTTTACACATATACAGATGACTGTTCTTCTTGGGATCCTTTTCCCATGTACGTTATGACAGAATGTTGAGTAGTCCTCTCTTGGTATTCTGTAGGTCTTTGGTGATTATATATGTCACCTGTGTTTGTATATGTCTGTTAACCCCGATATCGTAATGAAACCAATCCTCACACCTTTCCATTGGTGAACCATAAGTTTGTTTAATGAATCTGTGATTGCCCTTCTCCGTGGAAATATCTGCCCTGGTATCCATTTTTAGGTAACACCTATAAGTGATATGATATGATATGTGTCTTTCACTTTCTGACTTACTACAAGTCACGTGATTACTTCTAGACTCATCTACGGTGCTGCAAATGGCATTGTGTCCTTTTTTCCCTTGGCTTCTCTTCTGCCTTAGCGGGGTCCATTTTCAACAATGTGATTCCCTGAGGGTTGTGGATTAGCTGACCTGGGCAGCCTTACCCTGCCGGCCCGCCCTCCCCAGGTGTGCCTCGTTGAGGTCAATATAAACAGAGCTCCAGGCAGCAATAGCCCCTGAAGCTGTGCCTGACTCCATATTCTCTGCCCCGTCAGCAGTCTCGGGGCTGTGCTGGTGGGAGGGAGTGAGGGGCCACAGCTTTGTGGGTGGCCCGGTGTGAGTGGGGTTCTGCTGGCCTTTCTGCAGGAGTTGCCAGGCTGCCGCCTGTAAAGAAGAGGATGTGTCACGCATACCTTCCGCTGGAATTTTTCTCCGGACAGAGGTGAGGAAGGAAAAAAGCAGTGGGGGCCGGGACAGGAGGGGTATCTCAGGCAGGGCAATGGAAAGCTTCTGGAAGAGCGCCAGGGTCCAGGACCACGCTGGCTGGCCTGCAGGCACCAAGTTGGCCTGCGTGCTGTCGCTGGTGTGGCTCCACGGTCCTTCCTCTAGGCTTTCAAGCCCTTGTACATATTCAGGTGTTTTACCTGGAAAGGGTGGGAACAGTTCAGCAGCAGCTGGCCTGGGGCTCAGCTCACGTTTACTCACAGATGCCTCGGCACGGTCACCCAGCTTTGCAATGAGGACGCTCCTTGCGTGGGGGTTGGGTTGCTGGCTGTATGGGAGATGGTTCCCCACCTCTGACCAATTTCAGAATTGTTTACCACTGGAGCAAGTGCCCTGATAGGGTTTTCCTCTGTATAACTCCTGGGTTCAGGTTTTTTTTTTCTTTTATGTTTCAAGTTAGATTTTATTCCCCTTTTATGTATTTATAGATATAAGCATGGAAATAATTCTTTCCTATAAATACATCTGTGTGATGGGAAGAAATTTTTCTGTTTTATTTATAAATTTTATTTTTTAAAATTTTGAAATTTTATTTTATTTATTTTTTTTATACAGCACGTTATTATTAGTTATGTATTTTATGCATATACATGTATACAGGTCAATCCCAAACTCCCAACTCATCCCACCACCACCACCCCATGGCTTCCCACACTTGGTGTCCATACGTTTGTTCTCTACCTCTGTGTCTCTATTTCTTCCCTGCAAACCAGTTCATCTGTACCATTTTTAGGCTCCACATATATGCATTAATATACAATATTTGTTTTCCTCTTTCTGACTTACTTCATTCTGTATGACAGTCTCTCGATCCATCGATGTCTCTACAAATGACCCAGTTTCATTCCTTTTTATGGCCGAGTAATATTCCATTTTATATATGTACCACATCTTTATCCATTCATCTGTCTGTGGGCATTTAGGTTGCTTCCATTACCTGGCTATTGTAAATAGTGCTGCAACGAACATTGTGGTGAATGTGCCTTTTTGAAATACGGTTTTCTCTGGGTATATGCCCAGAAGTGGGATTGCTGGATCAGATGGTAATTCTATTTCTAATTTTTTTAAGGAAACTCCATACTGTTCTCCATAGGGACTGTATCAATTTACATTCCCACCAATAGTGGAAGAGGGTTCCTTTTGTCCACACCCTCCCCAGAATTGGTTGTTTGTAGATTTTCTGATGATGCCGATTCTAACAGGTGTGAGGTGATACCTCATTGTAGTTTTGATTTGCATTTCTCTAATAATTAGTGCTGTTGAGCAGCTTTTCATGTGCGTCTTGGCCATCTCTTTGTCTCCTTTGAAGAAACGTCTCTTTAGATCTTCTGCCCATTTTTTTGGGGTTGTTTGTTTTTTTAATATTAAGCTGCATGAGCTGTTTATATATATTGGAGATTAAACCTCTGTCCATTGATTCGTCTGCAACGATTTTCGCCCATTCTGAGGGATGCCTTTTTCCATTCCCGTATTTTTTAACAAAAAAGGAAAGAAAGGAAAAGAAGCAGAACACTAATGTGCGTAAAATATGCCTTTTGAAACGGTCGTTTTGAAATATGGACGTCCTTTGAAATTTTTGGTCGATATGTGACCCCAGGATTTGTTTTCAGGGCAGGTGTCATTTACAGGCCTGCAATGATTTTGAATATCAACTGACCATTAGCGTTGGGATTAAAGCTGCTGTTGTGTGAAACGGCCACAAGGTGGCAGCAGTTCACCCTTACCAAATCTGGTTACTAGGGCAAGAGAGCCTCAGTGGAAGTGGTGTTCTAGATTGGAGTTTAGAATGGAATGTGCCAGGAGAAAGCCCCTCACGTTTGTCTCACTACTTCTTGTTCGTGTTTTTAATTTAATTTTTTTATTTTTTATTACAGCAAGTTTGATTACAATGTTTGGCTTGTTGTAGGTGTGGAAGATGTGGTTCTTTTACACATATACAGATGACTGTTCTTCTTGGGATCCTTTTCCCATGTACGTTATGACAGAATGTTGAGTAGTCCTCTCTTGGTATTCTGTAGGTCTTTGGTGATTATATATGTCACCTGTGTTTGTATATGTCTGTTAACCCCGATATCGTAATGAAACCAATCCTCACACCTTTCCATTGGTGAACCATAAGTTTGTTTAATGAATCTGTGATTGCCCTTCTCCGTGGAAATATCTGCCCTGGTATCCATTTTTAGGTAACACCTATAAGTGATATGATATGATATGTCTTTCACTTTCTGACTTACTACAAGTCACGTGATTACTTCTAGACTCATCTACGGTGCTGCAAATGGCATGGTGTCCTTTTTTCCCTTGGCTTCTCTTCTGCCTTAGCGGGGTCCATTTTCAACAATGTGATTCCCTGAGGGTTGTGGATTAGCTGACCTGGGCAGCCTTACCCTGCCGGCCCGCCCTCCCCAGGTGTGCCTCGTTGAGGTCAATATAAACAGAGCTCCAGGCAGCAATAGCCCCTGAAGCTGTGCCTGACTCCATATTCTCTGCCCCGTCAGCAGTCTCGGGGCTGTGCTGGTGGGAGGGAGTGAGGGGCCACAGCTTTGTGGGTGGCCCGGTGTGAGTGGGGTTCTGCTGGCCTTTCTGCAGGAGTTGCCAGGCTGCCGCCTGTAAAGAAGAGGATGTGTCACGCATACCTTCCGCTGGAATTTCTCTCCGGGCAGAGGTGAGGAAGGAAAAAAGCAGTGGGGGCCGGGACAGGAGGGGTATCTCAGGCAGGGCAATGGAAAGCTTCTGGAAGAGCGCCAGGGTCCAGGACCACGCTGGCTGGCCTGCAGGCACCAAGTTGGCCTGCGTGCTGTCGCTGGTGTGGCTCCACGGTCCTTCCTCTAGGCTTTCAAGCCCTTGTACATATTCAGGTGTTTTACCTGGAAAGGGTGGGAACAGTTCAGCAGCAGCTGGCCTGGGGCTCAGCTCACGTTTACTCACAGATGCCTCGGCACGGTCACCCAGCTTTGCAATGAGGACGCTCCTTGCGTGGGGGTTGGGTTGCTGGCTGTATGGGAGATGGTTCCCCACCTCTGACCAATTTCAGAATTGTTTACCACTGGAGCAAGTGCCCTGATAGGGTTTTCCTCTGTATAACTCCTGGGTTCAGGTTTTTTTTTTCTTTTATGTTTCAAGTTAGATTTTATTCCCCTTTTATGTATTTATAGATATAAGCATGGAAATAATTCTTTCCTATAAATACATCTGTGTGATGGGAAGAAATTTTTCTGTTTTATTTATAAATTTTATTTTTTAAAATTTTGAAATTTTATTTTATTTATTTTTTTTATACAGCACGTTATTATTAGTTATGTATTTTATGCATATACATGTATACAGGTCAATCCCAAACTCCCAACTCATCCCACCACCACCACCCCATGGCTTCCCACACTTGGTGTCCATACGTTTGTTCTCTACCTCTGTGTCTCTATTTCTTCCCTGCAAACCAGTTCATCTGTACCATTTTTAGGCTCCACATATATGCATTAATATACAATATTTGTTTTCCTCTTTTTGACTTACTTCATTCTGTATGACAGTCTCTCGATCCATCGATGTCTCTACAAATGACCCAGTTTCATTCCTTTTTATGGCCGAGTAATATTCCATTTTATATATGTACCACATCTTTATCCATTCATCTGTCTGTGGGCAAAAAGGTTGCTTCCAGTACCTGGCTATTGTAAATAGTGCTGCAACGAACATTGTGGTGAATGTGCCTTTTTGAAATACGGTTTTCTCTGGGTATATGCCCAGAAGTGGGATTGCTGGATCAGATGGTAATTCTATTTCTAATTTTTTTAAGGAAACTCCATACTGTTCTCCATAGGGACTGTATCAATTTACATTCCCACCAATAGTGGAAGAGGGTTCCTTTTGTCCACACCCTCCCCAGAATTGGTTGTTTGTAGATTTTCTGATGATGCCGATTCTAACAGGTGTGAGGTGATACCTCATTGTAGTTTTGATTTGCATTTCTCTAATAATTAGTGCTGTTGAGCAGCTTTTCATGTGCGTCTTGGCCATCTCTGTGTCTCCTTTGAAGAAACGTCTCTTTAGATCTTCTGCCCATTATTTTGGGGTTGTTTGTTTTTTTAATATTAAGCTGCATGAGCTGTTTATATATATTGGAGATTAAACCTCTGTCCATTGATTCGTCTGCAACGATTTTCGCCCATTCTGAGGGATGCCTTTTTCCATTCCCGTGTTTTTTAACAAAAAAGGAAAGAAAGGAAAAGAAGCAGAACACTAATGTGCGTAAAATATGCCTTTTGAAACGGTCGTTTTGAAATATGGACGTCCTTTGAATTTTTTGGTCGATATGTGACCCCAGGATTTGTTTTCAGGGCAGGTGTCATTTACAGGCCTGCAATGATTTTGAATATCAACTGACCATTAGCGTTGGGATTAAAGCTGCTGTTGTGTGAAACGGCCACAAGGTGGCAGCAGTTCACCCTTACCAAATCTGGTTACTAGGGCAAGAGAGCCTCAGTGGAAGTGGTGTTCTAGATTGGAGTTTAGAATCGAATGTGCCAGGAGAAAGCCCCTCACGTTTGTCTCACTACTTCTTGTTCGTGTTTTTAATTTAATTTTTTTATTTTTTATTACAGCAAGTTTGATTACAATGTTTGGCTTGTTGTAGGTGTGGAAGATGTGGTTCTTTTACACATATACAGATGACTGTTCTTCTTGGGATCCTTTTCCCATGTACGTTATGACAGAATGTTGAGTAGTCCTCTCTTGGTATTCTGTAGGTCTTTGGTGATTATATATGTCACCTGTGTTTGTATATGTCTGTTAACCCCGATATCGTAATGAAACCAATCCTCACACCTTTCCATTGGTGAACCATAAGTTTGTTTAATGAATCTGTGATTGCCCTTCTCCGTGGAAATATCTGCCCTGGTATCCATTTTTAGGTAACACCTCTAAGTGATATGATATGATATGTGTCTTTCACTTTCTGACTTACTACAAGTCACGTGATTACTTCTAGACTCATCTACGGTGCTGCAAATGGCATGGTGTCCTTTTTTCCCTTGGCTTCTCTTCTGCCTTAGCGGGGTCCATTTTCAACAATGTGATTCCCTGAGGGTTGTGGATTAGCTGACCTGGGCAGCCTTACCCTGCCGGCCCGCCCTCCCCAGGTGTGCCTCGTTGAGGTCAATATAAACAGAGCTCCAGGCAGCAATAGCCCCTGAAGCTGTGCCTGACTCCATATTCTCTGCCCCGTCAGCAGTCTCGGGGCTGTGCTGGTGGGAGGGAGTGAGGGGCCACAGCTTTGTGGGTGGCCCGGTGTGAGTGGGGTTCTGCTGGCCTTTCTGCAGGAGTTGCCAGGCTGCCGCCTGTAAAGAAGAGGATGTGTCACCCATACCTTCCGCTGGAATTTCTCTCCGGACAGAGGTGAGGAAGGAAAAAAGCAGTGGGGGCCGGGACAGGAGGGGTATCTCAGGCAGGGCAATGGAAAGCTTCTGGAAGAGCGCCAGGGTCCAGGACCACGCTGGCTGGCCTGCAGGCACCAAGTTGGCCTGCGTGCTGTCGCTGGTGTGGCTCCACGGTCCTTCCTCTAGGCTTTCAAGCCCTTGTACATATTCAGGTGTTTTACCTGGAAAGGGTGGGAACAGTTCAGCAGCAGCTGGCCTGGGGCTCAGCTCACGTTTACTCACAGATGCCTCGGCACGGTCCCCCAGCTTTGCAATGAGGACGCTCCTTGCGTGGGGGTTGGGTTGCTGGCTGTATGGGAGATGGTTCCCCACCTCTGACCAATTTCAGAATTGTTTACCACTGGAGCAAGTGCCCTGATAGGGTTTTCCTCTGTATAACTCCTGGGTTCAGGTTTTTTTTTTCTTTTATGTTTCAAGTTAGATTTTATTCCCCTTTTTTGTATTTATAGATATAAGCATGGAAATAATTCTTTCCTATAAATACATCTGTGTGATGGGAAAAATTTTTCTGTTTTATTTATAAATTTTATTTTTTAAAATTTTGAAATTTTATTTTATTTATTTTTTTTATACAGCACGTTATTATTAGTTATGTATTTTATGCATATACATGTATACAGGTCAATCCAAAACTCCCAACTCATCCCACCACCACCACCCCATGGCTTCCCACACTTGGTGTCCATACGTTTGTTCTCTACCTCTGTGTCTCTATTTCTTCCCTGCAAACCAGTTCATCTGTACCATTTTTAGGCTCCACATATATGCATTAATATACAATATTTGTTTTCCTCTTTCTGACTTACTTCATTCTGTATGACAGTCTCTCGATCCATCGATGTCTCTACAAATGACCCAGTTTCATTCCTTTTTATGGCCGAGTAATATTCCATTTTATATATGTACCACATCTTTATCCATTCATCTGTCTGTGGGCATTTAGGTTGCTTCCATTACCTGGCTATTGTAAATAGTGCTGCAACGAACATTGTGGTGAATGTGCCTTTTTGAAATACGGTTTTCTCTGGGTATATGCCCAGAAGTGGGATTGCTGGATCAGATGGTAATTCTATTTCTAGTTTTTTTAAGGAAACTCCATACTGTTCTCCATAGTGACTGTATCAATTTACATTCCCACCAATAGTGGAAGAGGGCTCCTTTTGTCCACACCCTCCCCAGAATTGGTTGTTTGTAGATTTTCTGATGATGCCGATTCTAACAGGTGTGAGGTGATACCTCAGTGTAGTTTTGATTTGCATTTCTCTAATAATTAGTGCTGTTGAGCAGCTTTTCATGTGCGTCTTGGCCATCTCTGTGTCTCCTTTGAAGAAACGTCTCTTTAGATCTTCTGCCCATTTTTTTTGGGTTGTTTGTTTTATTAATATTAAGCTGCATGAGCTGTTTATATATATTGGAGATTAAACCTCTGTCCATTGATTCGTCTGCAACGATTTTCGCCCATTCTGAGGGATGCCTTTTTCCATTCCCGTATTTTTTAACAAAAAAGGAAAGAAAGGAAAAGAAGCAGAACACTAATGTGCGTAAAATATGCCTTTTGAAACGGTCGTTTTGAAATATGGACGTCCTTTGAATTTTTTGGTCGATATGTGACCCCAGGATTTGTTTTCAGGGCAGGTGTCATTTACAGGCCTGCAATGATTTTGAATATCAACTGACCATTAGCGTTGGGATTAAAGCTGCTGTTGTGTGAAACGGCCACAAGGTGGCAGCAGTTCACCCTTACCAAATCTGGTTACTAGGGCAAGAGAGCCTCAGTGGAAGTGGTGTTCTAGATTGGAGTTTAGAATGGAATGTGCCAGGAGAAAGCCCCTCACGTTTGTCTCACTACTTCTTGTTCGTGTTTTTAATTTAATTTTTTTATTTTTTATTACAGCAAGTTTGATTACAATGTTTGGCTTGTTGTAGGTGTGGAAGATGTGGTTCTTTTACACATATACAGATGACTGTTCTTCTTGGGATCCTTTTCCCATGTACGTTATGACAGAATGTTGAGTAGTCCTCTCTTGGTATTCTGTAGGTCTTTGGTGATTATATATGTCACCTGTGTTTGTATATGTCTGTTAACCCCGATATCGTAATGAAACCAATCCTCACACCTTTCCATTGGTGAACCATAAGTTTGTTTAATGAATCTGTGATTGCCCTTCTCCGTGGAAATATCTGCCCTGGTATCCATTTTTAGGTAACACCTATAAGTGATATGATATGATATGTCTTTCACTTTCTGACTTACTACAAGTCACGTGATTACTTCTAGACTCATCTACGGTGCTGCAAATGGCATGGTGTCCTTTTTTCCCTTGGCTTCTCTTCTGCCTTAGCGGGGTCCATTTTCAACAATGTGATTCCCTGAGGGTTGTGGATTAGCTGACCTGGGCAGCCTTACCCTGCCGGCCCGCCCTCCCCAGGTGTGCCTCGTTGAGGTCAATATAAACAGAGCTCCAGGCAGCAATAGCCCCTGAAGCTGTGCCTGACTCCATATTCTCTGCCCCGTCAGCAGTCTCGGGGCTGTGCTGGTGGGAGGGAGTGAGGGGCCACAGCTTTGTGGGTGGCCCGGTGTGAGTGGGGTTCTGCTGGCCTTTCTGCAGGAGTTGCCAGGCTGCCGCCTGTAAAGAAGAGGATGTGTCACGCATACCTTCCGCTGGAATTTCTCTCCGGGCAGAGGTGAGGAAGGAAAAAAGCAGTGGGGGCCGGGACAGGAGGGGTATCTCAGGCAGGGCAATGGAAAGCTTCTGGAAGAGCGCCAGGGTCCAGGACCACGCTGGCTGGCCTGCAGGCACCAAGTTGGCCTGCGTGCTGTCGCTGGTGTGGCTCCACGGTCCTTCCTCTAGGCTTTCAAGCCCTTGTACATATTCAGGTGTTTTACCTGGAAAGGGTGGGAACAGTTCAGCAGCAGCTGGCCTGGGGCTCAGCTCACGTTTACTCACAGATGCCTCGGCACGGTCACCCAGCTTTGCAATGAGGACGCTCCTTGCGTGGGGGTTGGGTTGCTGGCTGTATGGGAGATGGTTCCCCACCTCTGACCAATTTCAGAATTGTTTACCACTGGAGCAAGTGCCCTGATAGGGTTTTCCTCTGTATAACTCCTGGGTTCAGGTTTTTTTTTTCTTTTATGTTTCAAGTTAGATTTTATTCCCCTTTTATGTATTTATAGATATAAGCATGGAAATAATTCTTTCCTATAAATACATCTGTGTGATGGGAAGAAATTTTTCTGTTTTATTTATAAATTTTATTTTTTAAAATTTTGAAATTTTATTTTATTTATTTTTTTTATACAGCACGTTATTATTAGTTATGTATTTTATGCATATACATGTATACAGGTCAATCCCAAACTCCCAACTCATCCCACCACCACCACCCCATGGCTTCCCACACTTGATGTCCATACGTTTGTTCTCTACCTCTGTGTCTCTATTTCTTCCCTGCAAACCAGTTCATCTGTACCATTTTTAGGCTCCACATATATGCATTAATATACAATATTTGTTTTCCTCTTTTTGACTTACTTCATTCTGTATGACAGTCTCTCGATCCATCGATGTCTCTACAAATGACCCAGTTTCATTCCTTTTTATGGCCGAGTAATATTCCATTTTATATATGTACCACATCTTTATCCATTCATCTGTCTGTGGGCAAAAAGGTTGCTTCCAGTACCTGGCTATTGTAAATAGTGCTGCAACGAACATTGTGGTGAATGTGCCTTTTTGAAATACGGTTTTCTCTGGGTATATGCCCAGAAGTGGGATTGCTGGATCAGATGGTAATTCTATTTCTAATTTTTTTAAGGAAACTCCATACTGTTCTCCATAGGGACTGTATCAATTTACATTCCCACCAATAGTGGAAGAGGGTTCCTTTTGTCCACACCCTCCCCAGAATTGGTTGTTTGTAGATTTTCTGATGATGCCGATTCTAACAGGTGTGAGGTGATACCTCATTGTAGTTTTGATTTGCATTTCTCTAATAATTAGTGCTGTTGAGCAGCTTTTCATGTGCGTCTTGGCCATCTCTGTGTCTCCTTTGAAGAAACGTCTCTTTAGATCTTCTGCCCATTATTTTGGGGTTGTTTGTTTTTTTAATATTAAGCTGCATGAGCTGTTTATATATATTGGAGATTAAACCTCTGTCCATTGATTCGTCTGCAACGATTTTCGCCCATTCTGAGGGATGCCTTTTTCCATTCCCGTGTTTTTTAACAAAAAAGGAAAGAAAGGAAAAGAAGCAGAACACTAATGTGCGTAAAATATGCCTTTTGAAACGGTCGTTTTGAAATATGGACGTCCTTTGAATTTTTTGGTCGATATGTGACCCCAGGATTTGTTTTCAGGGCAGGTGTCATTTACAGGCCTGCAATGATTTTGAATATCAACTGACCATTAGCGTTGGGATTAAAGCTGCTGTTGTGTGAAACGGCCACAAGGTGGCAGCAGTTCACCCTTACCAAATCTGGTTACTAGGGCAAGAGAGCCTCAGTGGAAGTGGTGTTCTAGATTGGAGTTTAGAATGGAATGTGCCAGGAGAAAGCCCCTCACGTTTGTCTCACTACTTCTTGTTCGTGTTTTTAATTTAATTTTTTTATTTTTTATTACAGCAAGTTTGATTACAATGTTTGGCTTGTTGTAGGTGTGGAAGATGTGGTTCTTTTACACATATACAGATGACTGTTCTTCTTGGGATCCTTTTCCCATGTACGTTATGACAGAATGTTGAGTAGTCCTCTCTTGGTATTCTGTAGGTCTTTGGTGATTATATATGTCACCTGTGTTTGTATATGTCTGTTAACCCCGATATCGTAATGAAACCAATCCTCACACCTTTCCATTGGTGAACCATAAGTTTGTTTAATGAATCTGTGATTGCCCTTCTCCGTGGAAATATCTGCCCTGGTATCCATTTTTAGGTAACACCTCTAAGTGATATGATATGATATGTGTCTTTCACTTTCTGACTTACTACAAGTCACGTGATTACTTCTAGACTCATCTACGGTGCTGCAAATGGCATGGTGTCCTTTTTTCCCTTGGCTTCTCTTCTGCCTTAGCGGGGTCCATTTTCAACAATGTGATTCCCTGAGGGTTGTGGATTAGCTGACCTGGGCAGCCTTACCCTGCCGGCCCGCCCTCCCCAGGTGTGCCTCGTTGAGGTCAATATAAACAGAGCTCCAGGCAGCAATAGCCCCTGAAGCTGTGCCTGACTCCATATTCTCTGCCCCGTCAGCAGTCTCGGGGCTGTGCTGGTGGGAGGGAGTGAGGGGCCACAGCTTTGTGGGTGGCCCGGTGTGAGTGGGGTTCTGCTGGCCTTTCTGCAGGAGTTGCCAGGCTGCCGCCTGTAAAGAAGAGGATGTGTCACCCATACCTTCCGCTGGAATTTCTCTCCGGACAGAGGTGAGGAAGGAAAAAAGCAGTGGGGGCCGGGACAGGAGGGGTATCTCAGGCAGGGCAATGGAAAGCTTCTGGAAGAGCGCCAGGGTCCAGGACCACGCTGGCTGGCCTGCAGGCACCAAGTTGGCCTGCGTGCTGTCGCTGGTGTGGCTCCACGGTCCTTCCTCTAGGCTTTCAAGCCCTTGTACATATTCAGGTGTTTTACCTGGAAAGGGTGGGAACAGTTCAGCAGCAGCTGGCCTGGGGCTCAGCTCACGTTTACTCACAGATGCCTCGGCACGGTCCCCCAGCTTTGCAATGAGGACGCTCCTTGCGTGGGGGTTGGGTTGCTGGCTGTATGGGAGATGGTTCCCCACCTCTGACCAATTTCAGAATTGTTTACCACTGGAGCAAGTGCCCTGATAGGGTTTTCCTCTGTATAACTCCTGGGTTCAGGTTTTTTTTTTCTTTTATGTTTCAAGTTAGATTTTATTCCCCTTTTTTGTATTTATAGATATAAGCATGGAAATAATTCTTTCCTATAAATACATCTGTGTGATGGGAAAAATTTTTCTGTTTTATTTATAAATTTTATTTTTTAAAATTTTGAAATTTTATTTTATTTATTTTTTTTATACAGCACGTTATTATTAGTTATGTATTTTATGCATATACATGTATACAGGTCAATCCAAAACTCCCAACTCATCCCACCACCACCACCCCATGGCTTCCCACACTTGGTGTCCATACGTTTGTTCTCTACCTCTGTGTCTCTATTTCTTCCCTGCAAACCAGTTCATCTGTACCATTTTTAGGCTCCACATATATGCATTAATATACAATATTTGTTTTCCTCTTTCTGACTTACTTCATTCTGTATGACAGTCTCTCGATCCATCGATGTCTCTACAAATGACCCAGTTTCATTCCTTTTTATGGCCGAGTAATATTCCATTTTATATATGTACCACATCTTTATCCATTCATCTGTCTGTGGGCATTTAGGTTGCTTCCATTACCTGGCTATTGTAAATAGTGCTGCAACGAACATTGTGGTGAATGTGCCTTTTTGAAATACGGTTTTCTCTGGGTATATGCCCAGAAGTGGGATTGCTGGATCAGATGGTAATTCTATTTCTAGTTTTTTTAAGGAAACTCCATACTGTTCTCCATAGTGACTGTATCAATTTACATTCCCACCAATAGTGGAAGAGGGCTCCTTTTGTCCACACCCTCCCCAGAATTGGTTGTTTGTAGATTTTCTGATGATGCCGATTCTAACAGGTGTGAGGTGATACCTCAGTGTAGTTTTGATTTGCATTTCTCTAATAATTAGTGCTGTTGAGCAGCTTTTCATGTGCGTCTTGGCCATCTCTGTGTCTCCTTTGAAGAAACGTCTCTTTAGATCTTCTGCCCATTTTTTTTGGGTTGTTTGTTTTATTAATATTAAGCTGCATGAGCTGTTTATATATATTGGAGATTAAACCTCTGTCCATTGATTCGTCTGCAACGATTTTCGCCCATTCTGAGGGATGCCTTTTTCCATTCCCGTATTTTTTAACAAAAAAGGAAAGAAAGGAAAAGAAGCAGAACACTAATGTGCGTAAAATATGCCTTTTGAAACGGTCGTTTTGAAATATGGACGTCCTTTGAATTTTTTGGTCGATATGTGACCCCAGGATTTGTTTTCAGGGCAGGTGTCATTTACAGGCCTGCAATGATTTTGAATATCAACTGACCATTAGCGTTGGGATTAAAGCTGCTGTTGTGTGAAACGGCCACAAGGTGGCAGCAGTTCACCCTTACCAAATCTGGTTACTAGGGCAAGAGAGCCTCAGTGGAAGTGGTGTTCTAGATTGGAGTTTAGAATGGAATGTGCCAGGAGAAAGCCCCTCACGTTTGTCTCACTACTTCTTGTTCGTGTTTTTAATTTAATTTTTTATTTTTTGTTACAGCAAGTTTGATTACAATGTTTGGCTTGTTGTAGGTGTGGAAGATGTGGTTCTTTTACACATATACAGATGACTGTTCTTCTTGGGATCCTTTTCCCATGTACGTTATGACAGAATGTTGAGTAGTCCTCTCTTGGTATTCTGTAGGTCTTTGGTGATTATATATGTCACCTGTGTTTGTATATGTCTGTTAACCCCGATATCGTAATGAAACCAATCCTCACACCTTTCCATTGGTGAACCATAAGTTTGTTTAATGAATCTGTGATTGCCCTTCTCCGTGGAAATATCTGCCCTGGTATCCATTTTTAGGTAACACCTCTAAGTGATATGATAGGATATGTGTCTTTCACTTTCTGACTTACTACAAGTCACGTGATTACTTCTAGACTCATCTACGGTGCTGCAAATGGCATGGTGTCCTTTTTTCCCTTGGCTTCTCTTCTGCCTTAGCGGGGTCCATTTTCAACAATGTGATTCCCTGAGGGTTGTGGATTAGCTGACCTGGGCAGCCTTACCCTGCCGGCCCGCCCTCCCCAGGTGTGCCTCGTTGAGGTCAATATAAACAGAGCTCCAGGCAGCAATAGCCCCTGAAGCTGTGCCTGACTCCATATTCTCTGCCCCGTCAGCAGTCTCGGGGCTGTGCTGGTGGGAGGGAGTGAGGGGCCACAGCTTTGTGGGTGGCCCGGTGTGAGTGGGGTTCTGCTGGCCTTTCTGCAGGAGTTGCCAGGCTGCCGCCTGTAAAGAAGAGGATGTGTCACCCATACCTTCCGCTGGAATTTCTCTCCGGACAGAGGTGAGGAAGGAAAAAAGCAGTGGGGGCCGGGACAGGAGGGGTATCTCAGGCAGGGCAATGGAAAGCTTCTGGAAGAGCGCCAGGGTCCAGGACCACGCTGGCTGGCCTGCAGGCACCAAGTTGGCCTGCGTGCTGTCGCTGGTGTGGCTCCACGGTCCTTCCTCTAGGCTTTCAAGCCCTTGTACATATTCAGGTGTTTTACCTGGAAAGGGTGGGAACAGTTCAGCAGCAGCTGGCCTGGGGCTCAGCTCACGTTTACTCACAGATGCCTCGGCACGGTCCCCCAGCTTTGCAATGAGGACGCTCCTTGCGTGGGGGTTGGGTTGCTGGCTGTATGGGAGATGGTTCCCCACCTCTGACCAATTTCCGAATTGTTTACCACTGGAGCAAGTGCCCTGATAGGGTTTTCCTCTGTATAACTCCTGGGTTCAGGTTTTTTTTTCTTTTATGTTTCAAGTTAGATTTTATTCCCCTTTTATGTATTTATAGATATAAGCATGGAAATAATTCTTTCCTATAAATACATCTGTGTGATTGGAAGAATTTTTTCTGTTTTATTTATAAATTTTATTTTTTTAAATTTTGAAATTTTATTTTATTTATTTTTTTTATACAGCACGTTATTATTAGTTATGTATTTTATGCATATACATGTATACAGGTCAATCCCAAACTCCCAACTCATCCCACCACCACCAACCCATGGCTTCCCACACTTGGTGTCCATACGTTTGTTCTCTACCTCTGTGTCTCTATTTCTTCCCTGCAAACCAGTTCATCTGTACCATTTTTAGGCTCCACATATATGCATTAATATACAATATTTGTTTTCCTCTTTCTGACTTACTTCATTCTGTATGACAGTCTCTCGATCCATCGATGTCTCTACAAATGACCCAGTTTCATTCCTTTTTATGGCCGAGTAATATTCCATTTTATATATGTACCACATCTTTATCCATTCATCTGTCTGTGGGCATTTAGGTTGCTTCCATTACCTGGCTATTGTAAATAGTGCTGCAACGAACATTGTGGTGAATGTGCCTTTTTGAAATACGGTTTTCTCTGGGTATATGCCCAGAAGTGGGATTGCTGGATCAGATGGTAATTCTATTTCTAATTTTTTTAAGGAAACTCCATACTGTTCTCCATAGGGACTGTATCAATTTACATTCCCACCAATAGTGGAAGAGGGTTCCTTTTGTCCACACCCTCCCCAGAATTGGTTGTTTGTAGATTTTCTGATGATGCCGATTCTAACAGGTGTGAGGTGATACCTCATTGTAGTTTTGATTTGCATTTCTCTAATAATTAGTGCTGTTGAGCAGCTTTTCATGTGCGTCTTGGCCATCTCTGTGTCTCCTTTGAAGAAACGTCTCTTTAGATCTTCTGCCCATTATTTTGGGGTTGTTTGTTTTTTTAATATTAAGCTGCATGAGCTGTTTATATATATTGGAGATTAAACCTCTGTCCATTGATTCGTCTGCAACGATTTTCGCCCATTCTGAGGGATGCCTTTTTCCATTCCCGTGTTTTTTAACAAAAAAGGAAAGAAAGGAAAAGAAGCAGAACACTAATGTGCGTAAAATATGCCTTTTGAAACGGTCGTTTTGAAATATGGACGTCCTTTGAATTTTTTGGTCGATATGTGACCCCAGGATTTGTTTTCAGGGCAGGTGTCATTTACAGGCCTGCAATGATTTTGAATATCAACTGACCATTAGCGTTGGGATTAAAGCTGCTGTTGTGTGAAACGGCCACAAGGTGGCAGCAGTTCACCCTTACCAAATCTGGTTACTAGGGCAAGAGAGCCTCAGTGGAAGTGGTGTTCTAGATTGGAGTTTAGAATGGAATGTGCCAGGAGAAAGCCCCTCACGTTTGTCTCACTACTTCTTGTTCGTGTTTTTAATTTAATTTTTTTATTTTTTATTACAGCAAGTTTGATTACAATGTTTGGCTTGTTGTAGGTGTGGAAGATGTGGTTCTTTTACACATATACAGATGACTGTTCTTCTTGGGATCCTTTTCCCATGTACGTTATGACAGAATGTTGAGTAGTCCTCTCTTGGTATTCTGTAGGTCTTTGGTGATTATATATGTCACCTGTGTTTGTATATGTCTGTTAACCCCGATATCGTAATGAAACCAATCCTCACACCTTTCCATTGGTGAACCATAAGTTTGTTTAATGAATCTGTGATTGCCCTTCTCCGTGGAAATATCTGCCCTGGTATCCATTTTTAGGTAACACCTCTAAGTGATATGATATGATATGTGTCTTTCACTTTCTGACTTACTACAAGTCACGTGATTACTTCTAGACTCATCTACGGTGCTGCAAATGGCATTGTGTCCTTTTTTCCCTTGGCTTCTCTTCTGCCTTAGCGGGGTCCATTTTCAACAATGTGATTCCCTGAGGGTTGTGGATTAGCTGACCTGGGCAGCCTTACCCTGCCGGCCCGCCCTCCCCAGGTGTGCCTCGTTGAGGTCAATATAAACAGAGCTCCAGGCAGCAATAGCCCCTGAAGCTGTGCCTGACTCCATATTCTCTGCCCCGTCAGCAGTCTCGGGGCTGTGCTGGTGGGAGGGAGTGAGGGGCCACAGCTTTGTGGGTGGCCCGGTGTGAGTGGGGTTCTGCTGGCCTTTCTGCAGGAGTTGCCAGGCTGCCGCCTGTAAAGAAGAGGATGTGTCACCCATACCTTCCGCTGGAATTTCTCTCCGGACAGAGGTGAGGAAGGAAAAAAGCAGTGGGGGCCGGGACAGGAGGGGTATCTCAGGCAGGGCAATGGAAAGCTTCTGGAAGAGCGCCAGGGTCCAGGACCACGCTGGCTGGCCTGCAGGCACCAAGTTGGCCTGCGTGCTGTCGCTGGTGTGGCTCCACGGTCCTTCCTCTAGGCTTTCAAGCCCTTGTACATATTCAGGTGTTTTACCTGGAAAGGGTGGGAACAGTTCAGCAGCAGCTGGCCTGGGGCTCAGCTCACGTTTACTCACAGATGCCTTGGCACGGTCCCCCAGCTTTACAATGAGGACGCTCCTTGCGTGGGGGTTGGGTTGCTGGCTGTATGGGAGATGGTTCCCCACCTCTGACCAATTTCAGAATTGTTTACCACTGGAGCAAGTGCCCTGATAGGGTTTTCCTCTGTATAACTCCTGGGTTCAGGTTTTTTTTTTCTTTTATGTTTCAAGTTAGATTTTATTCCCCTTTTATGTATTTATAGATATAAGCATGGAAATAATTCTTTCCTATAAATACATCTGTGTGATGGGAAGAAATTTTTCTGTTTTATTTATAAATTTTATTTTTTAAAATTTTGAAATTTTATTTTATTTATTTTTTTTATACAGCACGTTATTATTAGTTATGTATTTTAAGCATATACATGTATACAGGTCAATCCAAAACTCCCAACTCATCCCACCACCACCACCCCATGGCTTCCCACACTTGGTGTCCATACGTTTGTTCTCTACCTCTGTGTCTCTATTTCTTCCCTGCAAACCAGTTCATCTGTACCATTTTTAGGCTCCACATATATGCATTAATATACAATATTTGTTTTCCTCTTTCTGACTTACTTCATTCTGTATGACAGTCTCTCGATCCATCGATGTCTCTACAAATGACCCAGTTTCATTCCTTTTTATGGCCGAGTAATATTCCATTTTATATATGTACCACATCTTTATCCATTCATCTGTCTGTGGGCATTTAGGTTGCTTCCATTACCTGGCTATTGTAAATAGTGCTGCAACGAACATTGTGGTGAATGTGCCTTTTTGAAATACGGTTTTCTCTGGGTATATGCCCAGAAGTGGGATTGCTGGATCAGATGGTAATTCTATTTCTAGTTTTTTTAAGGAAACTCCATACTGTTCTCCATAGTGACTGTATCAATTTACATTCCCACCAATAGTGGAAGAGGGCTCCTTTTGTCCACACCCTCCCCAGAATTGGTTGTTTGTAGATTTTCTGATGATGCCGATTCTAACAGGTGTGAGGTGATACCTCATTGTAGTTTTGATTTGCATTTCTCTAATAATTAGTGCTGTTGAGCAGCTTTTCATGTGCGTCTTGGCCATCTCTGTGTCTCCTTTGAAGAAACGTCTCTTTAGATCTTCTGCCCATTTTTTTGGGGTTGTTTGTTTTTTTAATATTAAGCTGCATGAGCTGTTTATATATATTGGAGATTAAACCTCTGTCCATTGATTCGTCTGCAACGATTTTCGCCCATTCTGAGGGATGCCTTTTTCCATTCCCGTATTTTTTAACAAAAAAGGAAAGAAAGGAAAAGAAGCAGAACACTAATGTGCGTAAAATATGCCTTTTGAAACGGTCGTTTTGAAATATGGACGTCCTTTGAAATTTTTGGTCGATATGTGACCCCAGGATTTGTTTTCAGGGCAGGTGTCATTTACAGGCCTGCAATGATTTTGAATATCAACTGACCATTAGCGTTGGGATTAAAGCTGCTGTTGTGTGAAACGGCCACAAGGTGGCAGCAGTTCACCCTTACCAAATCTGGTTACTAGGGCAAGAGAGCCTCAGTGGAAGTGGTGTTCTAGATTGGAGTTTAGAATGGAATGTGCAGGAGAAAGCCCCTCACGTTTGTCTCACTACTTCTTGTTCGTGTTTTTAATTTAATTTTTTATTTTTTGTTACAGCAAGTTTGATTACAATGTTTGGCTTGTTGTAGGTGTGGAAGATGTGGTTCTTTTACACATATACAGATGACTGTTCTTCTTGGGATCCTTTTCCCATGTACGTTATGACAGAATGTTGAGTAGTCCTCTCTTGGTATTCTGTAGGTCTTTGGTGATTATATATGTCACCTGTGTTTGTATATGTCTGTTAACCCCGATATCGTAATGAAACCAATCCTCACACCTTTCCATTGGTGAACCATAAGTTTGTTTAATGAATCTGTGATTGCCCTTCTCCGTGGAAATATCTGCCCTGGTATCCATTTTTAGGTAACACCTATAAGTGATATGATAGGATATGTGTCTTTCACTTTCTGACTTACTACAAGTCACATGATTACTTCTAGACTCATCTACGGTGCTGCAAATGGCATTGTGTCCTTTTTTCCCTTGGCTTCTCTTCTGCCTTAGCGGGGTCCATTTTCAACAATGTGATTCCCTGAGGGTTGTGGATTAGCTGACCTGGGCAGCCTTACCCTGCCGGCCCGCCCTCCCCAGGTGTGCCTCGTTGAGGTCAATATAAACAGAGCTCCAGGCAGCAATAGCCCCTGAAGCTGTGCCTGACTCCATATTCTCTGCCCCGTCAGCAGTCTCGGGGCTGTGCTGGTGGGAGGGAGTGAGGGGCCACAGCTTTGTGGGTGGCCCGGTGTGAGTGGGGTTCTGCTGGCCTTTCTGCAGGAGTTGCCAGGCTGCCGCCTGTAAAGAAGAGGATGTGTCACCCATACCTTCCGCTGGAATTTCTCTCCGGACATAGGTGAGGAAGGAAAAAAGCAGTGGGGGCCGGGACAGGAGGGGTATCTCAGGCAGGGCAATGGAAAGCTTCTGGAAGAGCGCCAGGGTCCAGGACCACGCTGGCTGGCCTGCAGGCACCAAGTTGGCCTGCGTGCTGTCGCTGGTGTGGCTCCACGGTCCTTCCTCTAGGCTTTCAAGCCCTTGTACATATTCAGGTGTTTTACCTGGAAAGGGTGGGAACAGTTCAGCAGCAGCTGGCCTGGGGCTCAGCTCACGTTTACTCACAGATGCCTTGGCACGGTCCCCCAGCTTTACAATGAGGACGCTCCTTGCGTGGGGGTTGGGTTGCTGGCTGTATGGGAGATGGTTCCCCACCTCTGACCAATTTCAGAATTGTTTACCACTGGAGCAAGTGCCCTGATAGGGTTTTCCTCTGTATAACTCCTGGGTTCAGGTTTTTTTTTTTCTTTTATGTTTCAAGTTAGATTTTATTCCCCTTTTATGTATTTATAGATATAAGCATGGAAATAATTCTTTCCTATAAATACATCTGTGTGATGGGAAGAAATTTTTCTGTTTTATTTATAAATTTTATTTTTTAAAATTTTGAAATTTTATTTTATTTATTTTTTTTATACAGCACGTTATTATTAGTTATGTATTTTATGCATATACATGTATACAGGTCAATCCAAAACTCCCAACTCATCCCACCACCACCACCCCATGGCTTCCCACACTTGGTGTCCATACGTTTGTTCTCTACCTCTGTGTCTCTATTTCTTCCCTGCAAACCAGTTCATCTGTACCATTTTTAGGCTCCACATATATGCATTAATATACAATATTTGTTTTCCTCTTTCTGACTTACTTCATTCTGTATGACAGTCTCTCGATCCATCGATGTCTCTATAAATGACCCAGTTTCATTCCTTTTTATGGCCGAGTAATATTCCATTTTATATATGTACCACATATTTATCCATTCATCTGTCTGTGGGCATTTAGGTTGCTTCCATTACCTGGCTATTGTAAATAGTGCTGCAATGAACATTGTGGTGAATGTGCCTTTTACATTTACGGTTTCCTCTGGGTATATGCCCAGAAGTGGGATTGCTGGATCAGATGGTAATTCTATTTCTAGTTTTTTTAAGGAAACTCCATACTGTACTCCATAGTGACTGTATCAATTTACATTCCCACCAATAGTGGAAGAGGGCTCCTTTTGTGCACACCCTCCCCAGAATTGGTTGTTTGTAGATTTTCTGATGATGCCGATTCTAACAGGTGTGAGGTGATACCTCATTGTAGTTTTGATTTGCATTTCTCTAATAATTAGTGCTGTTGAGCAGCTTTTCATGTGCGTCTTGGCCATCTCTGTGTCTCCTTTGAAGAAACGTCTCTTTAGATCTTCTGCCCATTTTTGTATTGGGTTGTTTGTTTTTTTAATATTAAGCTGCATGAGCTGTTTATATATATTGGAGATTAAACCTCTGTCCATTGAATCGTTTGCAACGATTTTCGCCCATTCTGAGGGATGCCTTTTTCCATTCCCGTTTTTTTTTAACAAAAAAGGAAAGAAAGGAAAAGAAGCAGAACACTACTGTGCGTAAAATATGCCTTTTGAAATGGTCGTTTTGAAATATGGACGTCCTTTGAATTTTTTGGTCGATATGTGACCCCAGGATTTGTTTTCAGGGCAGGTGTCATTTACAGGCCTGCAATGATTTTGAATATCAACTGACCATTAGCGTTGGGATTAAAGCTGGTGTTGTGTGAAATGGCCACAAGGTGGCAGCAGTTCACCCTTACCAAATCTGGTTACTAGGGCAAGAGAGCCTCAGTGGAAGTGGTGTTCTAGATTGGAATTTAGAATGGAATGTGCCAGGAGAAAGCCCCTCAATTTTGTCTCACTAATTTTTGTTTGTGTTTTGAATTTAATTTTTTTATGTTTTTATTACAGCAAGTTTAATTACAATGTTTGGCTTGTTGTAGGTGTGGAAGATGTGGTTCTTTTACACATATACAGATGTCTATTCTTCCTGGGATCCTTTTCCCATGTACGTTATGACAGAATGTTGAGTAGTCCTCTCTTGGTATTCTGTAGGTCTTTGGTGATTATATATGTCACCTGTGTTTGTATATGTGTGTTAACCCCGATATCGTAATGAAACCAATCCTCACACCTTTCCATTGGTGAACGATAAGTTTGTTTAATGAATCTGTGATTGCCCTTCTCCGTGGAAATATCTGCCCTGGTATCCATTTTTAGGTAACACCTATAAGTTATATGATATGATATGTGTCTTTCACTTTCTGACTTACTACAAGTCACGTGATTACTTCTAGACTCATCTACGGTGCTGCAAATGGCATTGTGTCCTTTTTTCCCTTGGCTTCTCTTCTGCCTTAGTGGGGTCCATTTTCAACAATGTGACTCCCTGAGGGTTGTGGATTAGCTGACCTGGGCAGCCTTACCCTGCCGGCCCGCCCTCCCCTGGTGTGCCTCGTCAGGCTGTATGCTGACACACCGGTCACTGCCAGCGTATGGGCCAGGAGTAGGCTATGTCTTGGGGGTAAGCTGTAGGGCTAGTGGTGGTTTTCCGTTTCGGACTAGGGTTAGGGTTAGGGAACGGCAAGGCTTAGGGCACAGGTGAGGGTACGGAAACGTGTGAGGGTCCGGCTACGTGCTGACGCATGGGTCAGTGCCAGCGTATGGGCCAGGAGTAGGCTACGGCGTAGGGTAAGGTGTAGGGCTGGTGGTGGGTTTCCGTTCCGGGTTAGGGTTAAGGAACGGCAAGTCTTAGGGCAGATGTGAGTGTATGGAAACGTGGGAGGGATATGCTACATGCTGACGCACGTGTCAGTGCCAGCGTACGGGGCAGGAGTAGGCTATGGCTTGGGAAATTTAGGTGTAGGGCTGGTGGTGGGTTTCCATTCCGTACTAGGTTTAGGGTTAGGGAACGGCAAGGCTTAGGGCACAGGTGAGTGTACGGAAATGTGGAAAGGTCAGGCTACGTGCTGACGCACAAGTCCGTGCCAGTAACGGGCCAGGAGTAGGCTACGGCGTAGGGTAAGGTGTAGGGCTGGTGGTGGGTTTCTGTTCCGGGCTATGGTTAGGGTTAGGGAACGGCAAGGCTTAGGGCACAGGTGAGGGTACGGAAACGTGGGAGGGTCAGGCTACTTGCTGACGCACGGGTCAGTGCCAACGTATGGGCCAGGAGTAGGCTAAGGCTTGGGTGTAAGTTGTAGGCCTGGTGGTGGGTTTCCGTTCTGGGCGAGGGTTAGGGTTAGGGAACGGCAAGGCTTAGGGCAGTGGTGAGGTTACGGAAACGTGGGAGGGTCAGGCTACGTGCTGACGCACAAGTCAGTGCCAGCGTACCGGCCAGGAGTAGGCTACGGCTTGGGGGTTAGGTGTAGGGCTGGTGGTGGGTTTCCGTTCGGGGCCAGGGTTAGTGTTAGGGAACAGGAAGGCTTAGGGCATAGGTGAGGTTACGGAAACCTGGGAGGTTCAGGCTACGTGCTGACGCACGGTTCAGTGCCAGTGTACGGGCCAGGAGTATGCTATGGCTTGGGGGTTAGGTGTAGGGCTTGTGGTGTGTTTCCGTCCCGTACTAGGGTTAGGGTTAGGGAACGCCAAGGCTTAGGGCACAGGTGAGGGTACGGAATCGTGGGAGGCTCAGGCTACGTGCTGACGCACGGGTCAGTGCCAGCGTACGGGCCAGGAGTAGGCTAAGGCTTGTGGCTAAGTTTTAGGGCTGGTGGTGTCTTTCCGTTTCGGGCTAGGGTTAGGGTTAGAGAAAGGCAAGGCTTAGGGCACAGGTGAGGGTACGGAAACGTGGGAGGTTCAGGCTACGTGCTGACGCACGCGTCAGTGCCCGCATATGGGCCAGGTGTAGTCTACAGCATAGGGTAAGGTGTAGGGCTGGTGGTGGGTTTCCGTTCCAGGCTAGGGTTAGGGTTAGGGAACGACAAGGCTTAGGGCACAGGTGAGGATACGGTAACGTGCGAGGGTCACGCTACGTGCTGACGCACGGGTCAGTGCCAGCATAGGGGCCAGGATTAGGCTATGGCTTGGGGGTAAGGTGGAGGGCTCGTGGTGGGTATCCTTTCCAGGCTAGGGTTAGTGTTACGGAATGGCAAGGCTTAGGGCACGGGTGAGGGTACAGAAACGTGGGAGGTTCAGGCTACTTGCTGATGCTCGGGTTATTGCCACCGAACGGGCCAGTTGCAGGCTACGGCTTGGGGGTAAGGTGTAGGGCTGGTGGTGGGTTTCTGTTCCGGGCTAGGGTTAGGGTTAGGGAACGGCAAGGCTTAGGGCACAGGTGAGGGTACGGAAACGTGGGAGGGTCACGCTACGTGCTGACGGACGGGTCAGTGCCAGCATATGGGCCAGGAGTAGGCTACGGCTTGGGGGTAAGTTGTAGGGCTGGTGGTGAGTTTCCGTTCCGGGCTAGGGTTAGGGTTATGGAACGGCAAGGCTTAGGGCACGGGTGAGGGTACAGAAACGTGGGAGGGTCAGGCTAATTGCTGATGCTAGGGTTAGTGCCACCGAACGGGCCAGGAGTAGGCTACGGCTTGGGGGTAAGTTGTAGGGTTGGTGGTGGGTTTCCGTTCCGAGCTAGGTTTAGGGTTACGGAACGGCAAGGCTTAGGGCACAGATGAGCGTACGGAAACGTGGGAGGGTCAGGCTACGTGCTGATGAAAGGGTCAGTGCCTGCGTACGGGCCAGGAATAGGCTACGGCTTGGGGTAAGGTTTAGGGCTGGTGGTGGGTTTCTCTTCCGGGCTAGGGTTAGGGTTAGGGAACGGCAAGGCTTAGGGCACAGGTGAGGTTACGGAAACGTGAGAGGGTCAGGCTACATGCTGACGCACGGGTCAGTGCCAGCGTACGGGCTAGGACTAGGCTACGGCATACGATAAGGTGTAGAGCTGGTGGTGGGATTCCGTGCCGGGCTAGGTTTAGGGTTAGGGAACGGCAAGGCTTAGGGCACAGGTGAGCGTACGGTAACATGAGAGGGTCAGGCTACGTGCTGAAGCACAGGTCAGTGCCCGCGTACGGGCCAGGTGTAAGCTACGGCATAGAGTAAGGTGTAGGGCTGGTGGTGGGTTTCCGTTCCGGGCTAGGGTTAGGGTTAGTGAACGGCAAGGCTTAGGGCACAGGTGAGGGTACGGAAACGTGGGAGGGTCAGTCTACTTGCGGATGAAAGGGTCAGTGCCTGCGTATGAGCCAGGAATAGGCTACGGCGTAGGGAAAGGTGTAGGGCTGGTGGTGGGTTTCGGTTCCGGGCTAGGGTTAGGGTTAGGGAACGGCAAGACTTAGGGCACAGGTCAGGGTCCGGAAACGTGGGAGGGTCAGGATTCGTGCTGACGCACGGGTCTGTGCCAGCGTACGGGCCAGGAGTAGGCTACGGCTTGGGGGTAAGGTGTAGGGCTGGTGGTGGGTTTCCGTTTCGGGTTACGGTTAGGGTTAGGGAATGGCAAGGCTTAGGGCACAGGTGAGGGTACAGAAACGTGGGAGGGTCAGGCTACGTGATGATGCACGGGTCAGTGCCAGCGTACTGGCCAGAAGTAAGCTACGGCTTGGGGGTTAGGTGTAGGGCTGGTGGTGGGTTTCCGTTCCAGGCTAGGGTTAGGGTTAGGGAATGGCAAGGCTTAGGGCACAGGTGACGGTACGGAAACGTGGGAGGGTCAGGCTACGTGCTGATGAAACGGTGAGTGCCGGCGTACAAGCCAGGAATAGGCTACGGCATTGGGAAAGGTGTAGGGCTGGTGGTGTGTTTCCGTTCCGGGCTAGGGTTAGGGTTAGGGAAAGGCAAGGCTTAGGGCACAAGTGAGGGTCTGCAAACGTGGGAGGGTCAGGCTACGTGCTGAAGCACAGGTCAGTGCCCGCGTATGGGCCAGGTGTAGGCTACGGCGTAGGGTAAGGTGTAGGGCTGGTGGTGGGTTTCCGTTCCGGGCTAGGGTTAGGGTTACGGAACGGCAAGGCTTAGTGCTAAGGAGAGGGTACGGAAACGTGGGAGGGTCACGCTATGTGCTGACACACGGGTCAGTGCCAGCGTACGGGCCAGGAGTAGGGTACGGCGTAGGGTAAAGTGTAGGGCTGATGGTGGGTTTCCGTTCCGTGCTAGGGTTAGGGTTAGGAAACGGCAAGGCTTAGGGCACAGGTGAGGGTACGGAAACGTGTGAGGGTCAGGCTACGTGCTGACGCACGTGTCAGTGGCAGCGTACCGGCCAGGAGTAGGCTACGGCTTGGGGGTAAGTTGTAGGGCTGGTGGTCGTTTTCCGTTCCGGTGTAGGGTTAGGGTTAGTGAACGGCAAGGCTTAGGGCACAGGTGAGGGTACAGAAACGTGGGAGGGGCAGGCTAAGTGCTGATGAAAGTGTCAGTGCCTGCGTACGAGCCAGGAATAGGCTACGGCGTAGGGAAATGTGTAGGGCTGGTGGTGGGTTTCCGTTCCGGGCTAGGGTTAGGGTTAGGGAACGGCAAGGCTTAGGGCACAGGTGAGGGTACGGAAACGTGGGAGGGTCAGGCTACGTGCTGACGCACGGGTCATTGCCAGCGTACGGGCCAGGAGTAGGCTACGGCGTAGTGTAAGGTGTAGGGCTGGTGGTGGGTTTTCGTTCCGGGCTACGGTTACGGTTAGGGAATGGCAAGGCTCAGGGCACATGTGAGGGTACAGACACGTGGGAGGGTATGGCTACGTGCTGAAGCACGGGTCACTGCCAGGGTACGGGCAAGGAGTAGGCTACGGCATAGGGTAAGGTGTAGGGCGGGTGGTGGGTTTCCGTTCCGGGCTAGGGTTAGGGTAAGGGAACGGCAAGGCTTAGGGCACAGGTGAGGGTACGGAAAAGTGGGACGGTCAGGCTACGTGATGACGCAAGGGTCAGTGCCAGCGTACGGGCCAGGAGTAGGCTACCGCGTAGGGAATGGTGTAGGGCTGGTGGTGGGTTTGCGTTCCGGGCTGGGGTTAGGGATAGGGAATGTCAAGTCTTAGGGCACATGTGAGGGTACGGAAACGTGAGAAGGTCAGGCTACGTGATGATGCACGGGTCAGTGCCAGCGTACTGGCCAGGAGTAAGCTACGGCTTGGGGGTTAGGTGTAGGGCTGGTGGTGGGTTTCCGTTCCGTGGTAGGGTTAGGGTTAGGGAACGGCAAGGCTTAGGGCACAGGTGAGGGTAAGGAAACGTGGGAGGGTCAGGCTACATGCTGACGCACGGGTCAGTGCCAGCGTACGGGCCAGGAATAGGCTATGGCTTGTGGGTAAGCTGTAGGGCTGCTGGTGGGTTTCCGCTCCGGACTCGGGTTAGGGTTAGGGAACGGCAAGGCTTAGGGCACAAGTGAGGGTACGGAAACGTGTGAGGGTCAGGCTACGTGCTGACGCACCTATCAGTGCCAGCGTACGTGCCAGGAGTAGGCTACGGTGTAGGGTAAGGTGTAGGGTTGCTGATGGGTTTCTGTTCCTGGCTAGGGTGAGGGTGAGGGAACGGCAAGGCTTAGGGCACAGGTGATGGTACGGAAACGTGGGAGGGTCAGGCTACGTGCTGACGCACAGGTCAGTGCCAGCGTACGGGCCAGGAGTAGGCTACGGCTTGTGGGTAAGGTTTAGGGCTCGTAGTGGGTTTCCGTTCCGGGCTAGGGTTAGGGTTACGGACCGGCAAGGCTTAGGGCACAGATGAGTGTACGGAAACGTGGGAGGGTCTGGCTACGTGCTGATGAAAGGGTCAGTGCCTGCGTACGGCCCAGGAATAAGTTATGGCGTAGGGAAAGGTGTAGGGCTGGTGGTGGGTTTCCGTTCCGGGCTAGGGTTTGGGTTAGGGAACGGCAAGGCTTACAGCACAGGTGAGGGTACGGAAACGTGAGAGGGTTAGGCTACGTGCTGACGCACGGTTCAGTGCCAGCGTACGGGCCAGGAGTAGGCTACGGCGTAGGGTAAGGTGTAGGGCTGGTGGTGGGTTTCCGTTCATGGGCTAGGGTTAGGGTTAGGAAACGGCAAGGCTTAGGGCCCAGGTGAGGGTACGGAAACGTGGGAGGGTCAAAGTACGTGCTGACGCATGTGTCAGTGCCAGCGTACAGGCCAGGTGTAGGCTACGGCGTAGGGAAAGGTTTAGGGCTAGTGGTGGGTTTCCGTTCAGGGCTAGGGTTAGGGTTAGGGAACGGCAAGGCTTAGGGCACATGTGAAGGTACGGAAACGTGGGAGGGTCAGGCTACGTGCTGACGCACGGGTCAGTGCCAGCGTACGGGCCAGGAGTAGGCTAAGGCTTGTGGCTAAGTTTTAGGGCTGGTGGTGTCTTTCCGTTTCGGGCTAGGGTTAGGGTTAGAGAAAGGCAAGGCTTAGGGCACAGGTGAGGGTACGGAAACGTGGGAGGTTCAGGCTACGTGCTGACGCACGCGTCAGTGCCCGCATATGGGCCAGGTGTAGTCTACAGCATAGGGTAAGGTGTAGGGCTGGTGGTGGGTTTCCGTTCCAGGCTAGGGTTAGGGTTAGGGAACGACAAGGCTTAGGGCACAGGTGAGGATACGGAAACGTGCGAGGGTCACGCTACGTGCTGACGCACGGGTCAGTGCCAGCATAGGGGCCAGGATTAGGCTATGGCTTGGGGGTAAGGTGGAGGGCTCGTGGTGGGTATCCTTTCCAGGCTAGGGTTAGTGTTACGGAATGGCAAGGCTTAGGGCACGGGTGAGGGTACAGAAACGTGGGAGGTTCAGGCTACTTGCTGATGCTCGGGTTATTGCCACCGAACGGGCCAGTTGCAGGCTACGGCTTGGGGGTAAGGTGTAGGGCTGGTGGTGGGTTTCTGTTCCGGGCTAGGGTTAGGGTTAGGGAACGGCAAGGCTTAGGGCACAGGTGAGGGTACGGAAACGTGGGAGGGTCACGCTACGTGCTGACGGACGGGTCAGTGCCAGCATATGGGCCAGGAGTAGGCTACGGCTTGGGGGTAAGTTGTAGGGCTGGTGGTGAGTTTCCGTTCCGGGCTAGGGTTAGGGTTATGGAACGGCAAGGCTTAGGGCACGGGTGAGGGTACAGAAACGTGGGAGGGTCAGGCTAATTGCTGATGCTAGGGTTAGTGCCACCGAACGGGCCAGGAGTAGGCTACGGCTTGGGGGTAAGTTGTAGGGTTGGTGGTGGGTTTCCGTTCCGAGCTAGGTTTAGGGTTACGGAACGGCAAGGCTTAGGGCACAGATGAGCGTACGGAAACGTGGGAGGGTCAGGCTACGTGCTGATGAAAGGGTCAGTGCCTGCGTACGGGCCAGGAATAGGCTACGGCTTGGGGTAAGGTTTAGGGCTGGTGGTGGGTTTCTCTTCCGGGCTAGGGTTAGGGTTAGGGAACGGCAAGGCTTAGGGCACAGGTGAGGTTACGGAAACGTGAGAGGGTCAGGCTACATGCTGACGCACGGGTCAGTGCCAGCGTACGGGCTAGGACTAGGCTACGGCATACGATAAGGTGTAGAGCTGGTGGTGGGATTCCGTGCCGGGCTAGGTTTAGGGTTAGGGAACGGCAAGGCTTAGGGCACAGGTGAGCGTACGGTAACATGAGAGGGTCAGGCTACGTGCTGAAGCACAGGTCAGTGCCCGCGTACGGGCCAGGTGTAAGCTACGGCATAGAGTAAGGTGTAGGGCTGGTGGTGGGTTTCCGTTCCGGGCTAGGGTTAGGGTTAGTGAACGGCAAGGCTTAGGGCACAGGTGAGGGTACGGAAACGTGGGAGGGTCAGTCTACTTGCGGATGAAAGGGTCAGTGCCTGCGTATGAGCCAGGAATAGGCTACGGCGTAGGGAAAGGTGTAGGGCTGGTGGTGGGTTTCGGTTCCGGGCTAGGGTTAGGGTTAGGGAACGGCAAGACTTAGGGCACAGGTCAGGGTCCGGAAACGTGGGAGGGTCAGGATTCGTGCTGACGCACGGGTCTGTGCCAGCGTACGGGCCAGGAGTAGGCTACGGCTTGGGGGTAAGGTGTAGGGCTGGTGGTGGGTTTCCGTTTCGGGTTACGGTTAGGGTTAGGGAATGGCAAGGCTTAGGGCACAGGTGAGGGTACAGAAACGTGGGAGGGTCAGGCTACGTGATGATGCACGGGTCAGTGCCAGCGTACTGGCCAGGAGTAAGCTACGGCTTGGGGGTTAGGTGTAGGGCTGGTGGTGGGTTTCCGTTCCAGGCTAGGGTTAGGGTTAGGGAATGGCAAGGCTTAGGGCACAGGTGACGGTACGGAAACGTGGGAGGGTCAGGCTACGTGCTGATGAAACGGTGAGTGCCGGCGTACAAGCCAGGAATAGGCTACGGCGTTGGGAAAGGTGTAGGGCTGGTGGTGTGTTTCCGTTCCGGGCTAGGGTTAGGGTTAGGGAAAGGCAAGGCTTAGGGCACAAGTGAGGGTCTGCAAACGTGGGAGGGTCAGGCTACGTGCTGAAGCACAGGTCAGTGCCCGCGTATGGGCCAGGTGTAGGCTACGGCGTAGGGTAAGGTGTAGGGCTGGTGGTGGGTTTCCGTTCCGGGCTAGGGTTAGGGTTACGGAACGGCAAGGCTTAGTGCTAAGGAGAGGGTACGGAAACGTGGGAGGGTCACGCTATGTGCTGACACACGGGTCAGTGCCAGCGTACGGGCCAGGAGTAGGGTACGGCGTAGGGTAAAGTGTAGGGCTGATGGTGGGTTTCCGTTCCGTGCTAGGGTTAGGGTTAGGAAACGGCAAGGCTTAGGGCACAGGTGAGGGTACGGAAACGTGTGAGGGTCAGGCTACGTGCTGACGCACGTGTCAGTGGCAGCGTACCGGCCAGGAGTAGGCTACGGCTTGGGGGTAAGTTGTAGGGCTGGTGGTCGTTTTCCGTTCCGGTGTAGGGTTAGGGTTAGTGAACGGCAAGGCTTAGGGCACAGGTGAGGGTACAGAAACGTGGGAGGGGCAGGCTAAGTGCTGATGAAAGTGTCAGTGCCTGCGTACGAGCCAGGAATAGGCTACGGCGTAGGGAAATGTGTAGGGCTGGTGGTGGGTTTCCGTTCCGGGCTAGGGTTAGGGTTAGTGAACGGCAAGGCTTAGGGCACAGGTGAGGGTACGGAAACGTGGGAGGGTCAGGCTACGTGCTGACGCACGGGTCATTGCCAGCGTACGGGCCAGGAGTAGGCTACGGCGTAGTGTAAGGTGTAGGGCTGGTGGTGGGTTTTCATTCCGGGCTATGGTTACGGTTAGGGAATGGCAAGGCTCAGGGCACATGTGAGGGTACAGACACGTGGGAGGGTATGGCTACGTGCTGAAGCACGGGTCACTGCCAGGGTACGGGCAAGGAGTAGGCTACGGCATAGGGTAAGGTGTAGGGCGGGTGGTGGGTTTCCGTTCCGGGCTAGGGTTAGGGTAAGGGAACGGCAAGGCTTAGGGCACAGGTGAGGGTACGGAAAAGTGGGACGGTCAGGCTACGTGATGACGCAAGGGTCAGTGCCAGCGTACGGGCCAGGAGTAGGCTACCGCGTAGGGAATGGGGTAGGGCTGGTGGTGGGTTTGCGTTCCGGGCTGGGGTTAGGGATAGGGAATGTCAAGTCTTAGGGCACATGTGAGGGTACGGAAACGTGAGAGGGTCAGGCTACATGATGACGCACGGGTCAGTGCCAGCGTACGGGCCAGGAGTAGGCTACGGTGTAGCGTATGGTGTAGGGCTGGTTGTGGGTTTCCGTTCCGGGCTAGGGTTAGGGATAGGGAACGTCAAGGCTTAGGGCACAGGTGAGGGTACGGAAAAGTGGGAGGGTCAGGCTACGTGCTGACGCACGGGTCAGTGCCAGCGTACGGTCCAGGAGTAGGCTACGGCTTGTGGCTAAGTTTCAGGGCTGGTGGTGGCTTTCTGTTCCGGGCTAGGGTTAGGTTTAGGGAACCGCAAGGCTTAGGGCACAGGTGAGGGTACGGAAACGTGGGAGGGTCAGGCTACGTGCTGACGCACGGGTCAGTGCCCGCGTACGGGCCATGTGTAGGCTACAGCATAGGGTAAGGTGTAGGGCTAGTGGTGGGTTTCCGTTCCGGGCTAGGGTTAGGGTTAGGGAACGGCAAGGCTTAGGGCACAGGTGAGGGTATGGAAACGTTGTAGGGTCACGCTACGTGCTGACGCACGGGTCAGTGCCAGCATATGGGCCAGGAGTACGCTACGGCTTGGGGGTAAGGTGTAGGGCTGATGGTGGGTTTCCGTTCCGGGCTAGGGTTAGGGTTACGGAACGGCAAGGATTAGGGCACGGGTGAGGGTACAGAAACGTGGGAGGGTCAGGCTACTTGATGATGCTAGGGTTACTGCCACCGAACGTGCCAGGAGTAGGCTACGGCTTGGGGGTAAGGTGTAGGGCTGGTGGTGGGTTTCCGTTCCGGGCTAGGGTTAGGGTTACAGAACGGCAAGGCTTAGGGCAGAGGTGAGGGTACGGAAACGTGGGAGGGTCAGGCTACATGCTGACGCAAGGGTCAGTGCCACCGTACAGGCCAGGAGTAGGCTACGGCGTAGGTTAAGGTGTAGGGCTGGTGGTGGGTTTCCATTCCGGGCTAGGGTTAGGGTTAGGGAACGGCAAGGCTTAGGGCACAGATGAGGGTACGGAAACGTGGGAGGGTCAGGCTACGTGCTGATGAAAGGGTCAGTGCCTGCGTATGGGCCAGGAATAGGCTACGGCTTGGGGTAAGGTGTAGGGCTGGTGGTGGGTTTCTGTTCCGGGCTAGGGTTAGGGTTAGGGAATGGCAAGGCTTAGTGCTAAGGAGAGGGTACGGAAACGTGGGAGGGTCAGGCTACATGCTGACACACGGGTCAGTGCCAGCGTACGGGCCAGGACTAGGCTACGGCATAGGATAAGGTGTAGAGCTGGTGGTGAGATTCCGTGCCAGGCTAGGGTTAGGGTTAGGGAACGACAAGGCTTAGGGCACAGGTGAGCGTACGGTAACATGGGAGGGTCAGGCTACGTGCTGAAGCACAGGTCAGTGCCCGCGTACGGGCCAGGTGTAGGCTACGGCATAGAGTAAGGTGTAGGGCTGGTGGTGGGTTTCCGTTCCGGGCTAGGGTTAGGGTTAGTGAACGGCAAGGCTTAGGGCACAGGTGAGGGTACGGAAACGTGGGAGGGTCAGTCTACTTGCTGATGAAATGGTCAGTGCCTGCGTATGAGCCAGGAATAGGCTACGGCGTAGGGAAAGGTGTAGGGCTGGTGGTGGGTTTCGGTTCCGGGCTAGGGTTAGGGTTAGGGAACGGCAAGGCTTAGGGCACAGGTGAGTGTCCGCAAACGTGGGAGGGTCAGGCTTCGTGCTGACGCACGTGTCTGTGCCAGCGTACGGGCCAGGAGTAGGCTACGGCTTGGGGGTAAGGTGTAGGGCTGGTGGTGGCTTTCCGTTCCGGGCTACGGTTAGGGTTAGGGAATGGCAAGGCTTAGGGCACAGGTGAGGGTACGGAAACGTGGGAGGGTCAGGCTACGTGATGATGCACGGGTCAGTGCCAGCGTACTGGCCAGGAGTAAGCTACGGCTTGGGGGTTAGGTGTAGGGCTGGTGGTGGGTTTCCGTTCCGGGGTAGGGTTAGGGTTAGGGAACGGCAAGGCTTAGGGCACAGGTGAGGGTAAGGAAACGTGGGAGGGTCAGGCTACATGCTGACGCACGGGTCAGTGCCAGCGTACGGGCCAGGAATAGGCTATGGCTTGTGGGTAAGCTGTAGGGCTGCTGGTGGGTTTCCGCTCCGGACTCGGGTTAGGGTTAGGGAACGGCAAGGCTTAGGGCACAAGTGAGGGTACGGAAACGTGTGAGGGTCAGGCTACGTGCTGACGCACCTATCAGTGCCAGCGTACGTGCCAGGAGTAGGCTACGGCGTAGGGTATGGTGTAGGGTTGCTGATGGGTTTCTGTTCCTGGCTAGGGTGAGGGTGAGGGAACGGCAAGGCTTAGGGCACAGGTGATGGTACGGAAACGTGGGAGGGTCAGGCTACGTGCTGACGCACAGGTCAGTGCCAGCGTACGGGCCAGGAGTAGGCTACGGCTTGTGGGTAAGGTTTAGGGCTCGTAGTGGGTTTCCGTTCCGGGCTAGGGTTAGGGTTACGGACCGGCAAGGCTTAGGGCACAGATGAGTGTACGGAAACGTGGGAGGGTCTGGCTACGTGCTGATGAAAGGGTCAGTGCCTGCGTACGGCCCAGGAATAAGTTATGGCGTAGGGAAAGGTGTAGGGCTGGTGGTGGGTTTCCGTTCCGGGCTAGGGTTTGGGTTAGGGAACGGCAAGGCTTACAGCACAGGTGAGGGTACGGAAACGTGAGAGGGTTAGGCTACGTGCTGACGCACGGTTCAGTGCCAGCGTACGGGCCAGGAGTAGGCTACGGCGTAGGTTAAGGTGTAGGGCTGGTGGTGGGTTTCCGTTCATGGGCTAGGGTTAGGGTTAGGAAACGGCAAGGCTTAGGGCCCAGGTGAGGGTACGGAAACGTGGGATGGTCAGGCTACATGCTGACGCATGTGTCAGTGCCAGCGTACCGGCCAGGAGTAGGCTATGGCTTGGGGTTAAGCTGTAGGGCTGGTGCTGGGTTTCCGTTACGGACTAGGGTTAGGGTTAGGAAACAAGAAGGCTTAGTGCACAGGTGAGGGTACGGAAAATTGTGAGGGTCAGGCTACGTGCTGACGCACTGGTCAGTGCCAGCGTTCGGGCCAGGAGTAGGATACGGCGTATGGTAAGGTGTAGGGCTGGTGGTGGGTTTCCGTTCCGGGCTATGGTTAGGGTTAGGGAACGGCAAGGCTTAGGGCACAGGTGAGGGTACGGAAACGTTGGAGGGTCAGGCTACTTGCTGACGCACGGGTCAGTGCCAGCGTATGGGCCAGGAGTAGGCTAAGGCTTGGGTGTAAGTTGTAGGCCTGGTGGTGGGTTTCCGTTCTGGGCAAGGGTTAGGGTTAGGGAACGGCAAGGCTTAGGGCAGTGGTGAGGTTACGGAAACGTGGGAGGGTCAGGCTACGTGCTGACGCACAAGTCAGTGCCAGCGTACCGGCCAGGAGTAGGCTACGGCTTGGGGGTTAGGTGTAGGGCTGGTGGTGGGTTTCCGTTCCGGGCTAGGGTTAGTGTTAGGGAACAGGAAGGCTTAGGGCATAGGTGAGGTTACGGAAACCTGGGAGGTTCAGGCTACGTGCTGACGCACGGTTCAGTGCCAGTGTACGGGCCAGGAGTATGCTATGGCTTGGGGGTTAGGTGTAGGGCTTGTGGTGTGTTTCCGTCCCGTACTAGGGTTAGGGTTAGGGAACGGCAAGGCTTAGGGCACAGGTGACGTTACGGTAACGTGGGAAGGTCAGGCTACGTGCTGACGCACAGGTCAGTGCCAGCTTACGGGCCAGGAGTAGGCTACGGCTTGGTGGTTAGGTGTAGGGCTGGTGGTGGGTTTCCGTTTCGGGCTAGGGTTAGTGTTAGGGAACGGCAAGGCTTAGGGCACAGGTGAGGGTACGGAATCGTGGGAGGGTCAAGCTACTTGCTGACGCACGGGTCAGTGCCAGCGTACGGGCCAGGAGTAGGCTATGGCTTGGGGGTTAGGTGTAGGGCTGGTGGTGGTTTTCCGTTCTGTACTAGGTTTAGGGTTAGGGAATGGCAAGGCTTAGGGCACAGGTGAGTGTACGGAAATGTGGGAGGGTCAGGCTACGTGCTGACTCACGGGTCAGTGCCAGCGTACGGGCCAGGAGTAGGCTACGGCGTAGGGTATGGTGTAGGGCTGGTGGTGGTTTTCCATTCAGGGCTAGGGTTAGGGTTAGGGAACCGCAAGGCTTAGGGCACAGGTGAGGGTACGGAAACGTGGGAGGGTCAGGCTACGTGCTGATGCAAGGGTCAGTGCCAGTGTACAGGCCAGTAGTAGCCTTCGTCGTAGGGTAAGGTGTATGGCTAGTGGTGGGTTTCTGTTCCGGGCTAGGGTTAGGGATAGGGAACGGCAAGTCTTAGGGCACTTGTGAGGGTACGGAAACGTGGGAGGTTCAGGCTACGTGCTGATGCACGTGTCGGTGCCAGCATACCGGGCAAGAGTAGGCTACGGCTAGGGGGTTAGGTGTAGGGCTGCTGGTGGGTTTCGGTTCCGTACTAGGGTTAGGGTTAGGGAACGGCAAGGCTTAGGGCACAGGTGAGGGTACGGAAATGTGGGAAGGTCAGGCTATGTGCTGACACACGGGTCAGTGATAGGGTACGGGCCAGGAGTAGGCTACGGCGTAGGGTAAGGTGTAGGGTTGGTGGTGGGTTTCCATTCCGGGCTATGGTTAGGGTTAGTGAAAGGCAAGGCTTAGGGCACAGGTGAGGATACGGAAACGTGGGAGGGTCAGGCTACGTGCTGACGCACGTGTCAGTGCCAGAATATGGGCCAGGAGTAGGCTACGGCTTGGGGGTAAGTTGTAGGGCTGGTGGTGCTTTTCCGTTGGGGGCTAGGGTTAGGGTTAGGGAACGGCAAGGCTTAGGGCACAGGTGAGGGTACGGAAACGTGGGAGGGTCAGACAACGTGCTGACGCAAGGGTCAGTGCCAGCGTACGGGCCAGGAATAGGCTACGGCGTAGGGTAAAGTGTAGGGCTGGTGGTGGGTTTCCGTTCCGGGCTAGGGTTAGGGTTACGGAACGGCAAGGCTTAGTCCTCAGGTGAGGGTACGGAAAAGTGGGAGGGTTTCGCTACCTGCTGATGCACGGGTCAGTGCCAGCGTACAGGCCAGGAGTAGGCTACGGCGTAGGGTAAGGTGTAGGGCTGGTGGTGGGTTTCCGTTACGGGCTAGGGTTAGGGTTAGGGAACGGCAAGGCTTAGGGCACAGGTGAGGGTACAGAAACGTGCGAGGGTCAGGTTACGTGCTGACGCACGGGTCAGTGCCAGCGTACCGGCCAGGATTAGGCTACGGCTTCTTGGTTAGGTGTAGGGCTGGTGGTGGGTTTCCGTTCCGGGCTAGGGTTAGGGTTAGGGAACTGCAAGTCTTAGGGCACAGGTGATGGTACGGAAACGTGGGATTGTCAGGCTACGTGCTGACCGATGGGCCAGTGCCAGCGTACAGGCCAGGAGTAGGCTATGTCGTAGGGCAAGGTCTAGGGCTGTTGGTGGGTTTCCGTTCTGGGCTAGGGTTAGTGTTAGGGAACGGCAAGGCTTTGGGCACAGGTGAGGGTACGGAAACGTGGGAGGGTCAGGCTACGTGCTGACGCACGGGTCAGTGCCAGCATACCGGCCAGGAGTAGGCCACGGTTTGGTGGTTAGTTGTAGGGCTGGTGGTGGGTTTCCGTTCCGGGCTAGGGTTAGTGTTAGGGAACAGCAAGGCTTAGGGCACAGGTGAGAGTACGGAAACTTGGGAGGGTCAGTCTACGTGCTGACGCATGGGTCAGTTTCAGCATACGGGCCAGGAGTAGGCTATGGCTTGGGGGTTAGGTGTAGGGTTTGTGGTGTGTTTCCATTCCGTACTAGGGTTAGGGTTAGGGAACGGCAAGGCTTAGGGCACAGGTGACGTTACGGTAATGTGGGAAGGTCAGGCTACGTGCTGACGCACAAATCAGTGCCCGCGTATGGACCAGGAGTAGGCTACGGCTTGGGGGTAAATTGTAGGGCTTGTGGTGGGTTTCCGTTCCGGGCTAGCGTTAGGGTTAGGGAACGGCAAAGCTTAGGGCACAGGTGAGGGTAATGCAAAATGGCAGGGTCATCATACGTGCTGATGAAAGGTTCAGTGCCTGCGTACGGGCCAGGAATAGGATACGGCGTAGGGAAAGGTATAGGGCTGGTGGTGGGTTTCCATTCCGGGCTAGGGTTAGGGTTAGGGAACGGCAAGGCTTAGGAGTTACCAGGCTGCCACCTGTAAAGAAGAGGATGCATCACCCATAACGTCTGCTGAAATTTCTCTCCGGGCTGAGGTGAGGAAGGAAAAAAAGGAGTGTGGGCCGGGACAGGAGGGGTATCTCAGGCAGGAAAATGGAAAGCTTCCAGAAGAGCGCCTGTGGCCAGGACCATCCTGGCTGGCCTGCAGGCACCAAGTGGGCCTGTGTGCTGTCGCTGGTGTGGCTCCACTGCCCTTCCTCTAGGCTTTCAAGCCCTTGTACATATTCAGGTGTTTTACCTGGGAAGGGTGGGAACAGTTCAGCAGCAGCTGGCCTGGGGCTCAGCTCACGTTTATTCACAGACGCCTCGGCACGGTCCCGCAGCTTTGCAATGAGGACCCTCCTTGCGTGGGGTGGGGCTGCTGGCTGTATGGGAGATGATTCTCCACATCTGACCAATTTCAGAATTGTTTACCGCTGGAGTAAGTGCCTTGATAGGGTTTTCCTCTGTATAACTGTTGGGTTCAGGTTTTTTTTTTCTCCATTGTTTCAAGTTAAATTTTATTCCTCTTTTATGTATTTATAGATATAAGCATGGAAATAAGTCATTCATATAAATACATCTGTGTGAATGGAAGAACATTTTTTTGTTTCTTTTTTAAAAATTTTGAAATTTAAATTTATTTTCTTATACAGCAGGTTATTATTAGTTATGTATTTTATGCATTTACATGTATACAGGTCAATCCCAATCTCCCAACTCATCCCACCACCACCACCACCCCATGGCTTCCCCCTCTTTGTGTCCATACGTTTGTTCTCTACCTGTGTGTCTCTATTTCTGCCCTGCAAACAAGTTCATCTGTACCAATTTTCTAGGTACCAAATATAGGCATTAATATACAATATTTGTTTTTCTGTTTCTGACATACTCCACTCTGTATTACAGTCTCTAGATACATCGAGTTCTCTACAAATGACCCAGTTTCATTCCTTTATATGGTTGAGTAATACTCCATTTTATATATGTACCACATCTTTATCCGTTCTTCTGTCTGTGGGCATTTAGGTTGCTTCCATTACCTGGCTATTGTAAATAGTGCTGCAATGAACATTGTGGTGAATGTGTCTCTTTGATTTATGGTTTTCTCTGGGTATATGCTCAGAAGTGGGATTGCTGGATCAGATGGTACTCCTCTTTATAGTTTTTTAAAGGAACCTCCATACTGTTCTCCATAGTGACTGTATCAATTTACATTCCCACCAATAGTGGAAGAGGGTTCCTTTTGTCCACACCCTCCCCAGAATTTTTGTTTGTAGATTTTCGAATGATGCCGACTCTAATGGGTGTGACGTCATACCTTATTGTAGTTTTGATTTGCATTTCTCTAACAATTAGTGATGTTGAGCAGCTTTTCATGTGCGTCTTGGCCATCTCTGTGTCTTATTTGAAGAAACGTCTATTTAGATCTTCTGCCCATTTTTGTATTGGGTTGTTTGTTTTAGTAATATTAAGCTGCATGTGCTGTTTATATATATTGGAGATTAAACCTCTGTCCATTGATTCGTTTGCAACGATTTTCGCCCATTCTGAGGGATTCCTTTTTCCATTCCCGTTTTTTTTAACAAAAAAGGAAAGAAAGGAAAAGAAGCAGAACACTAATGTGCATAAAATATGCCTTTTGAAATGGTTGTTTTGAAATATGGACGTCCTTTGAATTTTTTGGTCGATATGTGACCCCAGGATTTGTTTTCAGGGCAGGTGTCATTTACAGGCCTGCAATGATTTTGAATATCAACTGACCATTAGCGTTGGGATTAAAGCTGCTTTTGTGTTAAACGGCCACAAGGTGGCAGCAGTTCACCCTTAACAAATCTGGTTACTAGGGCAAGAGAGCCTCAGTGGAAGTGGTGTTCTAGATTGGAGTTTAGAATGGAATGTGCCAGGAGAAAGCCCCTCACGTTTGTCTCACTACTTCTTGTTCGTGTTTTTAATTTAATTTTTTTATTTATTATTACAGCAAGTTTGATTACAATGTTTGGCTTGTTGTAGGTGTGGAAGATGTGGTTCTTTTACACATATACAGATGTCTGTTCTTCCTGGGATCCTTTTCCCATGTACGTTATGACAGAATGTTGAGTAGTCCTCTCTTGGTATTCCGTAGGTCTTTGGTGATTATATATGTCACCTGTGTTTGTATATGTCTCTTAACCCCGATATCGTAATGAAACCAATCCTCACAACTTTCCATTGGTGAACCATAAGTTTGTTTAATGAATCTGTGATTGCCCTTCTCCGTGAAAATATCTGCCCTGGTATCCATTTGTAGGTAACACCTATAAGTGATATGATATGATATGTGTCTTTCACTTTCTGACTTACTACAAGTCACGTGATTACTTCTAGACTCATCTACGGTGCTGCAAATGGCATTGTGTCCTTTTTTCCCTTGGCTTCTCTTCTGCCTTAGTGGGGTCCATTTTCAACAATGTGATTCCCTGAGGGTTGTGGATTACCTGACCTGGGCAGCCTTACCCTGACGGCCCGCCCTCCCCAGGTGTGCCTCGTTGAGGTCAATATAAACAGAGCTCCAGGCAGCAATAGCCCCTGAAGCTGTGCCTAACTCCATATTCTCTGCCCCGTCAGCAGTCTCGGGGCTGTGCTAGTGGGAGGGGGTGAGGGGCCACAGCTTTGTGGGTGTCCCGGTGTGAGTGGGGTTCTGCTGGCCTTTCTGCAGGTGTTGCCATGCTGCCACCTGTAAAGAAGAGGATGAGTCACTCATACCTTCCACTGGAATTTCTCTCCGGACAGAGGTGAGGAACGAAAAAAGCATTGGGGGCCAGGACAAGAGGGGTATATCAGGTAGGGCAATGGAAAGTTTCTGGAAGAGGTCCCGGGGCCAGGATCACCCTGGCTGGCCTGCAGGCACCAAGTTGCCCTGCGTGCTGTCGCTGGTGTGGCTCCAAGGCCCTTCCTCTAGGCTTTCAAGCCCTTGTACATATTCAGGTGTTTTACCTGGGAAAGGTGGGAACAGTTCAGCCGCAGCTGTACTGGGGCTCAACTCATGTTTACTCACAGATGCCTCGGCACGTTCCCCCAGCTTTGCAATGCGGACGCTCCTTGCGTGGGGTGTGGGTTGCTGGCTGTATGGTAGATGCTTCCCCACTTCTGACCAATTTCAGAATTGTTTACCGCTGGAGCAAGTGCCCTGATAGGGTTTTCCTCTGTATAACTCGTGGGTTCACTTTTTTTTTCTTTTATGGTTCAAGTTAGATTTTATTCCAATTTTATGTATTTATAAATATAAGCATGGAAATAATTCATTCCTATAAATACATCTGTGTGACGGGAAGAAATTTTTCTGTTTTATTTGTAAATTTTATTTTTTTAAATTTTGAAATTTAATTTTATTTATGTTTTTATACAGCACGTTATTATTAGTTATGAATTTTATGCATATACATGTATACAGGTCAATCCCAATCTCCCAACTCATCCCACCACCACCACCCCATGGCTTCCCACACTTGGTGTCCTTAGGTTTGTTCTCTACCTCTGTGTCTCTATTTCTTCGCTGCAAACCAGTTCATCTCTACCATTTTTTTAGGTTCCACATATATGCATTAATATACAATATTTGTTTTCCTCTTTCTGACTTACTTCATTCTGTATGACAGTCTCTCGATCCATCGATGTCTCTACAAATGACCCAGTTTCATTCCCTTTTATGGCCGAGTAATATTCCATTTTATATATGTACCATATCTTTATCCATTCATCTGTCTGTGGGCATTTAGGTTGCTTCCATTACCTGGCTATTGTAAATAGTGCTGCAATGAACATTGTGGTGAATGTGCCTTTTTGATTTACTGTTTTCTCTGGGTATATGCCCAGAAGTGCGATTGCTGGATCAGATGGTAATTCTATTTCTATTTTTTTTAAGGAAACTCCATACTGTTCTCCATAATGACTGTATCAATTTACATTCCCACCAATAGTGGAAGAGGGCTCCTTTTGTCCACACCCTCCCCAGAATTGGTTGTTTGCAGATTTTCTGATGATGCCGATTCTAACAGGTGTGAGGTGATACCTCATTGTAGTTTTGATTTGCATTTCTCTAATAATTAGTGCTGTTGAGCAGCTTTTCATGTGCGTCATGGCCATCTCTGTGTCTTCTTTGAAGAAACGTCTCTTTAGATCTTCTGCCCATTTTTGTATTGGGTTGTTTGTTTTTTTTAATATTAAGCTGCATGTGTTGTTTATATATTGGAGAATAAACCTCTGTCCATTGATTCGTCTGCAACGATTTTCGCCCATTCTGAGGGATGCCTTTTTCCATTCCCGTGTTTTTTAACAAAAAAGGAAAGAAAGGAAAAGAAGCAGAACACTAATGTGCGTAAAATATGCCTTTTGAAGTGGTCGTTTTGAAATATGGACGTCCTTTGAATGTTTTGGTCGATATGTGACCCCAGGATTTGTTTTCAGGGCAGGTGTCTTTTACAGGCCTGAAATGATTTTGAATAACAACTGACCATTAGCGCTGGGATTAAAGCTGCTGTTGTGTGAAACGGCCACAAGGTGGCAGCAGTTCACCCTTGCCAAATCTGGTTACTAGGGCAAGAGAGCCTCAGTGGAAGTGGTGTTCTAGATTGGAGTTTAGAATGGAATGTGCCAGGAGAAAGCCCCTCACGTTTGTCTCACTACATCTTGTTCGTGCTTTTAATTTAATTTTTTTTATTTTTTAATTACAGCTAGTTTGATTACAATGTTTGGCTTGTTGTAGGTGTGGAAGATGTGGTTCTTTTACACATATACAGATGTCTGTGCTTCCTGGGATCCTTTTCCCATGTACGTTATGACAGAATGTTGAGTAGTCCTCTCTTGGTATTCTGTAGGTCTTTGGTGATTATATATGTCACCTGTGTTTGTATATGTCTGTTAACCCCGATATCGTAATGAAACCAATCCTCACACCTTTCCATTGGTGAACCATAAGTTTGTTTAATGAATCTGTGATTGCCATTCTCCGTGGAAATATCTGCCCTGGTATCCATTTTTAGGTTACACCTATAAGTGATATGATATGTGTCTTTCACTTTCTGACTTACTACAAGTCACGTGATTACTTCTAGACTCATCTACGGTGCTGCAAATGGCATTGTGTCCTTTTTTCCCTTGGCTTCTCTTCTGCCTTAGCGGGGTCCATTTTCAACAATGTGATTCCCTGAGGGTTGTGGATTAGCTGACCTGGGCAGCATTACCCTGCTGGTCTGCCCTCCCAGGTGTGCCTCGTTGAGGTCAATATAAACAGCGTTCCAGGCAGCAATAGCCCCTGAAGCTGTGCCTGACTCCATATTCTCTGCCCCGTCAGCAGTCTCGGGGCTGTGCTGGTGGGAGTGAGTGAGGGGCCACAGCTTTGTGGGTGGCCCGGTGTGAGTGGGGTTCTGCTGGCCTTTCTGCAGGAGTTGCCAGGCTGCCGCCTGTAAAGAAGAGGATGTGTCACCCATACCTTCCGCTGGAATTTCTCTCCGGACAGAGGTGAGGAAGGAAAAAAGCAGTGGGGGCCGGGACAGGAGGGGTATCTCAGGCAGGGCAATGGAAAGCTTCTGGAAGAGCGCCCGGGTCCAGGACCACCCTAGCTGGCCTGCAGGCACCAAGTTGGCCTGCATGCTGTCACTGGTATGTCTCCACGGTCCTTCCTCTAGGCTTTCAAGCCCTTGTACATATTCAGGTGTTTTACCTGGAAAGGGTGGGAATAGTTCAGCAGCAGCTGGCCAGGGGCTCAGCTCACGTTTACTCACAGATGCCTCGGCACGGTGCCCCAGCTTTGCAATGAGGACGCTCCTTGCGTGGGGGGTGGGTTGCTGGCTGTATGGGAGATGGTTCCCCACCTCTGACCAATTTCAGAATTGTTTACCACTGGAGCAATTGCCCTGATAGTGTTTTCCTCTGTATAACTCGTGGGTTCAGGTTTTTTTTTTTTCTTTTATGTTTCAAGTTAGATTTTATTCCTCTTTTATGTATTTATAGATATAAGCATGGAAATAATTCATTCCTATAAATACATCTGTGTGACGGGAAGAACTTTTTTCTGTTCTATTTTTAAATTTTATTTTTTAAAATTTTGAAATTTAATTTTATTTATTTTTTTTATACAGCACGTTATTATTAGTTATGTATTTTATGCATATACATGTATACAGGTCAATCCCAAACTCCCAACTCATCACACCACCACCACCCCATGGCTTCCCACACTTGGTGTCCATACGTTTGTTCTCTACATCTGTGTCTCTATTTCTTCCCTGCAAACCAGTTCATCTGTACCATTTTTTGGCTCCAGATATATGCATTAATATACAATATTTGTTTTCCTCTATCTGACATACTTCATTCTGTATGACAGTCTCTCGATCCATCGATGTCTCTACAAATGACCCAGTTTCATTCCTTTTTATGGCCGAGTAATATTCCATTTTATATATGTACCACATCTTTATCCATTCATCTGTCTGTGGGCATTTAGGTTGCTTCCATTACCTGGCTATTGTAAATAGTGCTGCAACGAACATTGTGGTGAATATGCCTTTTTGAATTACGGTTTTTTCTGGGTATATGACCAGAAGTGGGATTGCTGAATCAGTTGGTAATTCTATTTCTAGATTTTTTAAGGAAACTCCATACTGTTCTCCATAGTGACTGTATCAATTTACATTCCCACCAATAGTGGAAGAGGTCTCCTTTTGTCCACACCCTCCCCAGAATTGGTTGTTTGCAGATTTTCTGATGATGCCGATTCTAACAGGTGTGAGGTGATACCTCATTGTAGTTTTGATTTGCATTTCTGTAATAATTAGTGCTGTTGAGCAGCTTTTCATGGGCGTCTTGGCCATCTCTGTGTCTTCTTTGAAGAAACGTCTCTTTAGATCTTCTGCCCATTTTTGTATTGGGTTGTTTGTTTTTTTAATATTAAGCTGCATGTGTTGTTTATATATTGGAGAATAAACCTCTGTCCATTGATTCGTCTGCAACGATTTTCGCCCATTCTGAGGGATGCCTTTTTCCATTCCCGTGTTTTTTAACAAAAAAGGAAAGAAAGGAAAAGAAGCAGAACACTAATGTGCGTAAAATATGCCTTTTGAAGTGGTCGTTTTGAAATATGGACGTCCTTTGAATGTTTTGGTCGATATGTGACCCCAGGATTTGTTTTCAGGGCAGGTGTCATTTACAGGCCTGAAATGATTTTGAATAACAACTGACCATTAGCGCTGGGATTAAAGCTGCTGTTGTGTGAAACGGCCACAAGGTGGCAGCAGTTCACCCTTACCAAATCTGGTTACTAGGGCAAGAGAGCCTCAGTGGAAGTGGTGTTCTAGATTGGAGTTTAGAATGGAATGTGCCAGGAGAAAGCCCCTCACGTTTGTCTCACTACATCTTGTTCGTGCTTTTAATATAATTTTTTTTATTTTTTAATTACAGCTAGTTTGATTACAATGTTTGGCTTGTTGTAGGTGTGGAAGATGTGGTTCTTTTACACATATACAGATGTCTGTGCTTCCTGGGATCCTTTTCCCATGTACGTTATGACAGAATGTTGAGTAGTCCTCTCTTGGTATTCTGTAGGTCTTTGGTGATTATATATGTCACCTGTGTTTGTATATGTCTGTTAACCCCGATATCGTAATGAAACCAATCCTCACACCTTTCCATTGGTGAACCATAAGTTTGTTTAATGAATCTGTGATTGCCCTTCTCCGTGGAAATATCTGCCCTGGTATCCATTTTTAGGTTACACCTATAAGTGATATGATATGTGTCTTTCACTTTCTGACTTACTACAAGTCACGTGATTACTTCTAGACTCATCTACAGTGCTGCAAATGGCATTGTGTCGTTTTTTGCCTTGGCTTCTCTTCTGCCTTAGCGGGGTCCATTTTCAACAATGTGATTCCCTGAGGGTTGTGGATTAGCTGACCTGGGCAGCATTACCCTGCTGGTCTGCCCTCCCAGGTGTGCCTCGTTGAGGTCAATATAAACAGCGTTCCAGGCAGCAATAGCCCCTGAAGCTGTGCCTGACTCCATATTCTCTGCCCCGTCAGCAGTCTCGGGGCTGTGCTGGTGGGAGTGAGTGAGGGGCCACAGCTTTGTGGGTGGCCCGGTGTGAGTGGGGTTCTGCTGGCCTTTCTGCAGGAGTTGCCAGGCTGCCGCCTGTAAAGAAGAGGATGTGTCACCCATACCTTCCGCTGGAATTTCTCTCCGGACAGAGGTGAGGAAGGAAAAAAGCAGTGGGGGCCGGGACAGGAGGGGTATCTCAGGCAGGGCAATGGAAAGCTTCTGGAAGAGCGCCCGGGTCCAGGACCACCCTGGCTGGCCTGCAGGCACCAAATTGGCCTGCATGCTGTCACTGGTATGTCTCCACGGTCCTTCCTCTAGGCTTTCAAGCCCTTGTACATATTCAGGTGTTTTACCTGGAAAGGGTGGGAATAGTTCAGCAGCAGCTGGCCAGGGGCTCAGCTCACGTTTACTCACAGATGCCTCGGCACGGTGCCCCAGCTTTGCAATGAGGACGCTCCTTGCGTGGGGGGTGGGTTGCTGGCTGTATGGGAGATGGTTCCCCACCTATGACCAATGTCAGAATTGTTTACCACTGGAGCAATTGCCCTGATAGGGTTTTCCTCTGTATAACTCGTGGGTTCAGGTTTTTTTTTTTTCTTTTATGTTTCAAGTTAGATTTTATTCCTCTTTTATGTATTTATAGATATAAGCATGGAAATAATTCATTCCTATAAATACATCTGTGTGACGGGAAGAACTTTTTTCTGTTCTATTTTTAAATTTTATTTTTTAAAATTTTGAAATTTAATTTTATTTATTTTTTTATACAGCACGTTATTATTAGTTATGTATTTTATGCATATACATGTATACAGGTCAATCCCAAACTCCCAACTCATCCCACCACCACCACCCCATGGCTTCCCACACTTGGTGTCCATACGTTTGTTCTCTACATCTGTGTCTCTATTTCTTCCCTGCAAACCAGTTCATCTGTACCATTTTTTGGCTCCAGATATATGCATTAATATACAATATTTGTTTTCCTCTATCTGACATACTTCATTCTGTATGACAGTCTCTCGATCCATCGATGTCTCTACAAATGACACAGTTTCATTCCTTTTTATGGCCGAGTAATATTCCATTTTATATATGTACCACATCTTTATCCATTCATCTGTCTGTGGGCATTTAGGTTGCTTCCATTACCTGGCTATTGTAAATAGTGCTGCAACGAACATTGTGGTGAATATGCCTTTTTGAATTACGGTTTTATCTGGGTATATGACCAGAAGTGGGATTGCTGAATCAGTTGGTAATTCTATTTCTAGTTTTTTTAAGGAAACTCCATACTGTTCTCCATAGTGACTGTATCAATTTACATTCCCACCAATAGTGGAAGAGGTCTCCTTTTGTCCACACCCTCAACAGAATTGGTTGTTTGCAGATTTTCTGATGATGCCGATTCTAACAGGTGTGAGGTGATACCTCATTGTAGTTTTGATTTGCATTTCTCTAATAATTAGTGCTCTTGAGCAGCTTTTCATGTGCGTCTTGGCCATCTCTGTGTCTCCTTTGAAGAAACGTCTCTTTAGATCTACTGCCCATTTTTTTGGGGTTGTTTGTTTTTTTAATATTAAGCTGCATGAGTTGTTTATATATATTGGAGATTAAACCTCTGTCCATTGATTCGTCTGCAACGATTTTCGCCCATTCTGAGGGATGCCTTTTTCCATTCCCGTGTTTTTTAACAAAAAAGGAAAGAAAGGAAAAGAAGCAGAACACTAATGTGCGTAAAATATGCCTTTTGAAACGGTCGTTTTGAAATATGGACGTCCTTTGAATTTTTTGGTCGATATGTGACCCCAGGATTTGTTTTCAGGGCAGGTGTCATTTACAGGCCTGCAATGATTTTGAATATCAACTGACCATTAGCGCTGGGATTAAAGCTGCTTTTGTGTTAAACGGCCACAAGGTGGCAGCAGTTCACCCTTACCAAATCTGGTTACTAGGGCAAGAGAGCCTCAGTGGAAGTGGTGTTCTAGATTGGAATTTAGAATGGAATGTGCCAGGAGAAAGCCCCTCACGTTTGTCTCACTACATCTTGTTCGTGTTTTTAATTTAATTTTTTTTATTTTTTATTACAGCAAGTTTGATTACAATGTTTGGCTTGTTGTAGGTGTGGAAGATGTGGTTCTTTTACGCATATACAGATGACTGTTCTTCCTGGGTTCCTTTTCCCATGTACGTTATGACAGAATGTTGAGTAGTCCTCTCTTGGTATTCTGTAGGTCTTTGGTGATTATATATGTCACCAGTGTTTGTATATGTCTGTTAACCCCGATATCGTAATGAAACCAATCCTCACACCTTTCCATTGGTGAACCATAAGTTTGTTTAATGAATCTGTGATTGCCCTTCTCCGTGGAAATATCTGCCCTGGTATCCATTTTTAGGTAACACCTATAAGTGATATGATATGATATGTGTCTTTCACTTTCCTACTTACTACAAGTCACATGATTACTTCTAGACTCATCTACGTTGCTGGAAATGGCATTGTGTCCTTTTTTCCCTTGGCTTCTCTTCTGCCTTAGCGGGGTCCATTTTCAACAATGTGATTCCCTGAGGGTTGTGGATTAGCTGACCTGGGCAGCCTTACCCTGCCGGCCCGCCCTCCCCAGGTGTGCCTCGTTGAGGTCAATATAAACAGAGCTCCAGGCAGCAATAGCCCCTGAAGCTGTGCCTGACTCCATATTCTCTGCCCCGTCAGCAGTCTCGGGGCTGTGCTGGTGGGAGTGAGTGAGGGGCCACAGCTTTGTGGGTGGCCCGGTGTGAGTGGGGTTCTGCTGGCCTTTCTGCAGGAGTTGCCAGGCTGCCGCCTGTAAAGAAGAGGATGTGTCACCCATACCTTCCGCTGGAATTTCTCTCCGGACAGAGGTGAGGAAGGAAAAAAGCAGTGGGGGCCGGGACAGGAGGGGTATCTCAGGCAGGGCAATGGAAAGCTTCTGGAAGAGCGCCCGGGTCCAGGACCACCCTGGCTGGCCTGCAGGCACCAAATTGGCCTGCATGCTGTCACTGGTATGTCTCCACGGTCCTTCCTCTAGGCTTTCAAGCCCTTGTACATATTCAGGTGTTTTACCTGGAAAGGGTGGGAATAGTTCAGCAGCAGCTGGCCAGGGGCTCAGCTCACGTTTACTCACAGATGCCTCGGCACGGTGCCCCAGCTTTGCAATGAGGACGCTCCTTGCGTGGGGGGTGGGTTGCTGGCTGTATGGGAGATGGTTCCCCACCTATGACCAATGTCAGAATTGTTTACCACTGGAGCAATTGCCCTGATAGGGTTTTCCTCTGTATAACTCGTGGGTTCAGGTTTTTTTTTTTTCTTTTATGTTTCAAGTTAGATTTTATTCCTCTTTTATGTATTTATAGATATAAGCATGGAAATAATTCATTCCTATAAATACATCTGTGTGACGGGAAGAACTTTTTTCTGTTCTATTTTTAAATTTTATTTTTTAAAATTTTGAAATTTAATTTTATTTATTTTTTTATACAGCACGTTATTATTAGTTATGTATTTTATGCATATACATGTATACAGGTCAATCCCAAACTCCCAACTCATCCCACCACCACCACCCCATGGCTTCCCACACTTGGTGTCCATACGTTTGTTCTCTACATCTGTGTCTCTATTTCTTCCCTGCAAACCAGTTCATCTGTACCATTTTTTGGCTCCAGATATATGCATTAATATACAATATTTGTTTTCCTCTATCTGACATACTTCATTCTGTATGACAGTCTCTCGATCCATCGATGTCTCTACAAATGACACAGTTTCATTCCTTTTTATGGCCGAGTAATATTCCATTTTATATATGTACCACATCTTTATCCATTCATCTGTCTGTGGGCATTTAGGTTGCTTCCATTAC